>NC_047529.1:85109634-85413411 GCF_012275295.1 Melopsittacus undulatus | reverse complement strand
CCCAGCATTTTCCCACTGGTTGTTGCACACTGGTAGTGGGGCTGACATAGTTTTGGGCAGTAAGGAGGAGGCATCTAATCCATCCCTGCTATCCCCACCCTGCATCACTGGCATGGAGTAGCCCAGAAAACCCCCTTCACCATTTCTCTTCTCATGCTGTAAAATGCACAGCTTTTGAACTCTTGTGGGAGACTATAAATGCATCAGCTGGAAATATCTCCAGAAATGTCTTTTCTTCTTTTCTCTTTATTGAATTGTGGCTCATCAGGGTGACATGTATTGAGACCTAAATGATTCTATGATTCTACAAGTCTATTAGTTCAACCATTAGAGCAACTATTAATTGCACATCCTCCTGATACATACCACGTCTTCCTCCTACACGCAGAAAGCACAAAAGCTCCCCATCACTTGGTTCCACATGTGATGGACTTGCAGCACCTTAAGTTAAGGGTGATACTACAAATAGAAGCATTTAAATGGAGCCACAGACAAAGCTAGGCATTACGGAGAGTATATGTAATAGGATTGGAAATGGGTTCCTGTCATTTTGTTCTGGAGTAGCTCAGCTCCATGACAGCAGTATTATTGAAACTCAAGGACAAGCGAGGTCCCCTGTGAGCTTAACCTGCTTAGGCTCACAGCAAATGCAGGTGAAAGTTTGTTGTGCCAGTGGCTCTTGGCACTGTGTATATAACAGATACTTATCAAGGAAGTGCAGTACAGCGATGGCAAACATTTAACACTAGGGCCCCTCTGCTAAGAAGTTAATTTCCCTGGAAATAAATTTTATTCCCATTTAGTCAATTCCTTAAATTTATTACCAGAGGCAGTAGGAGCTTGTTCATATAGGGAAATTTTGCCAGTTGTACTCTCATAACTATAGCAGGATGGTTAGAAACATCATTCCTTGCATAGATGATTTTATTCCAATATATGGTGACTATTTGACAGAGCTTATATGTCTTCAAATTACAAAAGTATTTTAAATGTCTTTTTACTCCAGGAGTCACACTGGAATATCTCTACGTAACTCAGCTCTCTTGTTTGCGCTGCTGTAATTTTCTGGATGGCACAGGTAGAGGTGCCCAGTAATATAGCCTCCCAGATAAAATATAGTACTGAGAAGGGCAGCATGTAAATAGTGATTTGAAATTTGCTGGTTTCCCCTGCTCAGCTGCAGACTCTTCTGCCTTTGAAGGGATCATCATTTAATCAACCTATATTTGCTCATTTGCCCTTTTCTAATAGCTAGGAAAACCAGAGCTGGTTTTCAGTCTCCCAGGGTGCCTCCAGGTTTGAGTCATTAAACTTCAGATTTGTGAATGGAAGGCACTGTTAGCTTTACTGCTTGATTGTATTATATTATTTTTATTACTGTGGTGGTTCTTTAACAAACACAATGTTTTATAATCTCTCTCCTAAAGAAATCCCATTTCACAGAGAAAGAACCATATGCTGTAGTTACAAGCAGGGTTGCTATTAAACACCAGGCTGTTGCTAATTTTGTGCTGGCATCCAGGATCTCAGAGGCATCCCCTTATTTTACTGCCTGTGACTGGGAGCAGTAGTGAAGAGTGACTGCAACAGGGAGAATAGTAGCTCTGAATGGGCCCCTACACCACCCCCTTGAAAAGGACACATGGATCCACAGGAAGCCCTTGCAATAATGAACATTGCTTCTCTGCAGGTGTGTGTCTTTGGAGAAGGTCAGGTGTGGTCTGCATCTTGGTGGGTTCTCAGATATCCAGGAAGGGTTGCATTGGAAGATACATTTGCTCTCAGAGAAGGCACTTATAGGGTGGTAGCCCAGCTTTCTTCCTGCTTTCATTGTCCAGAAACCTCCTGGATTAAGGCTGGAACAGGGTGTTAAGAAAGACAAGTTTTCTCTACCCCTGTGGAGAAAAGTGCCTTTAATTTCCGCATGAATGTAATCTGGATGGTCTGGAGTAATCTAAGGCCATTTTAATTTTTTTTCCACTTATTTTGGTGTAAATTCATGATCTTCTGTGGTGCCCCTTATTATTTATGCTGACATAAAGGAGAGATGAATCGGTCCCTATGTGCTTTGCTGACTGGGAGGAGACAAAATTAAACACAATGTTAGTGTTGCCTCTTCCTTCCTAACCCCATTTCCCTGTGGTTATCCTGTTAAGTGATTCAGAGTAGCTCCTTTTCTTTGACTCTCTCATCCATTTTACAGTCTTTGCATTACTTCCTTTTAATAGTCCAGATACCCGTGTGAACAGCCTATTAGAAACACTGAAGTTTGATAGCTGTGTCGTTTGAACTTATCTGGGCTTCTATTTAATCTCTGCTCATGGTATGTCATGATGAAGAATAATGCAGGAAAAGATGACGTGTCTCTTATTCAGTAGCATCAATTACTTCCTTCATTCTTCTTTCTTGTAGAATGAAACAAGGATAACAAAGTTTAGATCTTGTCTCTTTTGATTGCTTAATTCATTTTATAGCTGTGTATTTGTAACGTAGCTTTGACAGGTATATCTCTGGGATAAACTCTGACCCAGTTCTTGTCCACATGGGCAGAATATTGAATATTCTTATGCATGCACTTCCTTTATAATGGGATTTTTTTTGTTCTTGCAGTTCATTTTATTATCTGTTAAGCTCTTTGTGAGCAAGGTGACGTTAACAGGATCCCAGACAGCAGGTACAATGATGAATTGTCAATACTGTGGTGATGTGGTTCGTTGTAAAGCAGTAGGCAGGTTTCAGAGGTTTTCTGTTTTATGGTCACATGTTTATTCCTCAAGTACCTGTAGTCACATACTAGAGGAAAATAGTTTTAGTAGACGTGTTAAAATTGTGGGTTCTGTTTCTAAGCACATCAGGAGTTATTTGGCTGAGTTTGATTTTTTTTAATGCAAGACCTACCTTTCAGATATCCAAGGTTGCTCTGACATTAGCAAATCATTAACATAATGGCTATGAAGCATTTTGAATTTATTGTCATTTTCTCTTTGCTGAGCATCTTTTCTGCAGTTAACAAATAATACGATTTACCTTGTTGGACCTGAATAGTTGAGCAAGATTTCAAGGTAAACAAGCTGTACTAGTGAGGACAGGCAAATGATGGTGTGAGATACATGTCTGTGCCATTGCCCTGCATGTCAACAAAATCCTGTATTGCTGCACTGCGGGAGGTATGTTTGGGAGGGAGGCGATGGTGGAGGGAAATGAAGGGAATGGGGCAGAACCCCAAATAGATGCTATTTACTTGGAAAACAAAATGCTGCCTGAGGGGGTGGGGTCCATGAGCCCAGTGCTTAGTCATGCTGTGCTCCCTCTGCTTGTCTGCCTCCACCAGGGTTTGCTTTGGTTTGTTTGTGTTTTTTGCTCTGAGTTTGTTTGGTCATACAACCTCCTCTTACAGCAATAGTCACTGAAAAATCTTTTTTCCTTCACATGCCTGTGTTCATGGGGTGATCTGTGCCCATATTCATGGAGGAGGCTGCCTTTGTTTCTGATACCTTCTTTCAGAAATGAGGCTAATGATGTCAGGTATTTTAATGCTTTTTCTGCCTGCCAGATTGCTGATAGACTCATCGCATTTCAAAGAGATTTAATAAAATCCATTGCAGCATTAAGTAATTATTTCTCTATTGTTGCAATAAGTAAACTGATCATAGTGGTGCTTAAAGAGCCTATGTTGATAATGTAGGAGATATGGCAATTTCAGAGTTACCACTTGTGCTGCTTTTCTCAGGTTTTTTTTAATGGGTAGCATAGTTTCTGCCCTCATTTGATCTTTGCTTATTTTTCCATTAATGTATTCATCACTTCATTGCTGGATGTCTCTAATAGTATGCTTATATGATGGTTATTTCCATTGTTTGCTGGTGCACTCTATACACATTACCACTTGGTTTTCTTACTGTTTCTCATTAGTAACAACAACAGGTCATACATTTTATGTATGGTAAAGGTATGGTATGGTAATGGTATACTGAAAAATTCATTTCATGTATACACATTATGTGGTTGCTGTTGGAAACATTTGAAATAGCTTAATCTTTATTCTGTATTTCTTTTTTTCATTAGACACAGTCTCTGCTCAGAGGAAACAGAAGGATCAAGAAAACTAAATCTGAACTGAGTGTCTGGGGTTCAGAAAGCAGAACAAAGTGTCCCCAAAATTGCAGCACACTTCCTCCCCCTTGCTGCTGTGCAAAAAAAAAAGCGTTAAATGGCTCTTCTGCTCTGTGTGGTGAATGGCTGCCTCTTTAATCCCAAACATGGGCTTTTCTACTTGGTGTCTGTCTTGAACCAGACACTAACCAGATGTGGACTATCACTGTTTCAGCAGGCTGTAAAACAAAAGGAAAGAAAAAGAATTCGGGGGAAGTGGAAAAGTTTTGCTGATCATATTAAACTCAGTGTCAACACTTAGCGATACCATACTGTAGCTCTGGATGTAACTTTTCTGCTTCACTTAGTGTGGATGAGCTTTAAAAAAGATGTGCTTATAGGGGTGGTTTTGCCCCCCTAATGCAGCTGGGATTGCTGAAACACAGCAAACTTCAATGGCTGGTCCAAAATCAGTGCTGAGAACAGAGCACAGGATGGTTTAACCTTACAAATATTACAGGTTCTAAAGGACAGTTTCCATAAGCTGAGGATGTTTCCTGTGCTGTGGATGCATGTGTTACCATTTTGCTTGCTTTATCTGAGATCAGTATTTATAAGTTGTAACGTAAGGTTGGAGTTAAAACCTGATGGTGCTAAAAAAATTGAGATTTTTGTCACTGACCTTCAAGAGAGCCTGAAATTTCCCTGTTGAATTGTGTATACACTTTAATGCTGTTCAGGGCAGGCTTGATGTAATTTATTGTTCAAAGAAACTGTGTGGCCTATCTCACAAGTTTTATTTTTCACAGCAGTGATCCTAAGCAGACCTGTGGTCGCAGTACTGACACTGTGCAGGAGGAAACCTAGTAGTACTGCGCTCGGCAATTGGCTAAGTAATTTGGCATATTTGTTTAACACTGCAGTCAGAATGTTTGTAGAGTTACTGGGTTGGGTTTTTTTTTTCCTCCTATTTATTTTCCTTGTTTTTATTGTCTTGGTGATGGATTTTGGACTGAGCATGTAGGCTTGCCAGAGTATATCCTCTGCTGTTTACACCTGTTACGTAAATCCTTGGCATTAAGCTATTTTTCTCAGCTGTGGAGTTGGTTTGGACTACGCTAGCAGTGAGTGTCGTGGCAGTAATGGGACTTTGTCCTCGTTTAACACTGTCTATCCAGGGGTGCCCGAGTCTCCAAAACATTGAGAGTTTGGGGCTCACAGCCATGGTGTTCACCACCACTGGTCTGTTTATATTTCTAAGGTCGTGGTTGGAAATAAAAACATTAAATATTTGTAATTTTATTTATTTAAGAAAGATTTGATGGGTACAGTTGCCCATTAGCTCTGTTCAGAGAGCAGATCTGAAGCCCACTGTGTTTATGCATTAAGCAAAATTAGATCTGTTGACTTCAGCTGGTGTTTCATCGGTGCAAGCGTCTTGCCATGCATCATAAATAATTTGAAGAAGCAGTTATGATGGGGAAGCTCAGGATGGACTGAAGCAGGTGGTGGTTATTGAACAAGTGAACATCCATATCGTTGCCTTCCTGAGTCACCTCCTCCACTGGTCTGACCTTTGAGAGGGATGGCTTCTTTGTCAGAAGATAGATACTAAAAAAAAGTGCCCACTACTGGCATTATACTGTATTTTCAGACAGCCTAGGACATACCTATGTGCTTTCTCATGATCTTTTGGCATGAACTTCTAGGGCAAGATTGTCACCGAGCACTACGCTCCCTCTACCTTGTTTTCTTTTGCTATTTCAGCTGACCAAGGTCATCTTTGTTCTCTACTCCAGGCCACTGTGTTGTGCGTCTAGCCGTTCATTGCTTAATAGAGATCAGATATCCACCAAGTGGGATGATCCCTGAGTGTATAAAGCTGAGAGAAGGCATAATTGATACCTGGATACTACTCCTGTTCTGTGTATATACTGTTATAACCACTGCTTGATTTCTTATGATGAACTGCCCTTGTGTATAATTGCCCCAGACTAATTGACTGTGACAGGAAAGATGAAACCTATGAAGATACTATAGTTTTTAAATGAATGTACTTATTTTGAAATTGGAAATAAGTGAATTATCTGGATCTTAATTGTTCTCATGCTGTAGAGAACTTCATGAGTTCGGTATTTTTTTTAACTGGAAGTTGATTTTTCTTTTTTTCAGTTTATCTTCCAGTCTTTGAGACTATTGCACATTTTAAGTAAATCCCTGATGAACAAAAAACTAATGTAGCTTTTATTTAAATTAATGTAAATGAAAACTGGGTGTCCTAAGCTGTTTCTATCTAACCAGAACCTAGTGAATTTGTCCAAAAGGCTAAATACCATGAGACTCAAGTTGCAATAAAATAAGAATGGGAGAAATGGAGGAATTTAACAACACCCTAGATACTGTTTAATTCAAAGCCATACTGAAATAAGGCAAGCCTTCCAGACTTCACAGCAAATTTGATCTGTGTGTAGATAAGATACATAAATTCTAGTAAGATCACTTCTTACACTGGAATAAATGAAGCCATCATGTGATAAAAATCATCTAATGCTTTAACTTTATGTTAATCTGATTTTATGTCATTTCGTGTGCAAAAGAACGCTATATAATTAATATCTCACTTATAAATAGAAAGAATGATCTTGAGTTCCAATACATTTTAGTGATTTAGTCTTGAAAACATATTCTGCAGAAGTTGGTAAGGAGCACAGACAATTTGAGAAGCGACTATAATTCCTTCCTCTGCTTTTGTTTAGTTGTGTTTTGTTTTGAAAGGGTAAGCATGTTTGATGAGTTCAGACATTGGAACAAAAGACTTTCTGCTAATCTTTAGTTAGGAGAAATCACCAGTGTTGGGTTTGACTCTGGTTTTAATAAACACAAATGGTGATGACAGCTTTGTTTGGGTTTTAAGATTGTCAGTCTGTTTCGGATGCTTTTCCTGCTGAAGACAAGGGGGAGCATTGCTGGTGTGGGCACCAGGCCCCTTGGGGCTGTGGGCTCTGGAGCCCTCTATTCCAGTCCTGCCTGAGGTGAACTCGGGAGCTCCTGCAGCACCTTCAGGAGCAGCTTACGTAACTCTGGACATGCCAGCAATATGCTACACTGTGAAGCAGTCTCTTGTCTGCTTGCTGGCTGTTGTTTTTTTTTCTGTTTTCTTCTTCCTTTTTTTCCCTTCTCTCTCTAAGGGATTGCATCATCTGCCTGTATTTCACAGCTTGGGCAGCAGGGGAAAGGAATGGAATAAATCAACATGCTGCTTTTATCAAGTAAACCTCTGTGATGTGGCCTGGTCAGAAGAAATTTATATTCTTTCTCTCTGAGCCATCTTTAAGGAATGTTTCACCCCTTTTCCTTGCAAGGGTATTTTTTGTAAGGCTTTCCAAATTTCTTTATCAGGATGTGTAATAAGTTAAAAGGCTGTTTTTTTGACAGTTTGTGAGGCTTCTCTCAGAAATGAGAGCATGTAACAGCTAAAAAAATTTGAAAATCTCCTCAACCTCAAGCTGTGGTGGGACTGATACCCATTTTCCCCATGAGAGGTAAATGTCCAGCCAGAAAGAGGAGAGAGGAGAGAACCTGTTTCAATGCTACCTAAAGCTAGAGGAAGTGCAGTGGGTGTGAGGAAGCAATCACCTATTAGTGGGAGCAATAGCAACTGCATCAGTAAAAGCATGGGGCTATGATGTCAGGTTTTAGCATGCAAAAATATTTCTAGTCCTTCTAACATCTTCAAGAGTGAAGCAACAGCTACAGTCACTGTTTCAGTTGTTGCCAAGGATTACCTGTGCCACTTGTTTGTTATTGATGTTATTTTCATGTTTCACTGTATTACTTTCTTGTCTTTCTTTTTCTTTTTCTTTTTTTTTTTCCTTGAAAGAGGAAAAAGTCCCTTAAAAAGGAAATCTCTGCTTGGTTTCCAGGATCACCCTGAGCATTGTTGGAGTACATGCTATGTAACAAATACATTTGGACCCTTTTTATCATTTTATATTGAAATCTCTTGTTGGCTTTCCAGATGACAAGAGTAGAGCCAAGATTGGGGGGTGTATGGTGTCCCCCTAGGCAGATTGATATGTATTATCTGAAGATCCTAAATAAAAAGGAAAAAAAAAACACCCCAACTTCCTGGCAGTCCCTTAAGCTTGAAAATACATCCTTATGTTGGAGGTATAGAATTGTTTAATCTCTCAGAGCTTCTTCTGGATCAAGCAGTGCCTTGTACTGTCCTCACAAGGGCTGTATTTCAGAATAAACCTGCTCTAGTGCTTTTGCATTCCACCAAGCCACTGCTGCAGCTCAGTGGGGGCCAGGAGTGGATCTATAGAAAGCCATAGGTATGGCGAAGGGGAATGAAGCCACTGTCGTCTGACAAGCGGATCCCTGTTGTTGCTACTAAAGGCTGTCTGCTGTGCTGCTGGGCTTTAATGGAAAGAGACTGGCTGTGCAAATATTCAGCATATTTTTTCTTCTCATTCTAGCCCAGGAGCACTGAAAGGGCAGTGAAAATGGAAGTACCCTCGTGACAGGAAAGATAGAGGACTAAAAGTAGCATCTGTGGGGATACTTTTCTTTGAATACTTCTTGGCATTGAGGGCATCAACACCAAGTTATTTATATTCTTCTTATTCTTCTTCAGGTAGGCCCAGGCTTGATAAACTGTTGTCATCTGCAGGCTAGGATCTGGAAGTGTCTGTTTTGGTTTTGATTATTTTTCACTAAGGAAATTGCAGTGCATTGCAATTAGAATCTCATGCTTGTAGTGTTTCTCAAGAACACAGTTCCACTTAGGGGTAGTATTTATACTCCATTTAAAAGTCCTTACCAGTGTTAGGAAAAATGTTCTAGAAGATTACACCAAATGGTTTAACACAATGAATTTATTTTGTAATTTTTGCAAGTTAATTAATTTTTGCTTTTTCACTTCTCATCCTGTTCATAGAATGTAGGTATGTTTTTCCTTTACTGCTAGGAAATTTCATGTTCCTTGGTAAGGACACATTCTGTGCTTGGAAAGTTGAATTTACTTTTTTTTTCCCCCAAGTAATGTCTTTATTTTACTCTCGCTGATTGCAAACTGTGTTCCAGGAGCCAATTTAACTTGTCAGTGTTATTTTAGATGTAGAGTTCATTAAATAGCTACAGGCAAATTAAAATCATTCCTATAAGTGAGATATTCTCTCAAGAATTTGGCTTCCAACACCAGAAATAAAGAATGCCAGGGGCTTTACTGTATTGGAAGGAGAACATTTAAGTGTCAGTGAAGTATAAGATACCTTTATATAAAATAAACACGCTAGAACAAAACTTTCATCAGTATCCTTTGCATTTGGTTTGCTTTGCTGAGAAAGGAAGTGTTTACTTGAAAAAGCATCTGGATTTTATTGTTTTTTAATTCATTGTGGACAGCCTGATGGAGTCTGGAACCACTTAGAATGTCACAACCTTTCATTGTCACATGCAATGTGGAAACGAAATAAAAAGCAATCCAAATCTCAGACTGTGTAGCCCATGTCGTTAAGTTTCCTGTGGTCTTCCTTCTATAAGACAGCCCTCTTGAACAAATACAGATTTGCAGTGACAGTCCTTAAAATGCCTCCTTGCTCATCTGAGTATTCCTCAGTGAGCCTCAGTCAGGTTTCTCAGGACTAGGGAGACATGAACGAACCTGGATAAAAGAACAAATAAGCAGAAGCCAATGTGGCCAGTGTTCCTTTTCTCCTAAAGGCCAGTGAGAAGTGGTAATACCCATGGTGGTGCATCTGAGACTCTATTCACTCTTTCTTATTTTCTTTTCCATGTGGTTCTGCTCACTTCTGTCTCGTTTCAGAAGAGGCATCTCAGCAAGGTTAAACTCTCTGCAAGATCAGCTGAGTTTTGCAGACAAGGGTCTGAATTGTTAATATTAAACTTCATGGGTTTTTTAGAATCATGCCTGATTTTTTTTGGAATTCCATGAAACAAACCTTCCTGTTTTAGTGACTCATTTATAAGAAGATGACATTAGTGTAGACAGGCTGATCCTGAGTGAGCTGCATCCACTAATTCCTTTTTTTTTTTTTTTTTTTAGTTTCTGATTTATAGTTCTAAAAGTAACCTGCCCACCTATATGAGTATGGTGAGCAGATGATGCAATTCAAGAGCAGATATTTTTATTCTCACTCCTCCTCTGAAGCCCATGAAGTTAACATCAGAAAATAATTTGGACAGGTACATCTGAGTGGTCCTTTTGTTTAATAAATATCTGCAAAAGAATTTGGTATTCCCTTTCTCCTCATGTTTCCATTCTTTCTTCTCTTTGTTTGTGTTTTAAATAACACTTTTCTGTATCAATCTGTTGCTAGAACGGGTGTTCTCATCTTCAGCAACACTTTCTGATGGCAAACCCTCTGCAGCATTAATGCACAAAAATCTTTGTTGTGAAACAGCTATGTTGTATATTTGTGTGTATATAGCAACCCTGATGGCCCTAAGCCACAAAGGCATAAAAATCAAAAGCTGATGTACATGCAGCATTGCTGACACAACACCAAAAAAAAGAAGAATCTGGAAAATGAAGGCAGTGCATACCTTCCACCCACACGTCCATCCCTCACCGTTACTGCTAAGTCCACGCACTTAATTAGCGAAGAGACGAAGAACTTGCTGTTCTGCACTCTCTTCACTAGGTAATTCTCCTTCCCCACACAAAACACAGGCAGTGCCACATACTGGTTACAGCATTAATTTGTAGCAGAAAAGGATGGTGTGCAGGAGCAAGAGGTAATTTGAGTGGGGGAAGGCTGATGCCGCTGTGGAGCAGAATTGAGACTAGGATTCATGGTCTGTGATTCATGGTGCTTGTGTTCATTGTGTTCGTAGTAATATACCTTCTTGTAGGTGGAGGATTAGCAAGTGTGTATTGTTTAGGTGGTTATGTTAGCAATGCAGAAGGCACAGTGATTGTTGTTTCACAGTGTATGATGATTTCCTGGTTTTATTGAAAGGCAGGTCAGGAAGGAGGGTTGCACTGGGCAAAGATTTTCCACTAGCAGAAGCAGAGGTGGGAGGAGAGCTTCATCTCCCTGGTTAGCATGGGCCCTTGGAAGGAGACCTTAACATGATGCAATGCTAAATGGCACAATCAGTTCCCTCCCTTCCCACGCTGTCCCTGCTAAGGTTGTGCGGGATCAGTCCTGGGTCAAGTTACGGAATGGGATAGAGTTACTAATAAAAATGCAGCTTCCTATGAATCTTCTTTATTAGAAAATAAAACTGGAACCCCCAAAAAGAAGGGGGGGGATAAAATATGATTAAAGATTGCATCTAATTATAACTTTCTTTAGAAGCCCTTGCTGTACAAAATCTGCTCCATCAGTATCTGTGAGGTTTCTGTCTTTCTCTGAGCAGGATGGAAGATATGCTAGTTTTCTTTTACATTTTTTTGGGGGGGAAGGCTAATGAGCAGCAAAGTGTAGGTTTCCAAAGGAAGATCAGCATCTAGAGACCAAAGGGAAAGGTGTCTTATGAAAAAATATTAATAGAACAAAGGGAATTGCTCAATTCAGCAGTCTAGTCATATCTTACTATAAAATACATGTGCTGAATCCATGTATGGGAAGCACATGCATTTTGGCTGTCGTAAAATGCATGGAAGGTGGATATGTAAAAGGTCATAGAATCATAGAATAGTTAAGATTGGAAAGGACCTCAAGATCATCTAGTTCCAACCCCCCTGCCATGGGCAGGGACACCTCACACTAAACCATATCACCCAAGGCTTCATCCAACCTGGTCTTGAACACTGCCAGGGATGGAGCATTCACTACCTCTCTGGGCAACCCATCCCAGTGCCTCACCACCCTAACAGTAAAGAATTTCTTCCTTATATCCAGTCTAAACCTCTGCTGTTTAAGTTTCAACCCGTTACCCCTTGTCCTATCACTACAGTCCCTAATGAATAGTTCCTCCCCAGCATCCCTGTAGGCCCCCTTCAGATACTGGAAAGCTGCAATGAGGTCTCCATGCAGCCTTCTCTTCTCCAGGCTGAACAGCCCCAACTTTCTCAGCCTGTCTTCATATGGGAGGTGCTCCAGTCCCCTGATCATCCTCGTGGCCCTCCTCTGGACTTGTTCTAACAGTTCCGTGTCCTTTTTATGTTGAGGACACCAGAACTGCACACAATACTCCCAAGTGAGGTCTCACAAGAGCAGAGTAGAGGGGCAGGACCAGCCCCTTTGACCTGCTGGTCACACTCCTCTTGATGTAGCCCAGGATACGGTTGGCTTTCTGGGCTGAGTGCACACTGCTGGCTCATGTTCATTTTCTCATTGACCAACACCCCCAAGTCCTTCTCTGCAGGGCTGTTCTGAATCTCTTCTCTGTAGCTGTGCCTGGGATTGCTCCGACCCAGCTGTAGGACCTTGCACTTGTCATGGTTAAACTTCATGAAGTTGGCATCTGCCCACCTCACAAGTGTGTCAAGGTCCCTCTGGATGGCATTCCTTCCCTCTAGCGTATCAACAGAACCACACAGCTTACAGTATTATGGCTCCATGCCCTAATTCAGCATGGCTCTCAGGCAAAAGTCCACTTTTTGGTGCATGTACTGTTCCTGTTGACTCCAAGAGTCCCTGTGTGCATCAGGGGTGAACGTGACCTTGGCTGCTTTGTGGGATATTAGTCCACTTTGTGGTACAAAGTGCATGTCATGCTTCCGTATGGCTAAAATACAGTAACATTGAATCACGTATGGGTGATTCATAGCTGATGAAGGCCAAAAGACTTTTGTGCTTGTCTAATTCGACTTCCTACAGGGCAGAGTAAACCATGTTTTCAAACCATGACACAGCCTTTAAACTCTAAAACTCTTAAAACTCTAAAAGTCTACAGTGAGAAATGAGAAAAGATAAATGTTTTGGTTCTGTCTATGGAGGAAGGACTGAACACCATGGCTGTCTGTGTGATGTCTGCAGAATTGCATGCAGCTTGCAGACCAGTGGTGTTGTATTTTTGTGTATTTTCTTATGGAAAAGTAGTTCCTGCACAGTGAGTGATTGGCCTTTATAATTGTAAACCCCTGTTTACTGCTGCTGTGGGTGTTTTTTCTATTTGAACCACAGCTTAATGGTTCAGGAATCTCAGGTTGCGATCTGCTTTCTTTCTTTTGAATTAGAGACTTGAGTCTGGCTGTTTCCCTCTGGTACAACACTATGCAGCTTCTGTCGGTGGGCTCTGCTCGCCTGTGTGATGGTCTCGTGAGTCCAGGGCTGATTTGTATTTTGTTCCATCAGTGGGAGAAAGTAATCGCACATTTAACTGTCTTCATAAATAATAGGTTTCTTTCTCACCGAATTCTTTTGTTTGTAAGGTTTTTGTCTGAATTCTAAAAAATACTGGGGCAGTAACTCAATCTGCAAACAGATTAATATTTTGTGAGCAAGGCTTGTCAATGGTTTTGTTCTGAATAGTTTTGCTGGGAAATTGTTCTGGTTTATGATGGTATGAAACCAATTAGCATGCTGCCCCAATGGTAGCCTAATTCATGGGCAGAATTATTAACTAGAGCTGCACAGTAATTCTCATAGTAGGCAGTAAACAAGTATGAAGTGTACTTGAGTGCAGAAATGGGCAAGAATTAAAGGAAATTCACTTTCATTCCACTCTTCTAATTTCTTAAATGACAGAGCTCTTTGGTACTTCAGTTTTGTGTCCTTTTTTAGTGAAATGACCTTTCTCTCCTGAACTGCAGACTCAGTGCTGTTTGGAGCAGAAGCAGTGAAAAGCCTTCTGGAAAATAAAAAAGCAACTGAGTTTAATATGATCTTCACTGAACTGAAGGTGAGGGAGAGTGTTTTCAGACTTCTCCGTGCAGCCCTGTTCCCATAGTGATGTTGTGATACCAAGCAATGCTGTATTTGACCAGTCCAATCCTGCATTAGGTGTTGGATATAATTTCTAGTGCCAGGGTGCTTTACTGAAGGACTGACATCTATTGATATTTGTGGAAAGCTCCTACCCAAGTGCTGGGAGCAACCCAAAGATGCTCGTTTATAAATATAAGTCAGGAGTAATGTACTTTATCATCTAGAGTAAGCAGGCCATGCTAATAGTTGGTGGGAATCAGTAGGTAGGAAAGATTAATAAAATCTTGTTCAGGGTGTTTGCTTTCTTCCCCTGTCTTCAAAGAAGGACAGTGATTCGCTCCTCACCTCCCAGGATTCTGCACTGGTTTGCCTGGGATGGAGTTGATTTTTTTCATAGTTCGCAGGTGTCTGTGTTTTGGATAGTGCAGCAGTAATACCACTGCATTTCTCCATGCTTGCTAAAACTCCCAGTGACAAATACTGTGCTACCAGAGCTGCAGTGCTTGTTTTTCCCCAGGTGGGCTGTGCAGCACCATGTCCCCTGCGTGCTCCCCCAGCAGCCAGAGCCAGGCAGCCGCAGCATTTGGATGGAGGTCCCTGAGCAGGCTGTTTCACAGGGAGCTCAGCTGACCCTGCAGGAGTTGCCATCACGCATATGGGCTGTAGGCTTGAGACTCTCTCCTCAAAGATACCCATCTTCAGGTAGTGATTCCCAGAAACTTGAACTTCTTCAGATTCATGTAGTGACATGATGGTGTCCACATGATAGTTGTTTTAAAAATAAAAGGGAAAAAATAAGTTCCTTCTTACTTTTTTTTTTCTGTTCTCTGATCCACATCCTTTGAAGACTTATTGATTTCATGAAACATCAGAAAATCCCCTCTAAAGGCCTTTTTTTCCTTTCCCTTGGAGCTCACACAGGTTAAAAAATAACACCTGTTCTGAAGCTTCTTTTCGGGATAGATAAAGCTCACTTACCTTTCAATCAAAGGAGGGAGAAGAAAATCCTGCCAATTAATGAGACTTATTTCCTTCATTCTTCTTCATAGATACATGAAGAAGTTCTTTGTTTCAGAAAGTGTTTGCCTTGACCTGCCCTGACTGGGAGTGCAGTTGGCAGGTCTTGGGTGGTGAGGACCATCACAAACTGCTTTTTCTTCAGTTTTGTTTGCTGTCTTTTGGGGTTTGGTTTGGAGTTTTTCTTTAGTTGGAGAAAATGATTGTTTTAAATACTCCTGCTTTCCAAATCCTTAAAAAAAGATCAGAAGAAACTTAAAAAGGTTCCTGTTCATTCCATCACTATGAATTAAATAAGTGAATCAGACCTGCCACTATTTAACTTTCTTTGTATTTAACTGGAAGTCTAGAACTCACAACTCTTTCAAAGTTCAGTGGTGTCCTTTCTGTTTTCTGTAGAACGGCCCAATGAGGTAGTCAGTCACCCAATATAAAAATTCTCACTGTTATTGAGCAGCTGGAAAATGTGGCAGTGCATTACTCAAAATACTTAGTTGTCTCATGAAACAAAACCAACCCACCTCTCCAAACTAGCTGTTCCGCCAAACCAGACACTAAGCAAAAGAAAAGAGTTGCCCATGAAGGGAGGGTCTTGGGGTGGAAGAGTTGGCTGACATACAAAGAATGCGCTGCCTCCTTGCCACCCTCTCCTTGATGTCTTGTGGAGAGGGGCAGAACGGGCCAGCATTGCAGGGACTCAGGAGATTGCACTCTACTGGCTGCATCTGTGTGGGGTGTGCAGCCCCATTACCCTACAGCCTGCACAATCCTCTCAGCGTAGGAGTTGTGGTATCATCATTTGTCTGGTTAATGGGATACACTGCTGGGACCAGAATCTAAGTATTGCCAGCCAAGAGGAAAGAACATTAAAGGTTAAGAGTGCAGAAAATAGTCAGGTCACTTGCAATTTAATTTGTTGCAGAAAGGGAGAACAAAGTCCAGAAGTTTCCAGGCTGGAAGCAATGGTTTTGCCATTGTTATGGGCACGCTCGGATTTCTGAGGTATTTCTTTCTTTCTTTCTTTCTTTTTTTTTTTTTTCATTCAGTGATGCAGTATTTGCTGCTGGTGGTTAATGGTTGTACTTGGATAACCACTAAAATGGATGAAACCTCTTTAGACTCTGTACATTGAAAGTATGGGAAACCAGAATCAAACATTTACAATGCAGAGCTGATTCGAAGTGATTGTGAGTTTTGTTTTGCTTGTATCTCATACGTAAAGAGCATATGTGCATGTACTCTGCTGCCAGTTGTCACTCATTATGGAAGTTGCTGAAACTCCCAGTTGTCACTGGATCTGAGTATCTCTAGCAGTAGAGGCTTAGCCCTAACATCATTCTCACAAGGTCAAGAAGTACCATTATCTCAGTTGTAAATGGTGTCAAAAGAGGGATTAAATTGTATTGGAAGACTCTTGCAGAGCCATTAGCTGGATCTAGTTTGAGGCCTTAGGTGTCAAACCTATCTTCTCCTCCATGCCCTGCCTTTCAGCTGAATTGCTTCTGAACAACTTAACCACTTGCAGCTTTTAATGACATGATCTCTCTACCTGATGAAGTTGGTGAAATCACCTAATGAGGATGCAGGGAAAATGGAAATACTATCCAATAAATACATGTGAGCATAAAACTGGAAGACATTCTTTCTCCCTCAGGCTTAGAGCTGGCAATTAGGAGAAGGTCATACATATGTGCTGCTCCTGTCTCCACCACATCTGGGCAGCAGAACTCCTGTAGAGTGTAGAAATCTGCAGTATAATGCTATCCTCATTATTGTCCATGCCTGTCGTGACAGAGCATAGGAAGCCGTTACTATGGGCTTGGCTCACTGTTGAGTTACTGTGTGCTGATGAAGACAAGGTAACCCCTTGTGCCTTTACAAATTCAAAATATATTGCCTTTACCTAAACTACTTCTGCTATTTCACCTGTAAGCATGTGTGTTTAGTAACCCTTGGTCAACCATCGAGTAGTATCATCCCCCACCACTGCAGCAGGACACTATAGATGAGCACTAAGAAGAGTTCAGGGAACCCAAAAAACCTTCTGCATGTCTCACCAGGAATATAATCTTGCAATGTGCTTGTCTGCTATAGGCTGAACTAGTGCATACATCCTTTAATTTGTTTCACTGCAACGAAAATATTCAGAAGAACTGAAAATATAGAACGTAGTCTCTCCACAGCTCTTTATTAAACATGAGGATCTCAAGTGATTTGTTTTAATTTCTTTAATAGTTTTGAGATAATTCTGGTATCTTCTACTTATCGTGTATGAAAATACCTTGGGGATTCTGTGCAGAAGCTGCTTTTGAATGCTGTTGGTTTAGTAATGTGTGGGGTTTAGCTACCTTCTAGTATGAGACTATTGCTTAGAACTTTCTCATTCGTTTGAGAGCAGTGATTGCATAGACTTAAGACAAGACAGTGCCAGCTTAGCTCTGACCTAGCATTTAGCTGCTGAGTTTTTAATTTAGAACTTTAGTTTACAAAACTAGTCTGACACAAACTATTTTCAAGTCTTATTTTTTCAGGTAATGGGGGAAAAGACAGAAAGTAGGTTTAAAAACTTACAAATGTTTCCTTTGCTAAACTGAACACAGGATCCCTGTGCTGATACTCTCCTGTAGCCAGAGAGTAAAGTGAGCCTTCAACAGAAAGTCAAATTGTCTACAGCATCTCTGGAAGGAAGATCACAGAAACTCTGCCATGTGAAATATCCCAGAGACCAGGCTGAGCTGGGTGGTAGAACTGAAGTTGCTAAATCCACACAGGAAGCTTTTTGTTTCTGTGCTTCCAGCAAGTATCTTCTTGGTGCACACCATATTGTACTCCAGGTTTCATATAAAAACTTGCAGCCTTTTGGCTAGAGATGTCAGCTTCAGTTATTCACAGCTTGGTGTAAAATAAGAATGTTTTCTGGGGGTTGCTTTGAGTTTGTTTTTTTTTGGTAGGATTTCACTCAGATTACATCCCAATATCCCTGCCTTATGCTCTGGACAACTTCCTTTGGATCACCAAGTTTAACATAGTTTTAAAACTTGGCTGTTTAGTTTTTTAAACTGCAACTCAAGCACTGTTACTATGACTTTAAAACAATAAAAAATTCTTCTTAAAATGCTTTAGAGTGACTGTGCTTATGGTCAAAAGAAGAATGCATAAGCATATAACAACTATTGTCAACTGCATTAAGTGAAGAAACTGAACAATTAATGACATTTTAGAGCAGTTATTTAGAGAGTTATTTTCATTCTCAGTTGCTGTACTCAGCACAAAAGTTTCAAGCAGACACATGTGGAAAGCTGAAATAATCCTTTTCTTGTTCAGTTATTTCATATATCTCCATTTTTGATAGCAGATAACTGCACAATGCTATTTGATGCTACTTCTGTATTGCTCTCATAAGTACTTGGGTTTGTCAACCATGCTTTTTCTGTTGCAAACAAGTAGCTGCTAACCTTCTTTAATGCTGTTCTGCTCTGAACAGAGAATGGAAGGCCAGAATCATCAGATCAGGGATTGACTTGCAGAGGGAGGTGAAAAGATTGATGATCACAGGGAATATGAGCACATCACAGAGATGAGTATTTCTGACGATGAAAGCAAGAACACATAATTCATTTTTTTTCCACAGTAAAAGGAGTTAGAAACAGCGGAGGGATTTGAGGAAGAAATTCTGCAGCTGCAGTAGTAGGAATGATGCTAGCAACAGCACTCAGCATGACCTAGGTAGAAGTGAGCACATCTTTGAAATCCACTGATGGTTTGTTCTCATTGTCCAAACCACAAGTGCTTCTTCGGCATAAACTCAGACACTTGCTGTGTGACTTGAGATGAGTTGCTGAGCCTTTACCAGCTGTGGATGTCTGTGTGAAACAGCTGCCTTTGGGAGGTGCTGGGGGAGCCTTGCCTGGAGAGTACAGTGAAAGGGACAGTGGAGTCCTTGTATTTGATATAAATGGTCAATAGAATGATAAGGATATAGCCCTCATGGTGCTCTGCTCTTCACTAGCTCTAGGGCGGGGTACAAACCCTCAAGATTTAGATCTCTGCCTCCCTGCTCCTGTTCTTTAAATAGGAGGCCTTCCCAACAGTGATAGTTCATGGGCTTTTTAACATGCTGGGTATAGAATCAGGCTCATTTCTTGAAACTGCTGTTAATGAATGAAGTGGATTACTTGGCAATCCAGCCCACAAGGAACCTGATTAAAAAGCAAATATCCTTGAAGATCTGTTATGTTGGATCTGTTGGCTCCTCGCCTGAACCAAGACCAAGAGCTAATGCATAAAAATGAATTTGACCTGATTCACGCTTCATAATTCTGTAGTGACTCACTAATTAAATTTCACAATTCCAAATGCACCCCCTGGCTACTCATAAATATCTGAGGGTTCAAAATGTAGGTGTTAGTCTTTTAGGGAGATATGTCAGTCTATCTGTCTTCTAGAATCTTTATTTGCTAAATTCTGGAGCTGTCGTGTCTGTTTCCAAATACTTGGAAAATACTTCTACAAATAGTGAATGAGTCATGGTTTTCATCTTGCATCTCTAGGTAAATCATGCTGTCATAGTGCTTCATCTCCCTCTGTCCCTAAAATATGCTTGCTTATCCCTTGTTCATGACCATTTTTCTTCTCCCTGTGCTCTTTAGTTCACTTGAAAACGTTGTCATCATTGGTAATATTTGTTTCCTCACATACAGAATAAACTGGTTCTATCTTCCATACTTTCAAATTAATGCTTGCTTTGTTATTACCAACAAGCCTAGTTTGCTCTCTTATTTTTCAGAGTTTTGTTATGTTTATTTCCCATGCTGTTATAATCTCAGTGATCTTAATCTACCTTCTTTTAACTTCTTCATTAGAAATACCTTCTGCTGCTGCTTTTGGAAGGTTGGATAGGGCTAGAAGATAAATTTCCCATGTAGTGTATTCGAGTCAGAAGGTGGCAGCTTTACTTGGAATTGAGACCGTGCTTTGGTTTTGTACTTCATCTTTCCATCCTATTGTCTTCCCCTATTTCCTTTCTGGAAGACATCCTTGTGTTAAAGTCATGCTTCAGGGCTCCAGCTGGCTCCCCACAGGGGTGAGGGAGGGTATTTCCCTCTGATGCACAGTTAGCAAGATGTGTCCTGAGGGTGTTTTTACCTTCTTTTGACAACTCAAAGCCAGGCCACAGTTGTAGATGAGAAACCTGATAGGGTGGATAGTAGAGGAAGCCTCATTTTAAGATAACTGCCTAGTGTCTGATATTCTTATACCCCATGTGAAACTGCTGATCAGAATTGCATCAGCCAGGGGAAAAGAATGGTTCTGCTGGTCACTCAGCTGAGACCTGAGAAATATCTTGATTTTCTCTCAGGATAGGTATGTGGATCACCTACAAGGAATATGCGGTCACACCACACGTGTGGTTGCAAGGATTTGATTTCCATCATCCCTTCCTGTTCGTAGTTTCACAGCATGGAGATAGCTTGCTTGGCTGAAGAATAAATTGCTGTATTATAACCAAAATAGTTATTCTCAATAGAAAGGTCAGTAGTGAAATTCAATGGCCAGTGATAAGCAAGAGGTCATGATAGATCAACTTGTGGTCTTTTCTAGCTTTAAACACTATGAAATCTCCCTCCAAAACTGATGCCATTATTACTCCATAGGTTTGCTGGCAAGGAGAGAATTTGAAGGCAAGCATCCAGCACCCACCCACAGATTGTGTTGGCTTTGAGCCTGGCAGCTTGAGTCCCTTCCAAAATGTATCCAGGATCTTCTAGTTAGGAATGTAGCATATTGTTGGTTGTGACACAGATACAGCTGAGTTTACTCCATGTCTTATCTGTAACCTTTTAACGTTTTCACATGGCTTACTCATTTGCAGAAGCTTTTGTAAACCTGAAAACAGAAAACAGCATGGGCTTTATGCAGCTACTGTTGTTTTCCCTGGTTTAAGAAGTTCCTGGTGTTGCCTCTGGGTATCCTTCCTGTTACTTTCAAACCTCCAAGGGTCTGCTGTTGTTGCTTTCTGGCCCGCGCCCTTCATTTTTCTGGGCAAACCTCCCTCCAGCCTGTTGATGTCGTTCCTAATTGCCCAAAGGAATCATTGCTGAGCAATGTGAGGCATTTCCTTCCCTCTTATTAAAAAGGACCAAAATAAAACTTAGTCTTTCACAGCAGTGGCTAAACCAACCACATCTTAACACTGTGTTATGGCTACAGCATCTTGGACTGTTACTGTAAGGTAACAAGGTGTTTTAAATCAGGTTTTCATTAATCTCTCCTGTTCCCTGACATTCATGTACACTGTTTATACATGCATGGAGGCTCAGTGAAGGCTTTCTCCACACCACTGGTCCACCCTATCCTGCTTGTGTCAAGGTTTTGTGACTATGCCACTGTAGAGAATGGGAGGAGACCACTGTGATGTTGTTGGCATTCCAGAGGCAGAAGTTGCTGCTAAACTGCAGTGAAGAAAGGGTAAGTGAAAATGGTGCTCTTAAGGTAGTTTTCTGTGTCTCCTGTGCTGACCACTTGCTATTTTTTTCCAGAATTGCCTTGGTCTATCCCAGAACAGAGGTCTGTTGTGCTAGTTTGTCATGCTGCTCACAGAACAATAGACTGTCCTTGCTTCAAAGTCCTGACAAGCAAACTGGTAAATACATAGTCTAAATTAAGTCAAAAAAGGACTGTCCCTGGGTTTCTACTGGCCTAGCAAAGAAGAGCACTCAGGGGTTCATTGTTGGGCTACAGATTTCTGTAGTACTGTTAGAAAGGTGCATAACGCTTTGCAAGTACTTGAAATGAGTTTTCATGGGTGTTAGCAGCTCTTTTCTGAAGTCTGATGCTTTGATTAGTTAACACCTTCTCATGACAACTACTTACTAACTGAAGATCAATAATCTGAAAGGAGGAGTCTTGAGGTTCCTCTCAGGGTAATGGTTCATGATAATCAATCTACAAAAGTTAAAGTTACTTTTCAGGTGGGAGGTTGCTCTCTTTAATACAAATTCTGGACTATGAAATTGTCACCAAGATGCTGAGGTTATCCCAGATGTGGAAACTTCAGCTGTTCCTCACCAATAGCTTTGAGACTGGCAGTCCTGGACTGAGATTTAGGTACAGAAGCAGTGTCATGGCCTTCTGCTCTGTCTGGAAGGACTCTTACAAACGAATGGAGTTAAATCTGCGAGCCAGTTCAGTCCTCTTGTTTCTTCCTGAAACTACTGCTACTGAAACTACTGAGAAGGCTTGTTAATAATTTTTCATTCTAGAAATGTGTTTTCAAAGTGTGGTTGCCCTCTCTTTTAGAGAAAATATTTGAAACCATGAGTGCCCTACAGGCAACCAGAAAGCTATCAGAGCACAGAAAAAGGTTTGAGCTGTACTTGCCCATCACTTTGAAAGAAATTAGGCCCCTTTTCTTAAGGGGTGAGAAGTGCTGTATTGAGTCTTAGGACACTAAGATCTCAATTATTAGCCTGATCAGCCTGAAGGTGAAATGCTCTTAGTATCCTGAGATACCCATTCTGCTCTAGTTTTGTACCATTGCACTAATTTTGATACTCTGTCCTGTGAAGAAAGTTGGTTTGGTATCTTTTTGCTCTTCCTTTGTTACTGAAGATGCTAATTCAGTATTGCACTGCCAACAGGCAAATACGTGCTGCTTTTTGTGTTTGATACTAGTCCACTATGTTGATGCAAGCCGTTACATATTACTTATATGGTTTCAGATTGCCATCAGGGACTGCCCACAGAATAGGTGAGAGGGTCAGTTGTGCCTCTCACAGACAGGACTCATAATTTCTTCTACCTTTACAGCAAGTCAGGAGCCATCTTCACCTCTTTTTCTTGTCCTTGGCCTCTGCGCCTTCCCTTTCGACTTGCCCAGAGTGCTTTCCTCAGCAGTAATTGCCCTTACGTGGAACATCCATAGGTGGTTTGGGTAGCGGACTCAACAGAGCAGGTGTTGCACAGTACCTGGTCCCCAACGGCCCTCTTGAGTGCTACCATTATAAAAATAATCAAGCAACCTACTCTCTTCTGTATTTTAGGAGGGAAAAATAGTCTTCACAGCTCATTTTTGGGTTCATACTTCTTATCTTGAGCTCAATGGGAGAAGGCAGGGCAGACAGATGTGGTGACCTGCCTGCAAAACTTGAGCAGCACAATGGTTGTTGCTCCTGTGTTAGTAGTGAAATTCAACGTCTGGTGTTTGTGGAAGAGGAATGTCAGATCTGACATGGTGATGTGGAAAGCATGTAAAATGCAATTTAGGAAAGGTCACCCGCTTCAGGTCTGGAGATACTGAGGAGCCCGGTTATGCTGTGTGCTACTCCTGGGTGCTGGAAGACAGCAAGAGTTTCCTGGTGGATTCTGTCACCTTCAGTTGGGAGGGCAAAACACCAGTTGTCAAAGAAGGGGTTATCAGTCTTTACTTCAAAAAATCACTTCTTGACACAAGCCAAATCTCTAGTTGTAATTTCTCAACTCATCCTTTCTGGCTGTGTTTACTAAGACAGCTCAGATGCAGCATCTCCAGCAGTGTCTGGAGTTAGCAGGACATTTTGGTTCCATTCAGCACAATCCTCACTTTCATCAACATGCATGGCACTTTCTGATTGAGATAAAGATGCCCTGAAAAGCTTCCATCACAAGTTAAGAGAAGTGCAACATGGAGTGGGGGTGAGAGGGAAGGGGGGAGAAAGTGAATGAAGGCGAGACTGGCAGGCATGATTACTGGAAAAACTAATTCAGCTGACTGATGCTAGTAAGTTTTCCAGATTAATGTGAATAAAGCTTAAAGGCATTTTTTTTAATGTAGTGGAGGCCACTGTTTTGAGTCTCATTGAAGTTAATTTTGTGAAGGGCTATAAGGTGGGAGGAAGAGAGAGTGAATGCATGCCAGATGGGGTTTAAGAGGAGAAATCCAGGCACAGAAACAGCATGAAAAGAGCTTGCAAGCAGGCATGTGAGTGGAACACAAAGGGGCTGGAGGGAGGGGGTGAAAGGAGACAGGGAGGGCCAGGGTGAGCAGATGGAGACCAGGAGAGGAGGAGGATGGGCAGGCAGGAAGGGTATTTGCTTGTAAAGAGACTCTGGAAAGTGAAAGTAAGGAGTTTGGCATTGGCTAAGAGATGGGGGAAGAGAGAGCACAGGGAGCCCCTGGGTGCTGAATGCAAGTGGTGGTGCAGAGCTCTGCGCCCTAGGCAAATTTGGGTGAGTCTGTGGGGAACTGAATCCTTTCCCTAGGGACACAGCCCACTCGGCACACCTGGAGGCCAAGGCCTTGCTTCAGAATTGCGCTGAGTGCATGGAGAGAAAGGATGAAGATGTTCAGAAGTACAAGGAACAGCATTTATCTAAGTCTTTCTGGGGGGTCTTTCATTATGCTGCTAAGCATTGCAGCCATGTTTCAAACAGTCATAAAGGTGTGAAAATGAAACAAGACACCAGCTTCAAGAAACTCAAACATGCAGAATCTGGCAAGGGGACAAGGCATAAAGAGGAAAAGGAAAAGCTCCATGTACAAAGACATGAAAGACAATGAGATAGAAATACGAGCTTAGTAATGCTCATACCTACAGAAGTGGGTAACAGACAGGCCTAAAAGACTTCCAACATAAAAAGCGAGGTGCAAAGAATTTTTATCACCTTTTGCTGATGGATAATTCCTGTGTCCTGGTAGAGGCAGTGTCTGCATGGCTGCATAAAAAATCAGGGTTAGGCAGTGCAAATTGGGGTTCTCAGTTTTGCCCCATCATTGGAACCCATTATTGAGTGCAGGGAGAGTTTGGATGGATGGCTAAAATATAATGGTCCTCCTGTCAGCAGAGAGAGGGGGAGAGAGCAAGGTACTCACAGGATACCCTCTGAGGACCTGAATGGGAAAGACAGGCAGTAGAGAGAAATTCCTGTCCTGTGGGTGGAAGAAGATGGACTGTCAGAGGGAGAGCTTCTTAACTCATCCATACCCAAGACAGGCTGCTCTGCTGGGAGAGAAAGTCAACTTTTTTTCTGTTTTTTTTTTTTCCTTTTTTTTTCTTCCTTCTTTTTTCTATTTTTTCCTTCCTTTTCCTTTTTCTGTCTTCTTTATCTTTTCTTCTTTTTCTTTTTTTACTTTTCCTTTTCCTTTTTCTTTTCATTTTTCTTTTTCCTTTTTCTTTTTTATTGTTTTTCTTCTTTTTATTTTCCTTTTTTTCTTTTATTTCCTTTTTCCTTTTCTTTTTCTTTCCCTTTCCCTTTTTCTTTTTCCATTTTTCTTATGTTATTTTCTTCTTTTTATTTTCCCTTTTTTCTTTTTCTTTCTTTTTTTTTTTAAACCCATTTCAATTTGTAGAATCAAAATCAGAAAAAAGTGTATTTTTGTTTAGATGTGTCAAGTTGTCACAAAAATATTTCCCAGTGTGAACATGAAGTGCAGGCTCTTGAACATGAAGATGGGGTCATTAAAAGCTAGCATTTCAAGAGATTCTGGGGACTTTTGTGTGTCCATATCCATGTGTACCCTTCAGTCTCTTGTTTACATTGTATTATTCCAGACAGCTTTAAAATATTTATTTTCTTTTAACAAATTTATTTGGGGTTGAAAAAAAAAAGCAAGTTGGGGGAAATAGCTGAACTTCCAAAAAGGTGGAGTATTTTTCTCAGCTGAACTCAGCTGGCCTTGGTGGCCAAAACTGTCTGATGGTAACACGCAGCTCCTTGCGCTTCAGCCACGTATATGTTGTTTGCAATCACCACATCAAGGAAATTGTTGCTTGGGGAATTACCTTTTGGATGAATGTTGGGGTGATTCAGAGTACGTTCAGTTTTGTGATTCATGGAGCTGCAAAGGAAAAATGATGACTGGGGTGGGGGAAGAAGCGAGACAGTAAGGCAGAAAATTGATGCCCAGGAGGCATTTGTGAACATGCATATTTCAGTTTCCAACAATACGGGACAGAGACATTTGGCATCCACTACATTTGTGCTGAGTGCTTTAATCTCTACTTTTGGACAATATTTTAATGTTTTACAAAAGCACCATTGCTAACATATGATCACTAATATTTTTAGATCACTTCCTACTCTTAGATACTGTTATATCACACAGAACAAGTCAAAACAACTGTTCCAGCCCGGTGCTGTTTGGGAATGTACTCTGTTCTTTGGGTTATATTTTGAAGTCCTTATTTATCACCTGTTCTGCCAAATTTCTTTTTTTTGTGTGAAGTGCTCCATAGCTTTGGTTAAACTGTGTATATTCCTTTCCCCAGCATCGTGGGTTTCTTTTCCTATTTTCAAGTTAGATTTCAAGAAACATACAAGAAGCCATTGCAGATATGGCTGTCTGGTGGTCTTACCCTGGTTTGAGGGGGTCCACTCTTAGAGACTTCGAAAGAATCTGCAAGAAATCTCAGTGAAGGCACCTATGGAATGATCTGCTTGTGGAGGAGGATTTTTTCCTAGCCTCATTCATTGAATTGCCAGCCTAAATTGTGAAACTTTGGTGAACTTCCTTCTCTAATTTCAAGCTTAAACTTCTTAGCTCTTTATAAACACCTCATTTTTAAAATACAAATGATTCCAACACCATGGTTACACATTGTGTATTATAAATATTTTTTGACTGGTTATGCAGTTTTAGCATTTCTGGAAAAGAAGCAAACCCTTTAAGTTATTAAGTACACTACACTAGCCTGACTCCTCAGGTTTTTGAAAACAACCAAGTACCTTCAATGTGCACAGGTACTTTGGTATACCTCAGTATTTAGTGTTAATTATTTAGTTCTGTATGCACAGCCATTTATACAAACACAGTGTTCACAGAGCTCTTAAACACACAAGAACAAAATGTTCCAAGGATTAAACGTGGGCTGAGATGACCTGTCAGCTGAGGATGGTCAATGTTTGTGCTTGGAATATGTAAGCATCTAACAAAACCACGATCATAATGAATGCAAATAGAGTCAAGCCCATTCCTTTGGGTTCCTATGAGAAATACAACACCAAAGATTATGCCAAAAGTAAAGAAGTTCAGAAAGGCTTTTTTGAAGTAAACAAAGTTTTTTCCCAAACAGCAGGACATAGTGGTTTTGAAGGCATCTGAAAGTTGGAATTATCCCCATTGTAACTCCATGAGTTACCTAATCAGATAGTGACACCAGAGTAATGGCCCTTAAACAATTTCTTTGGTGCATCAGCTAGAAATGGGCTTTTATATAGCATCTATTCCTTTTGTACCATCTGATTTTCTTTTGAAAATATACTTATTGTGAAGATCTATAGAGAAATCCCTTTCATTCAGTAGTTAATGTAGGACTTGAAAAATGTACCTTGCATCTAAGGAGCTAGTGAAGACAGTCTACAAACGTGGGGAGTTTGTATGGTCTCATGTGAAAAGCCCAGTTGTAATTCTGCTTTCCCTGGCTTTCTGAGGATTTTGTTTGGTTTTGTTTTCATACATGCTTGGAAGGCACATGTTGACGAATCGGCAAAATATGAGTCTTGTTAGCTTTTCAAGTAATTTTCCATCTGGTAGATTAATCTAACTGGAGTGGTGGGCTTAAAATTGCTCACTGCTGCTTATTTCACACAATTCAAACAGTGCTACCTGCATAGGGGTTCCTAAACTTCCCTCCACTTCCAGCCTCATCGAGAAATGGATCTACTCCTTGTCCTCTGTAACTGCAGCAAGTATTCACACCCAGCATTAGGCTTAGATAACTTCCAGCATTTTTTGCCCTAAAAAGAGAGACTCCCAGCCAGATCCTTGTGAGCTGCAGTTGAAAAACTGCAATGAAAAATAAAGAAGCATTACAAAGAGTAAATAAGGCAGGCAGGCAAGGGGAGGGCTGGAAGGAAAAGCCAAAAACATGCAGTCTGGCTTGTCTTGTTGACTGCAGTAGAAATAACACAATCCATTGAGGTCCATGGCTTGATGCTGACACAAAGCAGGAGCAAATCAGGCACAAGGTTTCAGGCATAGCAAGCACAGTCTTTCTTGTGGGTAAATGAGTGAATTGTCATTGTTCAGGTTCAACTTCTCATCAAGAAGACTGTTTTATGGGTTGTGGGAGTAAGAATATGAAGGGCCCATTAGACAAGCTTATTTCTGGTTGCCTAGATCTACTGCAAGGGTGTGGTGGGATTTACAATAGCTACTAGCAAAAGAGCTAAAAATATTGATCTGCTTTTTCAATAAAGATGATGCAGCCCTTCCCTGGTCTACCCCTGAGCTCCATAATGGTGACTCCATTTACATTTTCATTACCTTTCTCTACATTTGCCTTCCTTACAAATTTTAACCTGCCATCTGGTAACACAGCTGTTTTTCCTTTCTCTTTTGTATTGTTTGATACATCAGATTTCTAGATCTTTTCCACTCCTTCCTACATTTATTCTTGCATTTCCTTAAAGTCCTATAGAGAGTTGAGGAAGTAATGCACACCAAGATCTCTTTTCCGTAGAGAAATACCTTTGCTGAAACACAGCTATGCTGATTTTAATGGAAGAGCAGTAGTGTGAATTAACTTTTTTGTGGTTGTTGTTACTCAAAACAGGAATCATTTCAAAACATCTTTTGAAAAACCAGATCTGACACACAGTGTACACCGAACAGGCAGCTGTAATAAATCCTGCTGGCGTTAGGTCATTTGTGTCCCATGAAATGAATACAGGTCGGTGCATTTGCAGCAGCTGCTGCTGTGTCATTTACATTCGTATTGCTGCCTGAAAGCCAACCGATCTAAGAACAACTCCAGAAGCAGCTCAAACTGTGCACCAGGCTTCAACACAAGTCACGTGAATCAAATATTTTTGCTTGGCATCATGATGCAGTAATCTCATGAAAGCTGTTAATATTGACAATGCAATAATCTCTAGGTGGGAATCTTCCTTCTACACACCGGCCAGGCCAGATATCTGATTACAGAGAACAAGTTCTCACTTACAAGAAGGTATGTATAACTGGAGAGGTGGGAGGTTTTTTAACATCTCCCTGTGAACAAACAAATAGACCAAGAGATTGTTTTGTTGGCTTTTTTTAATCAAATAAAAGGTCAGTTACTGATGCTTTCTAAATTTATTCTCAGAATAAATGAAACAGTTTCTGTACATTGGATTTAATGTTTGGTAGAGCGCTCTTGCATAGGTCCAGCCAAGGAGGGATGGTTTGATCTCAGCAATGAGTGCTATTTGAAAATTAGACTTCTGTTGAATGTGAGGGCTTGTTTTAAAAACCCTTTAGTGTCACATATAACAAAGAAAAATGGCCATGGGAAGAGGGAGAACAAAAGAGAGCAGAAATATGTTTTTCTTAAAAAAGCAGGACAGCAGGCACTAAGAACAAGCCGTGCATTGTGATCATATTCTCCATGGCAGAGACAGCAGGAGGCTTTTTAGGCAGGGCTGGAGCTGTGCTCTTTGGGTGGCTACCCTGCTGGAATAGCTTGTCTGCTTGCCTTCCTGGAAGGGCAGAGCAGGCAGCCAGGTGCCCTCTGGCAGTCTGTGGTTTTAGAGATCTGCTTACTTTGCCTCTGCCTGAAGCCAGCCCCAGCCTGGACTCCTTCCTCATATGTGCGGTGGATGAGAAAACAGAGGGTGATATTGCAGGCAGAGGAACAGAGGGGGAACTGGGATACTTTTGTGTCATTCTTTCAATGGTCTTTTATAACTCTTTTTTAAAAAACACTCTGTTTTTCCTCTGTAAGGCAGCATTCATAGATAATACTTCCCTGTTTTGCAGAGCTGTCAGGCAATATCTTGAGTATTTGTGAAGTCTGCAGAAACATCGGGTGCTGTGGACCCTCTGAGAGTGAAACCCTTATAGCTACAGGGAAGCACTTATAGCTGAAGGAAGGACAGCTGCCCTGCTGGTGTAAGGAAGGTTGATTGGGGACTGAACTTGTAACTTTCCTGTATGTAAGTAAGGGTGTGTTAGCAGAGCTTATAGATTATAAAATCTGAGAGGCCATTGTCTGCACAGAGGGGAACTGGAGCAGATTTTGGGATGATTCAGAGATCTCTGAAGTCTGTATTACTGGAAACAGAATGAAGTGTAGCAAGTACAAAGTACACAAACATTCACCTAGGGATGAATATGGATTTTGTCTTTGAGCTCAACAGTTGGAAACAACCAAGAGGAAAGAAATTCTTCATGGCTGTGTTCACCACGAAATTACTTGGGCAGCAGTAACCCCTTCCACTCCCCTAGTACTGCAATCACAATATATCAAGCAAAATTCCTCCAAAAGAGCTAGGCAAGCATTTAAGCCATCTGTAAAACCTTAACAAGAGCATGTCTTCAGCTGTAGTCATTGTACTGAGGAAAGATGAATTCCAGGTGGAAGAGGGGTACAGACAGGCTTTGAAGGTAAGACATCAGGAGATGGGAGCTACTGGTATATGAAAAAACTAAAAGATTGTGCCTTAATTAGTCAAGGAAAATTAAGTCTGATAAAAATACTACTGCTCCATTTAAACACCAAAGGAAAAGAATTCAGAAGAGATATTTAAAGCTAGAAGGAAAAAGAAGTGGCCATGCATTTATTTGGGCTGGAAATGAGGAAGAGTGAGATTCAGAATGACCTTGTTACTGGGGCACTGGAAGCCGTGTAGCTTATATGTGGATGCATGATCATTGTACGATTGTAAGGACTAACATCAGGGATCAGGGGATCCCTGATAGGCCTTTCATTCAGAGCTCCACTGACCTGGAAGAGGGCAACAGGCTCCACATGGCAGTGCCCGCAGCCAGAGCCTGGCTGCTAGGGAAGAGAACTGTGGGTGGGTTCCTCTCCTGTGGCATGCACAATTTCCTTACACCAACATTCTACCTAATTGTCTCATTTTTGTTTTCTTCCCCCTTTATAGGTTCCTGTGCCTCCCCTTTCATGCAAAGTCTGGCTCCGCAGATAATTTGAAGCTGTTTTAATGGTAGACTTTTATTTTTGGGGCTGAAATAGTTAGAAAATAACTCTGATAGTTTTGTAGGCAAGAAAAATGGTCTCCAGTGTTGAGTCTGTATTGTGATAAGCTGTGTGCAGGACAGGGGCTGACAGGACAGCAAAAGTTCCACTTTTCTAATAAAATCCTTTAGATTCTACTTAGTGAAGCCACATCCAGTCAAAGCACAACTTAGGTTAGAGTAACCGCAGGTGTAGAACTCCACACAGAGCTTTAGTTAGATGGGAGGTTTGCGGTCTCACAAAGGAACCCCTTCTCCAGAAATAAACCCAGAGTTGCTCCTGCATTAATGGCTTGTTTAGTCTGGGTGTCAATCTGTACTTAAAAAAAAGGGTAATGGTAGATAATTATATCTGCGTATGTATGAGCCAGATCAGATGCAGAGACAGTCTGATGTAACTTGGGCGTTGGGGCTACTGTGGTACTTATTTTTTCTGCTCTTAGAAACTACAAACTAGAGGGCTTGTCAGAAGCTTTCTCAGTAAAGGGATTCTAAGTTATGGGATTCAGTGGGATCCACATTGCTGCTTCATCTTGAAAATAGTCAGACCCACTGGCAAAGCATTTACATCTCTGCAGACTGTATCCAGCAGAAGAAAGCTAAGCTGAGGATACTGTAGAGATTGCTTCAAGTGGGTTACACCGTGCTTTCTCTTCTACTTTTGTCCTAAAGTGCAGGAGATTTGCAGAAAAAAAAAAATAAATGTTCTATTCAAGTGAACTGTTTGCAGAAATCTGCTGTATGCTCAGGTCTGTGCTTTCCACCTGTGACTGCAGTATTTTGCAGTTTACTGCTTTGTATTTATTTTCTATATAATAAAGCAATCAAGATTTTTTAAAATCCTCATCCTGTTTGGCTAGCACAAATAAGAAGCTTCCAGCCTCAACAGAACTCTTGTCAGTTACACATATGAAATGTATCTTTATTTTTTTTCTAAGGAAAACTGCTAAATTATTTGTGCTTGTTTTATTTCTGAGCTGTTTTGAAATAGCTGCTGATCCTCTATTATCATGTGGGTAGGATGTGTCCTATTTGTTCTCCTTGAGTTCCATGGTCTGTACTCAGTCTCCTCGTCATTCATTCAGGAAACATGTACCAAGCAATAGACTCTGTGGCTAGGCTGTTATGGTAATGCTGCTTCATTTCTATCATCCTAAAGCCTCCTCTGTAGGCAGCTCCAGGCTTCTGGTAGAGCACAAGCAGTTTCTCTCTTTCCTCTTCCTCTGCTTTACCAGCTGACCTTTATTTAGACCCAAGGCTTAGGGAGAATCCCCTTCTCATAGCAAGTGCCAGAGCTCTCAGTGGGACCTGGCCAGCAGAAGGGCAGGAGAAGGTATTCCTGTTGGGGAAAGACTGTGAAATCAGGGAAGAGAAAGTGCATAAAGAACTTGTTGCAGCTGAGACAACAGGGATGCTATAGCTTGGAGTATGTTTGCTGAGATGTGGTTGTGTGGGGAGAAACAGTGAACTGGAAAAAAAGGATGGAAGGATGGGTTACGCATGAGGGAGAGAAAGCTGCTGGAGTAACAGGGGCTGCTGGATGATGGCAAATGAGATAATGGGGAATAACGGATAAGAGAGAATGAATAAAAGTACATGGCAGTGGTATCTTATTTCTGGAGGAGGAGAACTGTAGTGAATCAAATAAGCTTGTCTGCAATGGTCTAGGGTGACACATGTGAGACAGTGTTTGTTCAGGGATGATGGCAGTAATACTCCAGCTAAGTGGTGTTTTTCACATGTTGATATAAAAGTATTTTTCAAAGGAAATCTGTATCATTGTGTTGATTCTGCAGGTAGAGAAATGCTGTCTCTGTGTGTGCATGTGAAAGAGAGGGTGGTAAAGATGAGGGAAAAAAAAGAGGGAGGGGAGAAGTGTGAAAAAAAGGCAAGAAGAAGATAGCAAATATGTCCTAGGATGGAATATAAAGGCAGCCGGTACATGTTCATAGTGTGTGTGCTGCTGAAGGGAGGTAGGTCATGTTGAATTTCTCAGTGCCTAAAGTGAGTGTGGGATAGAGAACAATAATCTGGAAAATGAACTTTTCTCAGTTTTACCAGCTCACTTGTGGAGTTGAAGGAATGCATGTTACAGTGGCATCAGTCTGAAAGTCCACACAGGAGAGCTATGGGTGCACAACAAACTTGAGGAGGTTAAGCTTTCACTTCAAAGTCAAGCTTTCTAGTTTTCAGGATTGCAAAGGTAGGCTTCTGCATGGAAACAGCACATGGATTTAAACAGTCTGATTTAGAACACATGTCAGATAGTGTGTGGTTGCTAAGGGTGTGCATTTCTTTGCACTTTTTGTCTCCCTAGGTTATTAACTTTGAAGGCTAACGATTTCATTTCACTACCAGTAGCATCAGTTTCAGGATTGACTTTTTTAGCAGATGGGGTGGGAGTAAAAGTCCTGTTCTTCCCAGCAGGTAACTTGGTAGTTACTGCAACTGAGCAAAATGGGACTTACCAGAAACTAAAACAAAGGAGGAATTCAAATGAAAAAGATGAAACATTGTTCTAAAAAGAAACTTGTTTACCTCCTGAGTGATGCTCAGAAGTCCCAAAAGGGTGCTTGAATTCAACATAAATGTAGTTTCTTTGTAGATAATTGTAAAGGTTGGACTCTCCTAATTTATGTTTGCACCTGCTGATAATACCAAAGAGGAATCAGCTGTAGGCTTTGGCAGGAACAAAGTCTTATACTTAAACTCAAAGCTGAAATTGCTAGTCCAAGCAAAGGATTTGCTGGTGATGGGACAGTAGGATTTTTCATGAATTGTGCATGCCATGTTGGGGAAAAGTCTGCTTGTTTTCAGGAACTGGAAAATTTGGGAAAGTGAAGAAGGAGGTTGTGAGACAGATATGGGGGGAAGCTGTCGTCCCTGTTGGGGCAGTAGCAGTACATGGCCTGTGCCACATGCTAGCAAGATCATAACTCACAGTGAAGGAGTAAAAGATAATTCAATATTCACTACTTCTTTTGGATTTTTCTTAAGTTTGTTACATACAAAACAACTGTAATTCACGTAAAGGTTAGAGTTTCTCTGTTTCAGTTGAACACACAATAAGTGAATTGTCTCTAGCAGATAGCAAATTATAACCATGTTCTTATCATAAAGTAACTCTAGATTTCATTATGAAAACAGAAAGATAAAATTACAAAAATCCTGATAACCCTATTTATTTTTCTTGCAATAAAAATGGCTATTCCAATAGTATTAGGTAAGAACAGTGCTGTTGCTTGCCATGCCAACTGTTGTGTTGCTGGCTGTTTGTGTTTCATTACTACCTAAGAGGCCCTGGTCCCAAGCCAGGATTCTGTTGTGCTGGATGCGATTCAAAAGATGGTCATTGTATTAAAGACCTTACAGTGTTTGTGGTGTTCTGGGTTTATAATATAGCATCTTGGTAAAGAGAGCTGCTGTTGGAGTTCTAATTTATTTAGGGGGTGTTTTCTCTGGAGGAGGTCCTCACCTTTAACGAAATAATCAAAGCCCAAACAGCAGTTTCCTTTTCTGAACACCCTTTTAACAAAACCAATAAATATCTGATCTTTGTGCTTCACAGGACAGCACAAAATGGTAGATGGCATCATAAGATTTGCTTTAGCTTCTTTCAGACCCTTTCATAGGACACAAATCTGAGTACAAATATTGTAAATATTTTCCCATTGTACATTGGCAGTAGGGTTTTTTTAATTACAGTGTATATCTAGCAATATGTCTTGAGATTAAAAAAGCTCTACCTTGAACGTGAGATATCTTCTGTGCATAAAGAATTGTAATTTTCCCCTGAAAAATAATATTGAAAACTTTGCATAGAGTTTCTCTGGAAGTGCTCTGCTTTGTGATGTATGATGGTGGGTACAGTGATAAAGCTCTGAAGAACATGTCTTTCCTGGAAAATTTTCCCTTTTAGAAACACACTTCTAGAGAAACTTTGATTATTTATAGCTCCAGCCACATAACCTTTCAGCTGTCGCCTTGCAGAGAAGAAAATGAAGTGACATAAGCAGAGCTGAACAAACTACTGGCAGCAAACAATACATTTATTTACTTTTTTTTCTTTTCTATATGTCAGTTACCTCTGAACAGATCTGGACTCATTAAAATTGTCTTGTTTTGATTTGCTGAAGGAATTGCAGTCCATTTTGGATCTCACTCTGTCTCTTTTGCATCTGGACTAGGTAATTCCCCAAACTACTTTTAAGATGGCTGCTAGCACATAATTGCATGTTATCAAGACTTGCAGTTAATATTCCTGTGCAAAAGAGGTGGCTTGTATGAGTTTTTGTGGGAATCAGAGAAAATGGCTAATATATAACCTTTAAACAAATTTCTTCTCATGTGTATGCAGCGTGTAATAATAATCATTTGTGAAAAGAATCCCTTATGAAATAAGGCTCTCTTTCAATTACTCTAAAGCTTTATAGAATAAGGCTTTAGGAAACAATGTCTTTTCTGTAGGTTTATAATTTGTGATAGCAGTTCAGTAGCTCAGTAAAAATTACTATATTCTGTAAGATCATTTAGCACATAATCTCTAGGAAAAAAAAGGCAATTAATTTTATTAACTTTCACAGGACTTCATAAAAGATTCAATTGGGGATGGTATTTACTCAGCTCTAGAGCTTGGGTTTCAGCTGCATGTATCCTTTTGCTTTCCCCATCCCACCTCTGCAGCAGGTTGCTTTCTCTGTATTTCATCATGGCTGCCCCTGCCTCACCCACATTCAGGTGGCTGGTACCATCAGCTCCTCTACTGCCCTCATCCTATGTTTTTCTAAACTCCCTTTTTCCATAATCTGTCTTACTCCTTTTTCTTTCTTTTTTTTTCTTTTTTTTTTTAAGGTGTTGATGATACATCATAGAGGGGACTCTTAGGATATAAGGATGATAAGTTACATAAGAGGATTTACCAGGCAAAATAGTGGGACCACATAAAAGATGAGTCACTGTCACTCTTAAAATGCAGCAGACAAAATGGGGAAAGAACAGGTGTTTGGTTTTAAGCTGTACTTACTACCAAACAACTGCTGTTTTAACTTGATTTTACTTTTTCCCCACAATGTTTTCCTTCAAGAATTTTGATTAATATTGCCAAATTGCTGCCAAACAGGCTTACTTGTTGCTTTCAAACCAGGCCAATTCCTCCTGGACGTCCTGCTGACTTCATGGGCACTCTGGCTCCTGAACTCTTGTAAAATCACATTTACCTATGCAAAAATGACCAAAGATTTTTGGTCATCATTGCACCAACACAGTGCATTCATGTCAGAACCCCTGCACCTGCTGCAAGTGGATGCATCAAAGTACTTTAATTTTCATTTCTTCGTGTTTCAGAAGTTTAAAATCATTTTTGGGATGCTGTAGCAAACCTATGTCACACACATAATTCCTGTTGGAGTGGGTAAGGCTTTTCCAGTAAATGACTTGGGTGCATGATAAGTACCACTGTGGTATCACTGACATCATTGCTCTGTGGCATGGAAACTGTGATGCTGACTGAGCGATGAAAAACCAGATTGAGATATACTGGGGGAAAAGCAGATGTGATTCATCACTAATTTAACCCCAGGTACTGAAATGGCCACCAAGCATATCTGACTTGGCTGCAATTCCATGTATTTTACAAATATATATGTACAGAGCTTGAAAACTAATTTTGACTGTCATCTAACTTTTCTTCTGTAATTGCTTTTGCTTGCCCAGCCAAGAAGCAGGTGACCAATCAGGTATGAATCGGCAGTGGCTAATGAATATTAATCAAATGAACAATTGTAAACTAACCCTTAACCTGAAAGCTGCTTGTCTAGACTATTTGATTATTTCTTACAAATCAAAATGTATTTTGCCTAGTTTGTTGTATATACACATACATATTTATACATGCTCAATTCATGTTCCTTGTATAAATACACAGATAACCAGTTTCAGGCAGTGATATTTGAACAATTGTAGTTTGAATGAACAGCAATTGAGACATTTTGCATAGATTAGCATAGTCAAACAAGATTTCTACAATTATAAATTGACGGTGTAAAGTTTCACTAATTTGATATTGACAGAACAATTTGGGACTAATCTGCCTACAGGAGGAACTTTAATTTTTTATTCAGGTGAATAGCTCTTGCTTTTTGTCAGTCATTTCAGTCTGATTCTCTCTTTCAATACAAACATTTTAGTGTAAGAGATTTTCTAATGGGAAGTTGTTAATTGCAGAACAAACAGGCTGCAACAACAAAACATAATCCACTAAAGTTCTGTTTCCGTGAGCTAAACTTTCTCGAAGAGTATTTAAGCGTTTGCTGGATCTCCAGTTATCCTGCGGCAATTGTGAGAGAAAAGCTCTGTATGTAAAGTAAGTAACGGTGAGACTTCAGAAAATAAAAGCGTCTCGCATAAACAGACATATAATTTAGAAGGTTTTGGTATAGTCAAATATACCAAGAGAAAATGGATCACAGAAGCAGTTGTAGTTTTCTGTATTTTAGTTCAGGATTTTTAGGCAACGACAGATGTTAAGAACCACTCAGATGAAAGCAGCTTAGTAAAACCTGCCCGCTCGGAGGTTTTTTGTTTGTTTTATAAGTTTTAATTTGTTTACTGAGAATCTTTAATCTGTTTCGGCACTTAAAACCTTTTGCGAACTCTGTGGATTGTTTCTCACTGTTACGGAACATTCAACTGGCTGAAAATGCGCTTGAATTTAAAACCGCTATTATTTTCAGAGGAGCGTCTTATTTTTGCAGCATTCCAGATGAAGTAGTACGCGAGGGCTCAAGTTTGATAGGAGTTAGTGTGTATTCTAGCATCAAAAGAAGCCCTGAAATGATTTATATAAAACACTTGAACGATTTTAGCTACAAACCAAAAGCGTAGGTTTGTACTGTTTTCAAAGCAGGAGTCGAAATTCGAAAGAGCCTAATTTTGCGCTGGAATAGGAAGATCGCGGTAGTTCAGTGAGGATTCCCACGGCCACCTGGCACCACAGACCCGCTAACGCAGCACCTGCAGCGGCAACTGACGGCTCGGCGGTTTGATCCCCCGGAAGGTAGAGGAGGAAAACAGGATGTCCCGCTTTTCGGGAACCCCGCTGCCAGCAGCTAAAGAAACATCTTCTCCGCGAGTATCCGCAACGTCTCTCGGGGTGCCGGCTCCCAATGCCCCTGGGGAGGGCAGCCCCGGCAGGGCAAGGACCGCCGCAGTCGCCGTTTCTCCCCCCGCTGGCGGGCGGCAGCACCGGGGGAACCGGCCGTCTGCCTGAGGAGTGCGGTTCCCTCCGCCCCGACCAGGTACATGAGAGGACGAAGCCCCGGCCGGGACGTCCCGCCGAGCCGGGTGTAATCCGGAGTGTCCTGGCCCCACCGCTGAGCACCTGCAGGCTCCTCGCGGTGGCGGTCCGCACCCTGAGGCAGCTGTCAGCGGGGCGGCCGGGCCGGGGCTCTGAGCCCGGTGCCCCTTCTGAGAAGAGGGAGCCCTGAGGCCCTGCCGCTGCCCACCGGGCGAGGGGGGGGTGAGGGCAGGGCCGGCCGAACCCCGCCTTGGTGAGCGCCACCGCCTCAGGGGCTACTCGGGCCGTACGGGCTGCCCGGGGCACGAACGATCCTGGCTGAGCATGGGGCGAGGGGCGCCAGTGTCGGGACGGGCGGGCAGGGGCGCGCTGCCCGCTACCCTGCGGTGCTGTTACTCTGACAGACGGCGCGGGGCAACGGCTCCCCAGCGGCCGGCACCCACCCGGCCCGAAGGTAGTGCCCGGCCGGGCTGAGTGGAGCCCTGCCGCCGGTTGGTGATGCCTGGCCCCTTCTCCGCTGTCGGAGGTAAGCTCCTGCGGGCTTGGACCTCTCTCTGCCTGCCTCTCGCCAACGGCTGGAGCCCAGGGCAAAGCGAGTTCGGGGCGAAAACGAAATACGTGGGACGGGTGCTTCTAGCTCAGCCCTCGGTCCTGCTCCGCTCGGGGCCCGCCCTTAGGCTTCCCTCGGCCGGGCTTTCCCCGGGAGGCTGCCCCGCTGAGGGCCGCCGTAGCGCGGCCCACCTAAAGCGCCGTGCCGCCGTGCCGGGCGGGCCAGGCGGCGGCGGAAGGGCCGGTGGAGGTGGCAGGACGCGCCTTCAAGGGAGCACGGCAGCCCGGAGGCTGCGGGGAGGGACCCCGCCCGCCGGGGGACCCCGCCAGGGCGTCGGGGTGCCGGCTCGACGGGCTTCGTTGGCGAACGGCGCCGCCTGTGCCTGTGGAGCAAGGCCGGTGGCGGCCCTTGGAGCCACGGCGCATCAGAGTCCAACGTCTGAGGTAGCCCCTCTGTTAACTGGACGTCTTAGAAGGCTGGGGCTGAGCGGTGTGTAGCTACAGGTGTGCCAAGGGAATAAGGGGGAGTGGCTGGAGGGGCGTGTGTGGAGCAAACACGTGTGATGTGGGACAGCGAGGAGGAACTGTGTATCTCCGCATAGGAACGGGGATTTGATGCCCCACAGAAACGGACGGGCGGCACGCTGGCACTTTTCATTCCAGGCGTCGCAGGGCGACTGCTTTTTGATCTCGGTAGATGGAAATAGCTGTTTAAAATAGAGAGATCGCATAGGGAGGATCTTTTTTTACTCGCGTGTCTCTGTGCGTTCCCTTTAGGTAGCTGCGGTGCCATCGCTCCCTTGTGCGCGCCGGTAAGGAGCGGGAGGAAGGGCGGCAGCCGGGAAGCGCTGGCTCCGCCAGTGGGCGTTCTCTGGCGGCCGGGCCGCGGCTGGAAGCGGCACTGCGGTGGTTTCATCTGCCTCTTTGCAGGCAAGCACGGACATTCGGGGCAGTATTTTGCCCCGCTCGAAGAAAACACAGATCGTTGCCGTTTTCTTGCTTTGAATGAAAGGTGGGAGCATGAGGAAAAGCAGACTTTAAAAGGGTATCGGAACCGCTTGGCGGTCAGTAGCGCCCTGTCCCCTCCGGCCTAAAGGGGGAACGGAAATGTGAGCATTCCGTGCGTGCGGGGAGACGGGACGCGGAGGAAATACTGCCCACGGGTAGCTGAAGGGAACCGAAGACCGAACCGCCGTTGGTTTTGTTTGGCTCCGTCTTTCTTCGGCTTTCCCTTTCGCTTTACTCCGGTATCTCTCCTAGACGTCCTGCCTTAAACTACCGCGAAAGGGAGGGAAGAGCGGAAGCATGTCCAACCCGGAGAAGTGGATCATATCCCGCCCCTCGGCCCCCCTGGCTTCAGCACCCGGGGAAAAGCCCGGCTCCGGCAGCCTCCCGCTCCACTCCCATGGCCAGAGCGGCGGAGGTGGAGGCAGCGGCGGGTCTCCTCCTCCTCCTCCCCCCGCTCCTGGAGGCGGCTCGGCTGCCTGCAGCTCCCTCTTTCTCCTCCTAACAACCACCAGCAGCAGCAGGAGCCGCGCTGCAGGGACAGCCTCCTCCGCCGCCAACGCCAGCATCGTCCCCAGAGCGGCAGCGGCTCCTTTCCTCGCTCCAGTCCCCTCCTTTTCCTCCGCTTCTCCATTTTCCTTTTACTTCTTGCCGCCGCCTCCTCATTTCCCCTCCTTGTCTTCCTTTAACCTCACAAGTCTCCAAGGGAGGGAAGGAGGAGGAGAGGCAACGAGAGCGGCAGGAGGAGGAGGAGGAGGAAGAGATGTTGGCGGAGCAGCAGCAGCTCACTTGATCGCCCATCCAGGCAGCAGCGGCAGGAGGAGACTCTTCTGTTCTTCCTCCATCCAGGGCTTGCTGCTCCGTTCCGCAGCCGGCGGCCCCCAGCAGCACCACTCCCGGCTCCTCCTCTCTCCAGCCGCCTCTCGCCTGTGGTCCTACAATTCCCTCGGTGCTGCAGCAGCAGCAGCCCGCGGCGACGGGATCCGAGGCGGTGACGGCCCCGGCGGGAGTAGGACTCCTAGGCGGCAGCAGCGGCAGAGAGACGCCTTCTTCTCCTTGTCGTCTCCCCTGCTCCTAGGGCCAGACATGGAAGATGGATCTAATTCTACAAGCTGCTTTAGGAGGTTTACGGACTGTTTCTTGAACACAAGTAGGTACCGAGGCGCTGTGCCCGGCGGCGGGTCGCGCGTGTCTCGGGGGGAGGCGAAGGGCTGTGTCCGAGGCGGGGTGCATGCCTGGAGGAAAGAGCATTTCTTTGTGAGTGGGGGGGGGGGGAAACGCAGACACAAAGGGGCCGTATACGTGGGGCGTGCGTGGACGCATGGAGGAGCGGCGGGTGTGTGCTGAGGATGCACGGACAAAGGGGATGCTCAGTGTAACCGAGTGCTCTTTGTGGGAGCTGTCTGCTAGCGCCTCGTGGGTTTCGGCATCGTTTCGGGGTCGGACAACTCTACCAATGTGTGTGCCGGCCTTTCACTTGGTGCATGCTTAATCTGCTCAGGAATGAGACGTACAGAAATGGAGACTCCCTCCCTACTTACTTGAGTAGCAATAAGGAAGCATTGTGGTATCGGCAAATGACAGAAAAGCGGCGGCGGAGGACCGATAAAGGGTGGAATCTGTTTCTTCTTCCTGCATCCCCTGTCAGATCTGCCGCACGCGTGCAGATTCCGTGTTTCTGATCCGGCTGTGGTACTGGGTGCCGCCTTTCCCGGCCGTGGCTGGTTGCGAGGCGGGCAAGAAGCCGGAGAGGAAACGTGCTTCTCGCTGGGGGCCGGCGCTGTAACGGTGATAGTGACGGGAGAACGGCATACCGGGGGCGCCGAGGCTCTCCGCGAAGGGCGCTCCGCACCGAGCCGCTTCCGCTGCCGGCTCAATCGTCGCCGGCTCCCACCGAGACCGGGCGTGGGGTCGCTCTCGCCCGTATCTGGGGGCGGGCGAGAGCGGTTCCTCGGCCTCTTGGTGCGGGGCTCGTCGGTTGCCCCCCCCGCGCTGGAGCGGGGAGCCCGGAGGTAGCGGGGTCCGCTGGCCGGCCCGAACTGTTAAGCTGGGTTAGGGGTGATGGTGGAGGCTTTCGCATGGTCAGAAACTCCCTGTTCATACGGATGCGGCCCGGCGCCCCCTCGGGTGTCTCGCCCTGAGCCTGCCGCTGCCGCCTTCCCTCTCCGAGTCGTCTCACGGGTAGACTATGCCCTGCCGGGTCGGAGCCGCCAGGATCTGGGACTGAAACCTCCCCGGGTCGGGTTGCCCGTGCCCTCCCGTCAGCCCTTCCTCAGCTCCAGTGGCCCGCCGGGCCGTGTGCTGGAGTTGATAAATGGTCAAGACGAGGTGCAACAGGGCTGAAATACTCTTTTTTTTTTTTTTTTTTACTCATAAACTCTGTTTTATTTCCCCCCCTTGTTTAGTGTATGATGATGAGGGTGATTTCAGTCAGCCGCAGGGCTTTTTTTTCCTTTGTGACAATTTCTTAAATCATAGTTCTGCGCTTTAGTCTCCCTAAACTTGCATGCAAATCTGTTAGCATACTTTTATCAGGTGACTTTTTGGTTACAGGTGACTAGTACATAGTGTATGTATTTTGGGGGGATATGGGAAGAACTATGGAGATACCGGCTGAAACCTCATTATTTGTCTTTTTGCCTTACAGCTATAGCACAATAGCCTGCAAGTGTGGTAGTACTTGTTCTGTTCTCTGATGGGGTGAATAAATATTACTATATATTTGCTGCATTGTCTTTTTGAAACTTTATTCAATAGTCGATTATGTTATCGAGCCACACACTTGCTTAGTTTTGAGGCCTGAAGGAAATCCTAACCTCTCCCAGTTTTTATTTTATCTGTTCGAGAGGGGTAGCATGCTGTCATGTGTGGTACAACTCTGATGTTTCAAAATAAGTCATCTCGGGAGCAAAGGACTAAGCCAGGGAATGTGTGTGATGTAGGGCAGTTCACTCCTATGCTAGACCAAGAAAAAGATGACACAGAAAACCTCAGCTCTATACAAAACACCATTTTAAAAGCTGTGGTGAATGCAACTTAAACTATTTTATGAGCACTTGAACTCAAGAGACCTGGTCATCTTTGAGTGATTATGACCTCTGACTGAAGATTTTCCTGCAGGCAGAGAAGGAGCAGAGTGGTTCTTTCCACTGTGAATTTAGTGACGTCTAAGAAGACATGCAGCCTGTCCCTCTGAAGTCACTTTTCTGTGCTCTGCAGAATGCTGTCGTGAAACTTTCAAGAACTTACATGTCTGATATCTCTACTCCTCTTTTGAACGTGATTGAAACTGGCCAGTCGGCTCAAAAGGTATTAGTGAGGTCAGACAGACATTCACATGCTTGCATATATGCATATGCATACACTTCTCTCCCTCCCTGAATGGTTGCCTAAGTCTGATTTTCTTAGGAAACCAGGCTGAAAAAAGGAGTGGAGGGAAGTCAGACAAGACACTGCCGTTCCAGTGCAGCTACTCCGAAGAGCACTTGTTCAACTGTTTGGAGTACTGTGCACAGTCCTAGATACAGTGCAGCCAGAAGGCTATTATTGTTCTGTAGAGGATGAGATCATGTAGAATAATGAAGGTAATGTGCTGCATCTCATAGCTTTTGTTTTCTGAATTATATTTTAGTTTCTAAATCATACGTATGTATGCATATACACTGTCTGACTTTACAGGAAAAAATTCTAAATGTTTTCATAGGGAAACTGAAGAGTTCTGTAGGGAAGAGAGTTGAACTGAGCTCTCTTGGAAGGGAGATTTAAAAGTGACTGAACATAATCCTTAAAACTGGAAAACAATAAAATTGCTAGAGATGTATTCTTTTTCTTCTGAGCTCTTTTGATTTGCATGCTCTCCAGTCAGGATTTTGTTAGAAGGTTCTCAATATTATTCAAATTTGGGGTTCTGTAATATTCAGTTTGTGCCATGTCTGGCTATTTTTGTTTTTAAGATTTGTAATAAAGCCCTGGACTAGGCTGAAGAAACTTGCATGAACTACATGATGTGGTGTGGTGTTTTTCTTAGCCATCTACGATCTGTAACCTTGTGTGTAACACGTTTTGAGGAGCTTCTAGTGTCTAACATCCCAGATCAATTATCCAGTGGAGTTCTACTGTATTTAGGATACTGCAAGCTGCCAGGGATTCCAGGTTTCTGTGAAATGGCTTGCCTTCAGGGGTGAATCCCATGTTCCTTCTACATTCAGGGTCTCTCAGGCTGCACGTATGTAGCATATTTTGTCTGTGTTCTGTGAGTCTGCTCACAGGTATGAGTATTTTACAGTGTGGGGGGCTTTCTGCTTATTAGAGTAGTATTAGTATATTTATATTTTATACAGTTATCTTTTATCTGCTTTCTTTTATTCTTTTGTGATGCTGTGAGTTTATTCTGCACTTTCATGTACCAGATGCTAAGACTTTCTGATTGAGTAGTGCTCTTAAGAAAGACTAGATGTAAGATCTGTAGTGCTGTGGAAGAAAATAGCAATTAAAGTTTAAATAAAGTGTTTCTGTTACCTGCGCTAATGGGAAAATTAATCTTGGCTTGACTCTCTTTCCTGGTCTGTGTATTCATTACTTGTAATCAGGGTTTTGCCATCCAAATGCTGATCTTCACCAATGAATCCCATGTGTAAAGGTGGACAGAGTTTGGTTTTACAATTAAATCATCCTTAAAATGTAGATGCTGATGTAGAAAACAATTGTTTCTGGTTTTCACCCAGGGATTCTGGCTCCACTTTAATTGAAAGCAAAATTGTCACTAATGCAGTGTATAGTTACCATCATAAGTAATGGCATTCAGTGGCTCCCATCAGGACTGATGTTTTATAATACCACATTTTTGTATTAATGTATAGGAACACCATGCATCCTGGTCTGAAGCACTGCCATTCTATTCAGGGGGATAACAGACTGATGCAGAGGGCAGACAGCAGGGAATGGCATGGAAAGGAAATGGAAACTGTGGGCACAAGTGAAAAAGGACTTGCTTGCCCAAGTTGGTATTTCTACAAATGGTTGCCTATAATGCATGCAGTTTAAATTTGAAATAACTAATCCTCTGTCCCTTTGACTCCTCAGCTCAGCAGTCCATGTTTGCCTGATGGCTTGGGGGTACCTAGCACTCATAGGCCTCGAGAGGGGAGGTGATACCTTCACTGTTAACTCAGTTAGCTTGCTCCTTGTGTAAAACGGACCCTGGAAGGTGTAATTATGCACAGTGTGATAGTGTAGGTGAGTTGGGAGATGGTTTCTCTTTGTCACTTGCGTGAGGAGGATGGCAGCCCATGTAAGATTCTAACACAAGTTCGGCAGCTCCAATCACCCTGTTTGTGTTCTCCTTCCTTTTGCTCATGTTTAAGCCACGCTTATTGGTTGGACATATTGAAAACCTGAAAGCACGAGTTTTGACTTCAGCATACGCGTAACGCAGTGACTTGATTTTGAAACAGTCCTGTAAATGCTCATTCCCACTATGGATCTAGGGCATATACTTGGCTTACTTGCTTTTAAATCTTCTCTTGTGCAGATCAGTAGAACAGTGCCTTTTGTTCACTTTTAACACTTTGTGCTGTATTCTAATACAAATACTTTGTATCTAACATTCAGTGTACTCAAATAATTAACTCAGTTTTTTGTTTGGAAAATGAGAGTCTCTGTGTGTGTGAATTTATAAGCTGGATATAGCTTATGCAGCTTGTTGGTCGATGTTAACCTTGTGTGTTTGATGAGACTAATATGAGCTGTTTTTTTTTAAATGCTACTTAAAAAAGTATTTAGTTTCAAGTCATTATGTTTAATACTTTAAAATTCAGTGGTTTTTACGATATTCTAGTTTTTGCACTTTGGGCACTATGATTCTGTTCTAAAAGAAAGCTAAGATCATGAAAAATATATAAAAGGAAAAAGAGCTCTTTGGGATTTTTATTTTCTTTGTTTTTATGCTCCCTCTGCTGGCTATTCTGCTTACAAGTACCTGTACTTGAACTCTTGTTACTAAATCTCCTCTTCCTTTACTTTTTTTATTAAATAAGCAGCAATGCGTGTGGATTTTAATCTGTATTTTAAAATTTTAAAACCCTGTAATTGTTAAATGAAGAAGCACTATTTGCACGAATGGAAAATGTGACATCTGCTTTATGGAACCATGTTTTGATTTTTGTTATACCTTGCATTGATTTGAACTCTGAAAACAGCTGAATCTTTTGGTGCATTGACCACATTGTCACAAGTAAATATAATAGAAAACCAATTCATATATTGTTCCAAAAGGTTGTTATCTGTTTCATTTATTGCAACAAATTTACTGCCCAGCCTTGAAGAACAGCTGTGGCAATACCTAAGTAATTGTGCTGTGGCTTGTTATGTTAAAAACCCCAACATGATCTGCATAATTAACTACAAGACTGCACTCAAAGTATTCTGCAGTCGTAATGGATGATTTCTTAAAATACTGGTTTTAGTACACTAGTATACCGTAGTGTTAATCCAAAATTTTTGTAACACTCTAAAATTAGAATTCTTGTGAACTTCAGAGATTATGTACAAGGACTGCTGTATATTTTACTGAAATGAAGCCATTGCATTTCCCGTGGGTGTCAGTTATGGTTAAAATTGATTAATATTTCTTATTGATATTTCTGCTAAAGATCAAGACTTTGCTATGTAATGTGTCCTCATTTGCGCTGGTTCTTGGCTTCCCACTGTTAGAACTTGAAGAGTGCCACCTACTGATTGACAGTTCCTTGCAGTACTACATTCCTTTGCCATTTGAAGGATGTCACAGCTCACTCAGCCTCTCCTGTGGGATGTGACAAGCTGACGTGGTTGAACGTGGCAACTGTGTTGAATTAAGCCTCAGCTTTTATCTCTTCTATTAAATGATGCTGGTTTTTCTTTCTAATTTGTTTCAAGGTGAGGGAACAGGATTTCCATCTTGGGAGGTGGGTATCCCCTCTGCCCCCCATTGTCCCTTTTTTAAAAGCTTATGAAAAAGCGGTGTATTTCTGTGGTTTCATCATCACTTCTTGCCAAGCTGTCATAATTAGTGTGGGAGGAACCATCCTGGCTGATGTTTGTTAGAAGACTTTGGCTTCTGCTATGCCAAACAATGTATTGACGTGTTGCACACTCAAATGAGACAGTTCAAAAGGCAGGTAACAGACTGACAATTACGACTTTATTAACAAATGAACATTCTAAAATACTCATGATGTGCTTGTTTTTGCAGGAGAGAAGGACAATCTGGTTAGCAAGTTCTGAATTTCTGTGGTAAATTGATGAATTAATCTTTACTTCTAGCGCATGCTGAGAATCCTTTATTTCACTTGGAAGTATGCTAATTATGTTGTTAGGGTAAAAAAACCCAAAGAACAAAAACCAACTTGAACTTGGCAAGAGTATGAATTAGTTCAAAAAGTGTATAATTTACATATTTACAAGGAACTCCTTTATTTTGGAATTCTTTTTATATATCATTTTCCCAGCGATTTATTGCCACAGGAAGCTTTCTGAGTTCCCCACTCTTTAGCGCTTTTTTGTAGGTGGTATTAAGAAGAAAAATACTGCGATTCCAAATTTCATATTCTTTTAAAAAATACACTGATAGCAAGTTTTAGTCTGAGTGCGTGAGTTTAGGAATAAAATATTACATCATTAAGAGACCGCAAATCTTATGGGTCAATAGGACTAGAATTGGGGTCCCTGTATCAATTGAAGGCTTTCCAAAATAGTTCTGGCTCAATACCAAAAGAGAAGGCTTTTGGATGTTATTTACTGTCTTAGAAAACTCATTCTCATTTCAGCGTTTTCTAATTAAAATAATAATAAAAAATCCTCAACACAGAAGCAGTAGTAATCTTGCCTCCTTTGATATTGGGATCCAAGGAAGAGATTGTCACGATCTGAGACCAATTAATCCACCTTCCTTCTGGAAAACTGTGAAGATTTAGTGCTTTCATTAGCACTTATTGATCTGATTCCTTATTTCTGCATTACCAACCACCTTCTGTGGAGCTGAGCTGTACTTCTCTTAACAAAGTTTATTCAGCTGTTAGTAATTTCAACACTCTTCTTTCCTCTTACCCTTCCACTTGCATCAAAAAGAAATCCCCTAATGTCAAGCCACAAATAGTTCCTAGAGGAAAGAAAACTGCATCTGAAGTTCTAACAGCTTTGTACAGAAACCTTGCATTTCTAATCCTTCCTGACATTAGCCATTTCTAGCTGCTGACAAGCATTACCGTGTTGACCTTAATAATACTGTTTACTTTACTTCGCCTGTGAAATTTCCTAACTGGCAGGAGAGGAGCCCCTTTCTTTACCCTGGATTTAGTCACATTTCTGCAACATTGGGGTGTTCTGCTAATTCAGAGAAGAAAATGCTTTGCCTGAATTATAGTGGCTAAGTGTGCATCCTATTTATTCTTTTGTAATTTTCCTCAATGCCTAACTTTTATTTCCCCATTTTTTTCTTCTCTAATGTCTTATTTTATTTTCTTCCAAACTGATAAAGCTACTATCCTCTTTTCTAATGGTCTTTGACTTATTTGTAAAAAAAAGGTATGTGCCTTAGTATTTCACTAATGATTTTTGTTTTCCCATAACATATAGCAGTTAAGTTTATAATAACTCATTCTTTTACTTACACCATTTTTTTTTTGCATGTTTATATTTTGGTTTTCTTTCATGCATATACAGATACGTTGGCAACTTCTCCAGAGCGAATTCTCTCTTGGAGCATTGCTTTTTTGTCTGTGCTTTTGTTGCATGGCTTTCTCTTTCTTCCAATTATATCTGGATTTTTGGCTTAATATTACTTGCTCCTTGTTCACTCATCAGCTTATTTTAGCTGGTACTTCCTTATTGACTGGGAAATTGTGTTGGGTGTTTTTTGCTGTGGTGGGCCTGTGTTTTACCCAATCCTTTTTACAATGTTCATGTTTTCCCCAACGTCTTTGGTCGTATGAAGGCACTGCACTACTGTTACTCTTCTGGTGTAGTTCACTTCAGCTGTATTGTCGATTTTTTTTTTGTAAGACTATATTTTGTATGGCAGTTTGCAAACTCTCTCTCTGTGTTCTGTATTTGCAGTGACTCATTGTATTTCCTAATCTGCCACTGTCTGCCCAGCCCTAAGTGTGATGTCAATAGAGATTTTTTCCCTTGCTTTTTTAAAAGCAAACGTAGGACTGAAAGTTGCCATTTGATGTAACAGGAAACTGAACTCATCTGTTCTCAAAACAGGCGCTGCCTTAGCCAGTATGCTCAGGTTTCTTCATGCCAGGCTCCCGTGTCTCATGCTTGTGAACAAATCACTTTTGTGTGGATGTGTCTCACTGTTTCTGTTTCTTCAGACTTCAGTTATCACCAGTAAAGACTCCTGAGACAACTACCCTCAAGAAGCGGCTTTTTCATGAATGTTGAGTCTTAAATGTAGTTCTGTGACCTTTAGTTTGTGATTATGAACACAGGAGGGTCTTGGGATTAGAGGTGTCCTTTTCAGAAGCATGTTCAACAGATGACCTGCAGTTTTCTATGTTTATAGAGCAGTGCATTCCCCTTACAAGTTCTGTCTTAGCTTTTGTGGTAGTAGAGAGAACAGGATCATCTGGCATGTTGTAGGAACTTTCATAGGCTGTGGGTAGGAATGTGCTTGTAGATTGCCTTTCTTTCAGACCTTTTTTGGACTTTATTTGGAGCTATATGCAGTGCTTATACTTTTGAACTAAGCACAGAGAGGACATGGGCTTGAGCTCCATCCAGCCCTGCCCATTCTGCTTCATTTTCAGTGTGCTTCTTGATTCAGTTTAGACATATGCCTAACTGCCTGCATGTGTTTTGGGAGAAAGCAAAGTAGAGCTCTTCCCAAAAGGCAGTGGGAATTGTACTTGTCTATTCTGACCTTGTGTAAGGAGATGAGTTTAGCTTTGTGAACGCAAGCAGTGTCATGCCCTTTTTCTTTCTGGCAAGAGTAGCGAACAGGCTTTGGGCTGTCTTATCTACTTGTGCAGGGACATAACCATATGGACCAGAAGAGGCATCTTTATACTGTTCGTGGTGTTAGGGCAGGCCTTGTTTCTCCAGACCAGGCTCTCCTAGCAAATAAACCACAAGTTCTGCGAAGTCCTGAGTGAAAGATGGATCCAGTCAATAAAGGACCATTGCTGGAGGCCTGCTGCCTGACTCATACAGTTATTTAGCTTGTCTGTCTTTGTTTCCTCAACTTGCTGTTTTGGGAGGCTTTTTAAAATGCATAATTGAATATTCATAGGAGAATGAGAAGACACAAAGTTTGCGTGTTGACAAGCATGAACCAAGTCTGTGTGGTGATACTACATATGCTAATGAAAAACAATGGAAGCTTATCTATCTATGGCAGTAGTATTGAAGGGGTAGAAATCAGAAACAGAAAAAGAAGACTGGAATGGTAAGAGAAGTTTAACATTTTTATTGCTCAAAGGAATGTGATTACAGCAGAAGAAAATGTTTATCCTTATAGGGAAAGCTATTTGTAAACTCTGAGATGTTTCTTTTGGTGTAGATGAAAGACTTGATATGTAAATATCTCCCAGCAAATGATCAAATTTTGAAATCTTTTCACTGAAATATAAGATTTCACTGAAGTATAAGATTACATTTTGTTTAACTATGAGGGTTATTTTTTCTTTTTGATGACACAAATGCTCTTTCTGCTGAACTATATTTTTTTTCCTCTTTTTAGAAACAGCTTGTGCTTGGTGAATCTTACGGACTTTATGACTGAATGACTAAAACATTACAGTTAATGTTTTAGTTTGTTTCTTCACCTTTTGTAGCTTAATGTTATCATGTTATCTTCACCAGTCAGCCAACTGCTATCTGATAATCTTTTGATTATGCCAGCTGGCCATGTCATCTACCACTGCTACTGTTTGACTGGGTCACTCTGAAAGTTTTATTGTTCTACCTTGTGTGTATGCCATTTTTTTTTTAATTTTTATTTGTAATATAATAATTTATCCACCTTGTTCCTGTTTTTTCTAACTTTTTTTAAAGCCTAGGTTTGGCTACATGTAGAAAGCATGCCCCTTCTCTGTCTCTTAATACAAATTGCAGTTATATTGAGCAATATTGAAATTGTTTTGGTAAAACATAAATTACTAAGACTTAAGCTCTGTTTAAATATAGAAGTGTGCTGTGCTGAACTTCACTTAGTCATGTCAAACTGATCTGAAAGACTGCATAAATACTTTTATATTGTCTTTAATATAATTTTGGTAGGTTTTAGACCTCTCAGAGATGAGCTCTGGCAGGTCTACTAGTGGCAGTTGAGATACCTAACCTGTGCTTCTCTCCTTGAAGTCACAACCAGCTCAGCAGAAGTGCAGAAGAAAGGCTCGGACACATTGTCTGGCTTCCTAACCTGTGATGCATGCAGAATGAATGTATGCCAATATATTGAGCTGTAGGCTTCTATGATTGATGAAGGACTACAAAGGTGGCTGTAGGTCCTACTTGTGTGCTAGTAACCTCTAGAAGCAGGTTGTAAGAGGCTGTTGGGAGCAATGAAGACATAGTTACAACTACTGACTTAATGTCCTCACACTCTTCTTTACCAATAATGCTGTGACACAGGCTGGTCAAAACCCTTTCCTGGATGTTTTTGAGCGAAAGAATAGAGATTTAGATTATGCATTAGGAAACAATGAATGTGAGGCACTGGCACAGGTTGCCCAGAGAACTTGTGGAAGGCCCATTCTTGGCAGTGTTCAAGGCCAGGCTGGATGGGGCTTTGAGGAACCTGCTCTAGTGGAAGGTGTCCCTGTCCATGGCAGGTGGATTGAAACTGAGTGAGCTAAAGCTTCACCTTAAAAGTTCCCTTCCAACCCAAACCATTCTATGATTCTATAATAAGTTCACTATGGAGTCAATCACTAGTGCTGATGGGAAACCAAGCCACATCAGTGTGCTGCTGGGAGTTGATGAGAGGATAAATCTTTTCATCAGCATGTTGTGTTAGATCAGTTTGGCTCTGCTTGGTGCAGTTACGCCATAGTTTCACGGTCACTTGAAGTTCACATAAACTAACCCTCCTGTTTAAAGAAATGCTCTAGTTCTTCCTCATTAAGGCTGCTGTTTCCTGTACTTCTCCCTTGTGTAGGCACATTTCTGTGGCCTCATGGTGATCTAGATTGAGGAGCTGATCTCCATTAGACCAAAATTAAAAAGGGGGAAGATACATGCCTGAAAGAGTTCATAAACTTGTGAAAATGAGTTGGAAGTCTATGCTTGAAACATGTTAAAGGTGGACATGTTATTTATTTTCCTTTCAGAGATGGGTAGATAGCATGATTTATCTAATGTAGATTTTACAATCTGACCCGTGCGTTAATCTGACGTGCGCTAATCCAACCAGTGCTAATCTGACCTGGGCTAATCCGACCCCCGCTAATCTAACCCATGCTAATCTGACCAGAGCTAATCTGACCCGAGCTAATCTGACCTGGGATTATCTCACCCGTCTTAATCTGACCCGGGATGAGCTGACCCAGGATAAAATGACCCAGGATAATCCCGCCCGGACTAATCTGATCCTGGACAATCTCACCCGAGTCAGTCTCCCCTGGGTCAATCTCACCCAGGCTAATCACTCAGCTTAATCTCACCCCAGCTAATCTCACCCTGGATGGAGACTATGCTAGGCTTCCCCAGGCTAGGTTACCCAGGCTAGGCTTCCCCAGGCTAGGTTACCCAGGCTAGGCTTCCCCAGGCTAGACTAAACCACCTGGCCATGGTAAACTAATCCAGGCTATGCTAGGCTAGGCCAAGCTAAACTAACCCAGGGTAACCCAGGATAGGATGGGCTAGGCTCACCCAGACTAAACAAGGCTAACCCAAGCTACGCTAGGCTAGGCTAACCCAGGCTAGACTAGTCTCACCTAGGCTAGCCCAGGCTAGGATAGGCTAGGCTACGCTAACCCAGGATAGGATGGGCTAGGCTGTGCTGGGCCAGGCCAGGCTAGGCAGGGCAAAACCTGTAAGAGGTCAATGGTGAATTTTAAAATGGAGACTGAGGTGCTTGTGAAATTTCTCCCCGAAGTGAAATATTCAGGCTGACTTGCGTGGCTAATTGAGGCAAAAAAAAACAAGCCTAAGCTTAGTTAACTGAAAGGCACGACTAAGCAATTGCTCACACTGCATAATCTTGGAAATCAGCTTTATGAAGGTCTCTACTTGCATGCTCAGTGGCTATTTTTTTAATTTATTTGTTTTGGTTGGGTTTTTTTTAATTTTGTTTTGTTTGTTTTACTCACCTGCTTTTTGCTTTGCTTGCCCAGTACTTTACCCAGCCCAGAATGTTCATGATGTTGATGATAGGAAGTGTTACTTGGCATCTTCTTTCTTAACTTAGCAAACCCTGAATCCTTCTGATTCTATAGTGAAGACCTTGCACGGAGTGTGGATTTGCTAATTGATTTATGGGTTTTTCTACTGGTAATGCATGCATGAAATTCTGTGGGCATAAAATAATTTTCTTGTACTATGGGGCAGTAATAGACCCTTGTGATTTGCAGATTACTGAAGACTGCAAAAGGGATTAGGCAGAAACATAGGAATATTCAGTAGATTTGTGTATGTCAATAACTGGAAATAATGATGTTCTGTAGGTACGTAGAAAATAAAAGACAGACTAGGGACAACATAGGCCCCCTCAGGAAGCTATCAGGAGAACTGGCTACCCTGGATTTGGAGAAGGCTGAGGTTCTGAATGACTTCTTTGCCTCAGTCTTCACTGGCAAAGGCTCTGACCACACCACCCAAGACTTGGAAGGCACACGCAGAGACTGTGAGAATGAAGACCGTAGGTCCACTGTAGGAGAGGATAAGGTACAAGATCATGTTAAGAACTGGAACATGCACAAGTCCATGGGACCTGATTAAATCCATCCGCAGATCCTGAAGGAGCTGACGAATAAAGTTGCTAAGCCACTGTCTGCCATATTTGAAAAATTGTGGCAGTCAGGTGAAGTTCCCAATGACTGGAAAAAGGGAAATATAACCCCCATTTTCAAGAAGGGGAAAATGGATGACCCAGGGAATTACAGACCAGTCAGTCTCACCTCTGTGCCTGGCAAAATCTGGGAGCAGATTCTCCTGGAAGGCATGCTAAGGCACATGAAAAACAACAAGGTGCTTGGTGACAGCCAGCATGACTTCACTAAGGGGGAAATCCTGCCTGACCAATTTGGTGGCCTTCTATGATGGGGCTACGAAAATGATGGACAGGGGCAGAGCAGTTGACGTAATCTACCTGGACTTGTGCAAAGCATTTGACACTGTCCTACACAACATCCTTGTCTCTGAATTGGAGAGACATCAGTTTGATAGGTGGACCACTCGGTGGATAAAGAACTGGTTGGATGATCGCACTCAAAGAGTTGTGGTCAATGGCTCAGTGTCCAGCTGGAGACCAGTAACAAGTGGTGTCCCTCAGGGATCAGTGTTGGGACCAGTCTTGTTCAACGTTTTTGTTGGTGACATGGACAGTGGGATTGAGTGGGCCCTCAGCAAGTTTGCCGATGACACCAAGCTGTGTGGTTCGATTCATACGCTGGAGGGAAGGAATGCCATCCAGAAGGACCTTGACATGCGTGTGAGGTGGGCTGATGCCAACCTCATGAAGTTTAACCATGCCAAGTGCAAGGTCCTACACCTGGGTGGGAGCAATCCCAGGCACAGCTACAGGTTGGGCAGAGAAGAGATTCAGGGCAGCCTTGCGGAGAAGGATTTGGATGTTGGTTGATGAGAAAGCATGAGGCAGCTTCAGCATGTGCTTACAGCCCATAAAGCCAATTGTATTCTGGGCTGCATCAAAAGGAGCTTGACCAGCAGGTCAAAGGGGCTGGTCCTGCACCTCTACTCTACTCTTGTGAGACCCCACTTGGAGTATTGTGTGCAGTTCTGGTGTCCTCAACATAAAAAGGACACGGAACTGTTGGAACTAGTCCAGAGGAGGGCCACGAGGATGATCAGGGGACTGGAGCACTTCCCATATGAGGATAGGCTGAGAAAGTTGGAGCTGTTGAGCCTGGAGAAGAGAAGGCTGTGTGAAGACCTCATAGCAGCCTTCCAGCATCTGAGGGCGGCCTATAAGGATGCTGGGGAGGGACTCTTCATTAGGGACTGTAGTGACAGGACAAGGGGTAATGCGTTAAAACTTAAACAGGGACATTTTAGATTGGATATAAGGAAGAAATTCTTTACTGTTAGGGTGGTGAGGTACTGGGATGGGTTGCCCAGGGAGGTTGTGAATGCTCCATCCCTGGCAGTGTTTAAGGCCAGGTTGGATGAAGCCTTGGGTGGCATGGTTTAGTGTGAGGTGTCCCTGCCCATGGCAGGGGGGTTGGAGCTAGATGATCTTAAGGTCCTTTCCAACCCCCACTATTCTATGATCAGCCTTACACCCCCCACCCCGGTGATTGCTGGGTGAGCACAGACTAATTCTGACACGAAACCTGGAAGTTTTGTGAACCAGGGGGTTGTCTAAAACTTAGACAGCACAGACACCTCTGCTGTCTTTCCAAGCAATTGGGAAAACTGTTTCAAATTAGATGATTAGACTTCACAACTTGAATTTTAATCTGGAGATTACGTTGCCAGACAACATTGCTTTAATAATTCAAGGAGAATGTTGCTATAGCTTCTTGTGACTTAATATGTTGTGTTTATCTTTTTCCGTAAACAGCTTCCAGACACTGGAGATCCCGGAACTTTGAATGAAAACCATAATGGTGCATTGTTCTGTTCCAGGCCATCAGTGAAAACAGTTTAAATGTACTTGTATTAAAACCATGAAGTGAGGTAATTATTAGCTTTGATTAGACCTACTTATGCTGCTTTGACTTCACTGAGAGAATTGTTGGTTTAGCAGATACAGTTATATTCATTGACAAATGGTAAGAACAATAAGGATGACAAGTTTATCCCACCAGTGTCAATAAGACTGGAGGGAGGAGAAAATATGAAAGAGAAGACAGAAGGGAAGATATCCTTCAGATGCTTCTAGACTGTATTTGCAGTTTGTTGTTTTCTGGCTGTTGTGGTTTGATCCCAGCCAGTAACTCAGAACCATGCAGGTGCTCTTTCACTCCCTCCACTCCCCCTTCCTCCCCCTTGCTCCTGGAGGGATGGGGAGGAGAATCAAAAGAATGTAACTCCCATGGGCTGAGATAAGAACATTCCAGTAGCTAAGGTATAACACAAATCACTACTGCTCCCACCAATAATAATGATGAGAAGGGAAATAACAAGTGAAGAGAATACAACCGCTCACCCCCAGCTGACCGATACCCAGCCAGACCCAAGCAGTGATCTAGCCCTTCTGGGTAACTGCCCCCAGTTTATATACTGGGCATGTTGTGCTGTGGTATGGAATACCTCTTTGGTTAGTTTGTGTCAGGTGTCCTGTCTCTGCTTCCTCCCTGCTTCCCCTCCTCCCTGGCAGAACATGAGACTCAGAATGTCCTTGGTCAGAGTAAGCATTACTTAGCTGCAACTAAAAACATCAGTGTTATCAGCTCTGTTCCCAGACTGAGAGTCAAAAACACAGCACTTCACCAGCTACTAAGAGAAAAATGACTGCTACTGCAGGACACTGAGCACTTACCATTTTCTGCCTCATTTATTGATCTTGAGCATAAGAATTTGTAGCTGTTTTATTTCTCCTGTTTCAGAGCATAGTTCCTTCCTTCTGTGTATTTACTGATATACTTTGCCCTGGCCAATTATGCTGCAGTTAGTGCTGTTGCTTAAAGAGTGAAGTATTAAGCTGTACTGGAGCAGAACTAAAATTCAGTAGTTTTTTTTTGTTTGTTTTTTTTTTTTTGTAGATCTTATAATAACTCAAACCTGTGTCTTTGCATCAGTTGGGGAATCTTTCTGAAACTCTGTCAGAGCTCTTGAGCTTGAAAATAAGTATTGGGTTTTGGGAGGAGTATCAGTAAAGGGTGAAAACAAGAGTGAATAGATAAGAATGTTTAAAATTGTACAGTAACTGTAAAGGAATTTATCTTCAGTCTAAATAATGGTTACTCATACATCCCTGTATTCAGCATGCACACTATCATTTCCATGCAGAAGCATAGATTATAGTGCCTTGCTGTCTTGTGCTGCTGGAGGTTAGATGTGGTCCTTTACTTACTGATGTCTTTTATATTGTTTGCCTGTCAACATCTGGCAGCCTCGTCCTTCAGTTTTATCAACGGATCAGCTGATGCACAGATCAGTGAACTTTTTGAATTCAGGCTTGGGATTTACTTACTTAGTTTCTAGCAGTTTATTTCTATCTTACACTTGTTCAGTAATAATGCTGTTCTGAAAAAAACAAAACCAAGCCAAAGAGAACAACTGCGTATTTATGAATTATTTGGTAAAACACTCTAATACAAATACTGTCATCTTACTGCCATAATGCTTTCTTTTTTTTTTCTTTTTTTTGAGCAAAGTGCTGCTCTCCGAATTTTTATGTCTTCATATTTTCAGCTACTTTGGTTGCATGGTCTTTCTGCTGAAACACTGGGAATCTGCTCAACCTGCATGTGTGACACAGCAATTAAAATTAAAAGAAAGACCAATAAACTCTAAACACCAGGCAGTTTGGTGAGCATTGGACCTGAAGACTGGATGTTCCTGCTACTTTTTTCTTCTCTCTTTGCTTCCTCCACCCATTTGTTTCTGCCTAGTATTTGTGCTGCTGCTGAACCTCTACTATCTCCCTAAGTGAATGGGACTTATGTTCTCTTTCAGTGCCACTCATTCATGTCTCTCTGGTCTTCTTAGCTGCTGGTTTTCATGAATTCATCTGATGCATATATTGTTTGGTCAGATTTGATTGCAATTAGTCATAAAGTCAAAGTGTACTTGTAGGGGCAAATTTTGTAGCAGGAAAGCCAGTAAGGTAATTGAGTGTCTTTTTTCTTTTGACCTTCTAAAGATCTGTGGATTTTTGTTGTTGCATCTTTATTAGCTCTCCTGGAAGCATTGAGGTCTATTAATGATGTCTCTAATTTCTTTAGATTCCTCAAATTTTTAATGTTTTATGTAGAAGGCAGAGATACATAGCTTCTGGGGGAGAGGTCAATGATGTTTTTAGTAGCTTCTTCCTTCTCAAGTGTAATTTACCAAAGGACTTTGCAATCGAGTCATCATGATGGGAAGTGCATCTCAACTGATGTAATGCATTTGTGTTTCCTGGAAACAGAATAAAATCACAGCTCCATTCCATTTAATGCAAGATTTGTCATTGATTTCAGTTGCCATATTTACTCCTATCATTTGATCTTTTTGTTGTAATGGGTTGTTCATGCTTTATGAATCTGATTTCCTGACATCCGTCCCTCAAAGCGGTGTTGAAAGTTTTTATTCATGAGAGTATTTTTACAAAATATTTTGAAATGTGGCACAAAATCTAATTTCAACAAAACTTCCAGTCTCTTCCTCTACAAGCTGTGCTAAAACAGGGAATCAACATAATTGATACAGCTAGAGGAGCTAGATGCATAAAGCTGGATCAACTTGATAGATAAATATTTAATCTATTGAGAATTATCTAAGGCATATTACTCCTGTCAGGAAATTATTTTCTGATGAAGATACATTGTTTCAGTCTGTTTTGGAAACTGCAATGCATTAAGTTGAAACAGGATAACCTTGAGCCTCTCTGCAGCAACAGTATGTGTTTAAGCCCAATCACTTTGCTGTATTAGACAAAATAGTTAAAGTAGTGTGTAAAACCTCATTTATTCTCAACTAGAAACACATTGCATTTCTTCACTTGCAGAAATGCTGTGCAGTTTTTTAATGTTTCAAACCAGAAATGTTCAATAACTACTTCTGAATGTTATTTTTTGGCCTCTGGAAAATCATAGAATCATAGAATGGTTAGGGTTGGAAAGAACCTTAAGATCATCCAGTTTCACACACACCCAGCCCCCCCCCTCCCCCCCTTGCTATGGGCAGGGATGCCTTACACTGTAATATGTCTTTCTCATAATTACTGTCTTGCTAATTTCTTGACAAGGTTTCATTTGTGTTGTCTTCAGAAAAAACAAGTTATGGCAACATATGGAAAAATATGAGCTCTGTGTAATACAAGTGGTTGCTGTCAATGCTAGGGGTATCTAAATGTCATAATGGTGCTCTCATGGCTCTGTATTATTAAAAATTATGGTGATTATTTTTGTTGTTGGTAATTCCCTGTGCTGTTTTATAGCCCATGATGTCAAGAAGTTCGCAAGTCATGAGCTAAACCTTGTGGCAGCCTTGATAGCAAGGGAATTGTAACCAGACAGACAGTTGTTCTTTTTATGTGCTGTAGTGCAGAAGACTCCATGGTTTGATTTTTATATGCTTGACTCTGCATAAATCTTGCTAAAGAAAACTTCTACAAGTGGTTTAAAAACAGTAGGATAAAATGATTTTGTAAAGTAAAACCAAGTATATTTTTGTAACAGCTTGAAGATATTTATCCTGTTTGTGGTCATTTTGTGGCTGTTTGCTTTCCAGGCCAAAGATGTGTTTGCAACTCAAATCCCAATAAAACTCTCTAAACAAGAACTGGATTCACAGATGAGAATGGTACATAGATTTATATATTTTTTTTCAAGTAGACTTTTTTCTTTTAAGTGAGGTGATGTGTCTCCAAATGCATTTGTGAATTAAATGAAGACTGGTTTAACTTTGTATTTCAGGAAAATGAACTTGAAAAGACGTTATCAGGTGGTCTGATCTAATGAATAAGTTATGTTTAGTGAAAGTTCTTTTTTCAGATGTTGGTGTGCTTAGTTTCTGCTTCATAGCAATTTCATCTGAAACAACTGTCATTATTTGTCTTTTTCAGTCTTTTAATCATATTGAACCACTAAGTTTCTCATACAGCTTTTCTGTAAAATCATACATTGGCACAAACTCAATGGCATGAACTGCATTTTGTGTTTATAAAGGAAATGCAAATCAAGGGAAAGGAGGGAATTGCAAGTTGTGATGGGTTTTTCTTATGAAACTACTACTCAGCTCTTCTGATTTCTCCTTATGTGCATAGCCGACAGAAAATGGAAAACGGCTTTCCTTCGTTATCTTCTTCATACTAAAAAATAGGGCCTGTTTCCCTGCTGGCCTGCAGCTTGGAGGGGTGGTGGGGATGAAAAGTCATCTTTTGCGTATGAAGAGATCGTGATGTTTTTATGGAAGATTTAAGGAAACAGAACATTAAGTAGCTCTTTTTCAGAGGGGCAGCAGTCATAAAATGTACTAGAGGTGTGTTTCTGAATTGTAAGTTGCATTTTGGACTTAAAACAGACTTTTAATTCCCCCAGTGTTTCTGGCAAGTATTAAAAATGAGTTAAGGACAATGCTGATCCTGTAACAGTTGAGATGTTAGAGTATTGATATGCTTCTGATGGGATCCTGCAAACAGGCAACTTCCTGCTTGCCCTTCAGCTAGTTGTGCAATGTTCAGGACTGAGAGTCTGTCAATATATTACTTTTTTTTTGGGACACTTGTGGAAACAGTCTATGGAAGATCTCTAACAAACACTGAAAAGCTGCTGAAATAATGACTTGGGTAAGAACAATTAATTTAATTAACTTAATTTCAGGTTTTGCAGAAAGCGCAGTGGAACTGCCCAAAACAATATTTGACATCTGTGTATGTTTTAGTTCATTATATTTAACTGATTTTTTTTTCCCCTCCTGTCTTGAGAGTGGAAAGCAAGAAGCTGCAGTATTTCAGGAAATGAATATCTGTTTTGCAGCATATTTAAGACCCCTTTACCCTCCTAGTTCAGCTCACAGCAGCAGTTTAAACTCAGGCACTTGCTATGTTTGACTTTGATTCAGCTGATTTTTCCTGTCTTCTTTTTAAAAGTTACAGTGATTTCCCTGTCTTTGACTCAACAGATGGGCTTCTGACGTCTATTAAAATCAGCATGCTTTGTGAAAAGAAATGGTAGTTGCTGTTCTGAGGCTGTGGTGAGGAAACACTGCTGTTGGTTATGGTTGGGAGACTGGAGTCCATAATGTGGTTGCAAGCTAGTTTACTATTCTACAGCTTTTCTTTTAGTATTTACATAATTGTAGACAGCAGTTATTTTTCAGGCTGTGGCATTTTGAAGTGGATTGCTGTCCTGGGCAGATGAAGTAACCCTTCATCTGACTGATTTAGTGGTCAAAAGGAAGAAAGGAAATAATGCTTTTAAATGCTGCTCTTAAACTGAGAACTGCTAGAGCTGTTGTAGTTTCACTTAGTCACCTCCTCCCTCCCCTTGATGATTTGAAGTTATGCATGGTTTAGATTTAGATTTCTGATAAATATACTTTTCTTTACTAATGTGTTGTATCTTTGCCAAGTTCCTATGCATCATTCATGTAGAAGGTGGGCAGCTGGTGGAAGCTAGGGAAGGAAAGAGAGTACTACCAAGTGCTGGGAGCTGTGCTTTTTAACAACATAAACTGATCTGTTCATAGCCTCCTAAAATACAGAGGTGGAATTCCTAGTGGGATGATGGCTGTGCCTTCCCCTACGTTTATCTGCTGAAAGGGTGAGAGAGCTTTCAGTAGCTTTTCCTCCTTCCAAAACTTGCACAGTATGTTTTGTTAATTTATTCTCACCACAGCCACTTAGTAGTTTCAGTGTCTTCAGGAAGAGGATTTTTTTGGGTTTTGTTATTTATCCCATTGTAACTCCGTTTCAGAAGAGGCTTTTCTCTGTAAGACCAAACACCTGCCCCCATGTTGACAGCTTTTCTAAGGGAAAGCAGCTGTCAAATGAATGGGATTTGGTAGTTTTATAGATACCCATAATCTTTTTGAGAAATATCAGGAATGGATGTCTAGCAGTTACACTTCTGTGACTGCTTTAAGTAGCCATCTTGCAGCTATTTATTGTCTTGACTAAAGCATAAAGGGCTGCTTGATTCTACTGCAAAGTGTACTTTGGAAGATTAACGTGCACAGGGTGTGTTAATAAGTGGAAAACGGAAGACAGCAAGAAAGCATATGAAAGAAACAAGATAGAATTTCATAATTTCCTTGCAATTAGAAAATAAACAAAGCTGCAAAGACAATTGGGACATCAAGAAATGGAAGGGGCAATAAGGCATTTTCTGGCAGAAGAGGAAGATACAAAAAATCCCAACAAAACAAAAATAGATTATGACACATCAGTTCATATTTTTCCATTGAGGAGATAATCCCACCTGCTTAAGTTTCTGAAAGAAATTCTGCTAGGCGTAGTTACTGTGATAGGTTCTTTTCCTCTGTTAGAAGGATATAGGGACTGTGATTGTTTGGGGTTTTTTACAGTGTAAGTAAGGCGTGTTCTTTATTGCAAACAGCAGCTAGTTTTCTGGTAGATGCCTTTTATGGTGCACTCAGGATTTAATGCTTCCTTAATAATTTCCTTTTTCGCAGCTTAAAAAGACAAAGACCGGCCTGCCACTAAGTTTCTAGGCAGCTGAGCTGACTGTGAGAGGGTTTTTTTGCGGCATTTCCAGCATGAAAGGAGAATGGTATTTTTTTCTTGGCCGTTTAGGAAGTCTTAACCTGTTTGGACCTTGATCTATTTTTCATGCAATTTGAGGTATAGATTCTTTGTATATATGTTTTCTTACTGAAGAAAATGAGTTCAGGTTGAGCGTGGAAAGGCAAAACAGCTTTATGGACACCTGAGTTTCAGAGGGCAGTGTTTCATACCAGTGGTGTTTTTCAGACTTTAGGTTTATACTGAACTGGATTTAAATATTAGCAACAGCAAGGAAATCTCTGAGGCTTTACTAAAAACACAGATCAGGATTTTTTTTTTGCTTCCTGTTTCCACTCTTTCAGTGTTGCTGAATTTCGTGATGTGGGGGTTGGGTTTTTCTTTAATTATTATTTTTAAAATACTATTTTTTTCCCTTCCCTGTGCTAAGCCCTAGGGGCCACAGCTGTCTGCCCTGTAACTTTGACTGTCATCATTAGCACTCTGTTATCTCACAGGGCTGTATGAGGACTTTAATCTTCTATATAATTGGTGGTGGCAATTGCCTCTAAAGCTGTAAAGGAGAAGCATCCGTTCACCTTCGTGTGAAAATGGATGATTGACGAACTCATGAATGTTTCCTCTCGGCTCTGAACCCAGTAAGTAAGGCAGAGTACCTCAGGCAGTCTAATTTCCTGGCTTGATAATAGGCTGGGAAAAGAGCCATTTGTTGTCTTCAGGGTTGTCCATATATGGACAAATCTCTTGCAGGGCTAAGTAAAACCAGTCATCTTTCAGGAAAGAATAGAATGTTACAGGATTTTGGAAAATGAAGGTTTTATAAGCAGAAGTCTAGTTTAAAATAATGGATGGTTGATTGCTTCAGTGCACTTCACAGCAGTCCAGGCTCAGGTTTGTATCCTGGAACTGTGTTAAGAGAATTTCAGCAATAGCTGTCAAGCATGTAAGTGTGCTTCCGCTTACCCTAGTTGTTTGGCAGCCTTTGCTTTGAGAAAGACCTGTGCTGGTGCTGGGGCAGACTAGACCTGCAGGCTTTCACTGCCTTTATATTTAGTTTTGGATTGAAGATTAGGCAGGCATTTAGGATGAAGTTAAATACAAGAAAGATTATTTCAGTCTTTATCCACATATGCCTGTTGTTAGTTTATCACTGAATAGACCTTTAATGGTATTTCTTGTTGATTTGGAGGATCAAGCTGATCATGATCACATAGGAGATCCAAGGACAGCTGAACAATTCTTCAGTTGGATGGAGAAATGTAGTGTTATTTTCTAGTCATTGAAAAAGTTTGGGTTTTATGTGGGGTCTCCCCTGTTTTTGCTATGAAATGCAGAATATGTGTGTGGGAAGCAGTGAAACAGTTTTCTCTCAGATGGATCCTAAACCACCACAAATGAGCTTCTTTTAGCTGTTGTTGGAATGCCATTATCTCCGTGTTTCATCAGATGACAGACTTGAGGACAGGAAGTGGGGGGTGGGGGTGTAGTGTGTGAATAAGTCGAACTCATGGTTATATATAGATTTATGTTTTATCTACTAATATAGTTTCACCTGGTTACAATATTTTGTGTTTAATACCTTTTTTTCCAGGTGTAGTAGAAAAGACCTTGGTTTCTGATGAATAGGGACCACAGAAAGAGTCCTTGATTTCTGATAAAGGACTGTCTGCCTGTCCCAGTTCTTGTGTTGTCAAGCCTACAGACACCCTGGTTAGGACATTGGTTTATTTCTGACTTAGGGTAGAGCACAAAGTATATAGAATAGCAGAAATACTTCCTAAAGCTGTGGTATTGCTCTGGAGATTTGCTTAGAGGTCTTGAAAGTCTTGAAGATGATGACATTTTTTGGCACATAAAAGACCAGAGAAGTTTACTTCCCCCTTCCCCCCATTCCCTTCCTACCTGTTACATACCTTGTCCTTCCAAGTATAAGAGAAAGTAAGCAAGGTTTTGGTTTTTTTTAAGGGTAGTGGGAACAGAGGAGCTGATTTGCTTTAGGCATCACTGAATATATTACATAGATATAACAGATGCTTGAAAATGAGTGGTCTCTTTTTTTGACAGTAGGTAGGAGTCTTCCCAAAAGTAAGGAAATCTCCTTAAGTATTTTTTGTCTTAGAGATTGGGGCAAAAAGGGTCACAAAATATCTTTGGCTACTGAAAGTATTGAAGTGTCAAGAGGGAGAGGGAGGAATGGATAGAGGAAAAAGAGCAGCATGCATCCTGTCTTTGAGACCCACGTGTTTTAAGTGTTACAAAGGAGCAGTGCCCAGATTGACTGCATTACTGGGCAGGACATCAAATAATGCAGTTTCCATAGTCTGTATATGTGTGGGATTCTGCAAGCTTAATTCTCTTCAATCAACAGGAGATTAATGTGGATCGAACGCACCATTTCTGGCCTAAATTTTAAACCTCAATTTTTTTTCCATGCTGTAGAGAAAGTGCTTTGCTTTAATTATTTTATATGTGTGTTCTGAGCAACAGTGACTTCTGATGTGTTTTTTTTTTTTCTGTTTTGCCCTTTAAACTTAGCGGTGAATGTTTCAGTTTTCTGGTCATTTTAATGTGCTTTCCTCTTACAGAGTTGACTTAGAACCCTTGCACAGATGTTCAGCTGTTGAAACTATTACTGCATTTTCTTGTATTTCTTATTAAATTTAAATAGTTTAAGCCTTTTCCTGGGTTTACTATTACATTTTTTTGCTAAGAGCAAAAGGCTGTGCTGCGAAATAGTGTTTTGTTAGTACCCCATGCTTTCAGAAATGCCTAATCACCTGTTGAAAAGGATCTATAGCAAACATTGGACCACTTTTTTACTAGGTGAAAAGTTTGGGTTAGGTTAGGTTCACCTAACAAAACCCCAACTGAGCCAGACAAAATCAAACATTTTTCTTTCCTCTTTCTGTATACAAATCTGTCTGTTGAAGGTGAAGTTTGCAGTATTAGTTTGATTTTTCAAGGGGAATATGGAAACATACATGAATAAAAATAAGGTGGATGTTAACTTTATTTTTACATCTCACTTTTTTTAATGTATAGATTATGCTTTTTTCATACATTACACTAATACTTCTTTTGCGTTAAGTAGATCAATTAAACGGTGTATTAAGCATTTCTCAGCAATAGATTGGTTGCATTCCACCTCCAGCCCAAGTACTGCAACAAGTATATCTAGCATTAAATTGAAGATTTTATGACTTTTTAGTGAGAAGCATGTTTTAAATAATTGCATAATAGTATTTCAGGTTTTTCAAATGGAAAAAGTAGCCATGAACGATCTTCATCTGTCCTATGTGTATTTTTTCACTTTTTCTTAGTCTTCTACATTATATGTAGTACTTTCCAAGATTCATTCTCATTCCATCCCTGTCAGTTTTACTTTCTGGAGTCTCTCTCCCCTTCTGTTTTGTGAGATCACTTTCTGAATGTCTTCCTTCTGATGATCTCCTAACTCAAGTGTAATACTACTGCCTGACTTTTGAACTCATCCAAGGGCTTTTTGTCATCCAGACAGCTAAAGACCCTTTTTTCATTCCAAGCTGCTACACGCTGACTCCTCCTCTTCCTCCTCTTCCTTATCTGTTCTGTTGGCATCATTGCTGTACTTCAGTGTTTGGGGGGGGGGGGTGTCTATTGGAACCTCTGTTGTGGTTTGAAAGAATGAGCTAGATGATTGTGCAGATTAAGAAGCCTGCATCTGAGATCAATCTGAATGTCCACTCACGGGCAGTTTAAGGAGAAAAGAAGCAATGTCAGTGGGGAGGTTGCTGAGGAAGAGCATTTTGGGATGTGGGCTAAGTGAGAAAGCATAAGGATTGAGGCATGAAGTAAGTGGTTTCAGCCTAAGTCTAAGGAAACGTGTAATCAATGGGAGAGAATGGCAAGGATTTGGAGCCAATTTGTATGATCAGTTTATGAAGAACCATTGACAGTTTCTTTTTATTAGAGATTCAGTTCTGCCTGTTTTATGGCAACAGGGTACTAGATTGCCCATTGCTGAAGCCTCCCTTTGATGGATTGTTCTTCCTTTGACTGATGTCAAGATTTGACATTAAGTGGAGAAGTGTGACTAGGAGCATGTCCATTAGTGTGTTCAGGTCAGAAATGTGCTTAATGTCCCAATTGTTTTCATTAGTTCTTGGTTCACATCAGAAAGTCATCCAAAGGAGCAGCATCCATCCATTAACTAGGTTCTTTCCAGACTAAACAAAACTGGGACGTGAGCTGCAGCATTCTGCTTCATTAACCAGGTTTTGTATATAGGGCCAGATTAGATCTAGTTTGAAATAAACCCCACCAAACCCTTATGATTGTTGGGTCCCCGTAATCACCTGCTTTGGTCTGAAAATCCACTCCTGGGCAGACTGTGCCTATGTAGGCACAGATCTGATTCACAGCTCAATTTGCTGTGAAAATTCATCAGTGCCACAGGAATCCTTTACAGTGGTAGAGTGGCAGAAGTGGGGACCCAAGCTGTATGCCGTGGATTGGCTGTGTTTTCTTTGCACCTAGGTGTTTGAAAAATGGCTTCTGAAGACCAGGGTCTGCTGAAGAGCTCTAGCAAATCATAGTGGAAATAGTGTAAAATATTGCTTTAAAAGTATTTTATCAACCATTGAAAGAAATTGGATGGATGTTAAGTGAAGGATCACTTTACCATAGGCTTATTCAATCTGTTCATGATTAATGTGTTTGTAAAACATAGCTAAGGCTTATATATTACACTGTTTTGAGATGCTATCTTGGGTTTTGGTGATTTATTAATGTTATAAATTTGATCCTGCTGAGCCGAGCCTACTTGCAAAGAAAATCAGGATTTTTATTTTGCCGAGAAGAGCATTATGTGCTGTGTCAGAAATAGTTACGGAAAGTTCAAATAAGTGTGGTTATGAAATGCCACAACTCTGAAATAGGAAGTGTAAAAGAAGAAAAAACTAAAATGGTGTGCCTCTCAATATTATTTCTGGTTTATAACTGATTTTGTAGACTGAAGTACAAATCCTTTGTTGCATTTGCTTTTTGTGTTTATATCAACATTGAATCTGATAAAAGTCTTAATTTAAACCATATAATGAGAGTTTTCTTGTCAAAATTTGTGAATTTGGCATTAGCTGTTTTTTTTTTCTTTTCTCTTTTCCCTTGTTTTCCTGTATGTAGCCGAGTGCATTTTTTTCCTAGTGTCATAATGGCTAATGGACAAACTTATGCTCCCTTTTTGCCTATCCAACCTAGCTAAAAAAAAATAAAAAATAAAAATGTAGCCTTAACCACCTTATGCAGAAAGGTCTGAAGAGCGCATGTGTTTGTGGACTGTGCAATCCCAGTTCTGAGCTGTTACTTCACACATACAGAATAATTCCAGTGGGCTTGTCCTCAGGTTCCAGTGGTTTAACTTAATTTTGAATAGATTTCCCCCCCCCCCCCCCCCCCCAGTTAATCTTCAGACTGTCCTTAGTCTGTATAAATAAGGTTCACTTTGCATTTTTTTATCTTTTAGTGTTGTTTCTGGCTAAGTAAGCTAAATGAAAAGTGTACAAAGCTTACGTTAAAGCAGCTGTTGCTAGAAAGTCAGTGTGGTCTTTGAGTTGTGTAGCTGGTTTACATACCAGAAGCGACTGCTTTTGTCTTCCTAAGCAAAAGGATAATTCTGAGCTTTAAAATTGTCTTCCTGTTTAGCAGTGCACAGTGTCACTGGCAGGCTGTAGGAACATTCATATTTGCAATAATAAATAAAACTGAACATCGCATCCTCAGGTGAGTGGCTATGCTGATACCATTTTAATTAGATTTCTCTCCTTTTTAAGACCAGACTGATTTGATATCTTACGCCATTGATCACTGTAACGTTATGTGTCTAACAGGAATTTATATTTACTGTCAAGAAAATGTATGTTTCAGCAGTGAAACACGGAACTCATAGGGTGAGCTGTACCTTGCTCTCTGAAGTTTACAGACAAGCTTTCCCGGACTCCTTGGGAGCTGAGATGAATCTTTTGATGGCTACTTCCAGTACTGATACACTGGGACCGTTCTTATTTCTGTGTATAGCATGGAGAGATGTTCATAGGATGGTGCTAGCTCTCTTGCTGGGAATTAATAAGGTGTGTTTGATGAGAAGCTTTTTTGTTACATTTGCTGGATTGCCAAATAGGACAAGATAATGATAAACAAAAAAAAGTATGTTGTAACTGATTCTACTCCTAAATATTGTTTTTCTATTTTTCTTTTGTAATATATCACTGGTTTTACCTTCAGCAGGTGCAGCATGTTTTCCTAATGCTGATGTTTTATGTAACCATGGTCACAGTTACTTGCAAGGGTTTTATTGACTGATAAAAATCACTATCTTACAGTGTAACGAATTTCATGACTAACTCTATAATCGTCTCTAGTGCAAGCACTGACTACACTGACAGCAACACTGAAGTCTGGTATTATCTCACTTTTTCTTGGAGTGATTGAGCAGAGCATTCAGAAAGTATCATGTATGCTGACATACTTATTGTGTATTTGGTGCTCCTAACATTAGGAATTGAGTGTGTATGTGCATGTTGAGGCTTTTGTTGGGTGTTTGTTGGTTGTTTTTTTTGTTTACGTTTGTTCTTTTAAGCCAAGCATTGTCAGTGCTGCTCTGGCAACTTTAGTGGTTTATGAGTTGGTTTTGATACACAGAGATTCCGATGTGAAGTTGCGTTAGGAAGTAAGCTGTACGAACACCTGTGTGATAAATGCTGTAACTATACCAGTCTCAGCTAAGTTATCCACAGCTGCCTTGGACTCCAACAATATAAGCTAACTAGCTAGGCTTTTATGAATTCTAGCAGTGCTGAATTTTAGCAAGTCATATAGAGGACACTGACATTGATGTTTTAATCACAGATAATATGACTTACACTGATACTGTGCTGGTACTTTTTACTGTCCTTTAGCGACAGGGCAAGGGGTAATGGGTTTAAACTTAAATAAGGAAAGTTCAGGTTAGATACAAGGAAGAAGTTCTTTACTATGAGAGTGGTGAGGCATTGGAACAGGCTGCATAAGGAAGCTGTGAATACTGGGCATGTGTTCTTTAATTTTCTCTTCCAGGTTTGTCACCTTTATATTTTGTACACACCAACACATAAAACATGTGTGTGATCTTGAGTGTCCATTTCTCTAGAAGCCATGTTTCATTTGGTATTCCTAAGCCCTTCCTGAGGAAAAGCACTTCTTGTTGTCAACTGCCAAAGATAGAGCTGCTAGGCTGCACTTAACCATTATCATGAAAATAAATATGATATCCATGTTGTTCTTTCTCTGTAATGTTGTTTTTTCATGTTGTAAGCATGATATACATGTTGTTCTTTCTCTGCAAAAAGAACAGTCATTGAAACATTAGTTTATTATCTAAGCCTCTTCCCACCATAAGACTGATATTAAATGGGGAGCTGAGAAGGGGGCGGGGGGAGGTTAGGCTACCTGAAGATGGCAGATACTTAATTCAGATTTCAGGTCTTGTCTGTTTTGCACATGCTGATTTTGAAGCAGATTGACTATTGTAAGGAGTTTGCAGGAATGATGCTGTAATAAATACATAACTATAACATAGGGTGATATTTAACTTGTAGCCTTGATGATTTATATATTTTAGTTATTTATATACTTATGTACTTCCTGATTCTGAAAGGGTATAAAGCTCAGGTGCTTCCCTTCCTAACAAGATCTGAAAGCTCCACCTGGGATAGCATGCTTGCTTTTAGGTGGTGTTTCTAACTGGTAGAAATTTGGAAGTGTACATCTATAAACCTTTCGGATGGAAGTTGGACTGTTGTGTTTAACAGTGCTTTATAAATACTACATGTAAAGAAAATAATTTAAAATGATGGTGGAATATATGGGAGCTGTTTATGACACCTGATTGATTTGCATTTTATGTTGAAATCTTTTTTTCTTTAAATGGAGTTTAAAAAAATCAAGAGAAAGTAGTAATTACACATCCCCTGCATTGTTTAACTGTTGCACGTTAGATGTTGAGATCACACTATCAGAGATTACTACATGTGCACAGTCATCTCTTTCCACAAGAAATGTGTACATTGTGTGCCTAGTAAGACAGTCCTTAGGATAGCACAGTGTATGTTCAAGTAATCAGTGATTATAATGCTATCACACAGGCACAGAAAAAAGGAGTTGGGTTTGAATGATGAGCCTGAAGTTGGTGTATTCTAGCTTCTGAATTCTGGTATCATGTGAGTGAGAAAGGATGGCATAAAATAGTGTTTTTGTCTTAAATTTCCCCTAAAAACACCCCAAACAACCCCCACAAATCCCGAAGAATCATCAGAATTTAATTATGTTCCCAGGATAACAAATACTCAGATAAGAAACTTGTAAAACGGGGCCTCTTAAATTAGCAGCATGTGGCACTGCTTGTTAAAAAATGTTGTGAAGCCTCAACCCAAGCAAGTGTGAGGGGAAGCTGAGCAGAGCACTATAAAGTGAGGATTTCAAAGAAAGCATGTTCTACCATGCTGTGAGGCTAAATAACATGCTTATGAAATGCAGAGCTACCAATTTTACCATGATTTCTGTGGGACTGGATGTTTTTCCTGAGACTAACCACGCTTTGGGAACATTCTTCTTGAGGGTGGAACACCAAGAAGTTTCTGGGACAAGTGTTGAAGTTCTGAGTGTAGTCAGTTAAGAATATCCATTGGTTACTGTTTAACCATATGCAGTGAAGTCTTTATGCATAGCAGTGTATCACTTTGACTTCTGCTGTGATCCCTGTTCCTATTTTTAATCCCGCAAGACACTAGAACTAATTTAACAAATGTGCAAATGGAAAGAGTTTACTGAATTTAGGCAAGTCTGTACATTTTCTATCACTGTTTTCTGAAATAATTCCTTACTAGTTTTGTATTCAATATAAGTTCCCCTGAATTAAAACCCATCACAGAAAACTTTTATTTAAAATCCATGATTTATGAAGTGATGATTTTAAAGAATAGTGTTGGGCAGTTTTAACTGCAAAGTCAGACAGTTGTCCAGTTATCCATTTTGGAAGATTTATTAACCGTAGATTTGGATAAATTGCCTAATGATTTAGCAGTAATTATGAAAATAATAATTAGGTATGATGCTTGCTTGTGTTCATTAAGCTCTGTGAAGACAAGTATCAGTAAGAAAAGAAAAAAACTAGGCAGCAGTTGGACCACTGAGACCTTGTGCTTTGATGTTTTAGGGCAGTCTGACAAATACTTCAAGCCAGCATATGCCAGCACTGCTGCTAAAAGAGTCAGTGCTAGCATTTCTGAGATCTTCTGCTTGCCAGCTCAAGGGAGGGTAAGGCAAAATATTTCCCCAAGGAGGGAGTGTGTTGAACAACAGGGAGGACACTGTGAGGAGAGGAGAGAATAGTTGCGAGAAGGGGAAGGGATGCTCCAGAGATGCTGATGTATGTTACCTGTTGAGTTAGCCTCAGGATGGGCAGAGTTAGGGTTGATTGTCCCCTGAGTGAGAAAAAAGTGATTAAGTAACCTCATGAGACTCAGCAAGGGGAGTAATAAAGCTTCTTTCTTCCCCCTTCTTCTCCCCCCATGACATGATTGATGGTGTGGGTTGACTGGCTGCCAGTCTGCTGATTGACTATAAACCCTGGCCAGGCAAGAGAAAATTTGAAGCTTTTTTTAACCATGTGCATACCAACTTATCCAGTTGCCAGTGGTCATAAACTTTCAGGAATGTAGTTATCCTTGGATATCTGTTGTCCTGTGTTGATTATAGTTGAAATTGGCTCATAATCCCAGAAATTACTTAGGGACAAAAGCAGTGAGGCTGCTGATCTGGCCAGTCAGACAGGAACTGTGCTGAAGGTGTGAACACTGCGGAGCCTGGGTGTTTGCTCCTCTAGACTCTTACAGTGGCTCTGACTTGCACAGGATGTTTCCAGACTTGCAGAAGTCTGATGGAGTGAACGCAGAGTTCATTCTTTCTCCTTGCCTCCACACTCCCATGTTGCAGCATTTGTAGCCCTGATCTCAGGTTGCAGGGAAGAATGTACTCAACCGCCTTCCTGCCTGTTAAAGTGATGTGATGTGCTGAACTGTGCAGGTCAACAGGCGGACTATTCCTGTGATTGGAGCAGATGTGTGTTGCAGTATAACTAGTTAAAAATGCACTTACCCCAGTGTGTGACCCTGTGTACCAAGAGGAGTGCCTAGCATGTGACTCTCTGAGGACTTGTATAACATGTCAGCAAATGGACTGGAATTCTGTTAGCCTGAGAGGTAAGTCTGTCAGCAATCTTGCTTTCATTCACCATCCATGGTATCGTTTCAGTGCTTTTTGTCTAAGAGACAAAGCAGTCTTTCAGGCTGAAGTTATTGATGATGGGCAGTATTTCCCAATACATTGGTGAAAAATGGGGATCACAGTGCTCAGAAGCAATGCAACAAAGTGCCTGGGAGTCTCGCCCTTTCCAGGATAGTGTGTAGTGATAACCACAGAAATGGGGCAGTGGAGGAGATGTGGAAAAGAGGGTGAGTACTGTGATGAGAAGTGGATCTGTAGGGGAGAACAGTGTCCTAGGGATCAAACACTGATGCTATGTGTTTCAGTGATGTGTGCTTTCAGCCTAGCTCTACTTCAGTTCTGTGTGTTATTCCTTAGAGTTCTCGAATGTATCTTCGCATGTAGCTCAGCCTGGGGAGCCTCCATGCATCTGCTCCATCATGGGAACCAAGGTAGAGTGAGTGGGGGAGATGGGGAGACTGACTGCAGAAGGAAACTTCTGAGCCTGTGATGTATGAACAGTGTGCTAGTGAGATGCTAGTATGGATACCTACCCCATAGGGTGTCTCTGGCAGTGCTGCTAACTTGCTTAAAGAGCTCTTTGGATACTCGTGGAATCCGCCAGTAGTGCTTTGCTTCAGGTTTCCCTCTGTGCAGTGTCTGTGCTGGATCATCCCGTGTAGGCGAGCCTTAGGATGCGGACATTTCATGAAGGCCCACAGCCACAGCTTCCAGAGAGTGGTGGTGGGCTGCAGGCCGGTGGCATGGTGGGCCCGCGTTCCTGTCAGCAGTCAGGGGGCAGGGCGCTGGCTGCTCCACGCTGCTGCTCCGCCCTGTCCTTTCTCCTGGCTGCCGGCGAGGTGAGCTGAGCGTGGCACAGGCCCTGCAGGGCGGGCAGCATTCATGTCCTCAGACCCTGATCTTCCAGGGTGGCTTAAAGCAGTGTGTCAGAGGGGACAGGAAAGTGGTGCCTGGACCCGTGTGAAAGATGACAAGAGAAAGAAGGAAAGACAAATAGGTGAGGAACCAAATGCTTGGGAGTTACGGCTTGTGTGCAGCACTGAATGGGCAGGTCTGGTCTGTCAAGGGAAAAAAGGATGGAAAATGAATGCTGGGAGGTGCGGGAGAGGGAGAAGCTTTGACATGTCAAAATTGAGGGCTGTTTTCTGCTTTATATGCATGTGTTGCCTGAGTGGGCAGGCATAACTATTTGAGAGTCTTTCAGCAGTTGAGTTGGTTTTAAATGTAATGTATCTGCCACTGATGAGAAGAGGCTACAAAAGGCTCTTATCTGAAACACATTCATGCTGGCTATCTGCATTTTCTTTCCCTAGCTTCTATAAGTTGTAAGTTATTTCTGTGAATCTATAATAAGTATTTTCACTTGCCTCATTTAAAGGCTGAAAAAAAAGTAAAGTAAGTTTCTTTAATAAAGGTTTCGAAGTTCAGTAGCTGTGAGGAAGCCAAAGGTTAGTGTCAGTGGTGGTTAGCCCTCAGCAGTAAAGTCAGTGGACACATCCCAGACTGCAAGCACTACAGCCGATGACAGGTTTTGGCAGGTATTTTCAGACCACCAGAAGTTTCAAAGACAAAAAGCAGGGCCAAGTGAGGTGCAATTGGGAAAAAGTTAGTGAAAGGGAAAGAAAAAAACCCACAGAGCTAGCCAGATCTTGGTGGATGGAAAGCCCAGTCTTCTGTGTGAGGAGAAGAGAGTTATTGCTGAGTAACTCCATTCATGGCCTCGGCCTCTCCTAGAGAGAGGTTAGCTAGCTTTATGGGGAGAGGGAAAGTATTAGTGCTTTTTAGGGGGAGAAAGGTAGAGCTGGTGAGCTGAATGGGATGAATTATCCGCTTTTCTAGGATTAGAAAGTTTGGCAGTGCTTATAGAGACTGGGACTAAAGTGAGAAACCTTTGGTAAGCATGCGTCACTGATTCATTTGTAGCTGACAGATTTTTTGCCTGAAGAGGATTCAGTTCTTGTTATTTTGTAGGAGGCAATTCAATGGCTTTGGAATTTACAGATTTTTCTCTTCAGTTTCCACAAGGTCAGCGAAAGGTGCATTTTAAAATCTGCTGTTGAAGGTTTGTTTGTTCATGTTTTTCCACTTCAACTTTAAAAAATCTGAGAGGCAAATAAACTTAGCAAAAAGGAAAGCCTTCAGACTTTTTCCACTCTGAAAGAGATTTCTGGCCCTGCACCCTTTTCTTCCCCCTGCCTCTGGACAAGATGTGGCTTGTCTGTTCGCTCAGCTGACCTGTCACTTCCATCACTGACATTTGTCTGCTTTTGTGTGGAGTTTATTTCTGCTGTCAAATCTGAAAATCTTGGAGGTGCGAAGGATGTTATTATTAGCTTGTAGTCATTCAGTTTGTGAATACAGGACGCCTGATAATGCCTAGAAGAGAAAAGGTGTCCAGCTGAAGTGGCTGGAACTGGTTGGCCAGTGAGTGGCTGGCTTTCACCTATGTTAGTAAGGGATCAGGAGCTTAGTGTAATATTAAAGGCTGGTATGCTGTTGAATATTGAAATTGCAAAGATAAAAACCCAAGGGCTCAGTCCACTAGTTAAGAACTGCATTAAGTGTGTTTTCTGAACAATTCGCTTGTACCTCACTAACCTGTGCTCAGTATGCTTCATCTGTGGGAGCTCTTCCTCATCCTTTGAAGCAGATGGGCTCTGGTTGTTGGGTGATCTCTAGCCAGTACTATGCATTGTGCACAGTGTACCTTGAGAGCCCCAGGGAAAACACCTATTTATACTGTCTCTGTGGTTAAAACACTTCTGTATTCAGTGTGTCTGAACAAGCTACATTGACTTCTCCAGTTAGATAGTTTGTCATTAGCAAGTGCTGCTATTTTATGGGAGAGTTTTCTATGCTGTAAAATGCAGAAACTGTACAAGACAATGCAAGGAGATTGGTATTCTGGAGTTAAAAACCAGTTAAAACTAAAGAAATTATGGAGGAGAAGGGATGACAAAGCAGTACAGGGCTGCAGAGCTCAGAGAGCAGGACAGCTTGGTTATGTTTTTCGAGAGAAACTTGTTGAAAGGAAAGGAAGAAATTAGGATGTGTGATGTTGGTAATCCAAGCAGAAACAGTTAATAAGAGTTGGAGGAATGGAAAGTTAGGGATTTTTGGCAAGGATTCCCATCTGAAACTAATATATGAGAGTAAAAACAACAATAAATACCAGTGAAATGTTAAACATTAAATAGTCATTTCCCTTACGTTCTGGGGCTCTGTTGAAGGTACTTCATGTGACAGCATTTGTTAAACAAAAATAATTCCAGTTTGGGATGTTTAGATCAGGCAGTCCTTTGGCTGTTTGCCCATCAAAATGAAGCATTTTCTAATGTTTATGGTTACACCTGTTCAGTGCAGCTGGCAAATATGTAGTGTAGAAACTTAGGGGTCTCATTTGTTTTAAGTAAAGGTATTTGAAATAAATAATACTTTCTTGGTTTTGAACTTTTGGCACGACAGACTGATAGTGGGAGCAGTAACTTAGTGGACGTCTTCAGTTATAATTCATGATTTTTTAAATTTTTTTTTTTCCAAAAGCTAATTAGATCATCCACAAACAGGCCTTCCCAGATTGGATGCATGGTTAGGTGGTAGTTGTAGATAACTTTTCAAAGGCTGAATGAGAAATGTTACTTTTCTGAGGATCAGGGGGGGGGGGGGAAAAGCTTGTAATTTGTATGTCCCAAATCTCAGGCAGGCTTGACTGTGCCTTTTGGCTAAAGAATTTTGATCAGGGCAGGACCAGATGAGTAATGTTTGTGGTGGTTCAAGTCCCTGGCGACCCATTCTAAGCAGCTGCAGTTCCTAGTTATTGGAAAACTCAGGTTTTGACTAAGACAACAGCTGGGGTCTGGCAGGTTAGTAATAATAAGACAAATTACCATAATCAACTTGACAATGGCAACAGCATTTAATATTGACTAAGACATTTTAATTTCTGTATTCCAATTTCTTCAGCCATAGACAGGACAAATTTGCAGTAAAATAAATCTTCTGAATACAATTCACTGTTCATTGTGTAGTGTTCAGGAGTAGCACAGTAAAATTAATTGCTACTTTATGTATTAGAGCAAGGAAGCAACTGTCCACCCCCTCCCCATTCTCCCCCACCCCCCACCCCAGGTTTGTTCAGTCCACTGAGTCTTCCTTTTGGAAGTGTTGCTCACAGAAAAACGCTATATGCTATGTAGAGATGCCTCCTGGGATCTGTACTGCTTTCCCGAGGTAGATGATAGAATATAAGGCAAACCCAGCTGTGAAAATAAGCCCCCTAGCTTATTATTTTAAGTGATCTAATCCACAGTGTCTGATAATCGAGGGGGTCACGAAGCATTCTTTTTCACCAATTTATTTATTGCGTATACTGTTCTGGTTAAAAATGAACACTGGTGGTGTTTTAGTTTAAAATACTGTATTTCATCAACTTCCAGTAACAGGATCAAATATATAAGAAAACAAATGCCGAATATGGGAAAGTGTAGACAAAGTGCTATTTCACAGGCCAGATTTAAAATAAATGTCTATACTTTTGGAAATTACACCTGACATTTTGTGATGCTTTAATTTGTTCACCTTCTGCATGTCCACATGCAAAAGCAGAAGGAAAAGTTTATTTAAAAAAAATACCCACCATTTCCAGGTGAGAATTATTTTGCACTAAAAAAACCCACAACATTAATTCCTGCCTGCAGTATAGGTGTAATTTCATTTGTAACTGGAATACTGGAAGGACTTGCAAGGATTGCACACAACTTTGATATTAGACATCCCATTTCTGTGCTTTACCTTCTATTAAGAACTATGGTGACTGCTGGGCTGCAAAGCTGAGCAGGAGAATATGTCTAATCTTAAATCTGCTTTTGAGTAATACTTGGTTTATCTTCTGTGTTTCAAGTTATTTTTTCAGCCCTGGTCATATTTTCTTTTTTGTTGAGATATCAAAAGTTATTTGGTATAAGCAATGTTGTGGCTCTACTACTATACACAGCAATAGTTATCCTAATGACTTCTAAAAGCATAGTGGGTGTCATGCAGCTGCAAGAGGAAAAAAACTACCTAGTATGCATTGAGTAACCAGCACTGAGAATAGTCTGTACCACTCTGAGGTTAGATGGGATGTAGATGATAGATGCCCTTCATGTATGTTTTTCATTTTTCTGGTTATACTGTGATAACTGTATAAATGCTCCTAGATGATGCCACTGAGATTAATCATCAAATTATGTCCTCAGTTGCAGTTTGCCAGTGCCAGGGGCACTACCGCATATCTAATCTGATGCAATGGTAGATGTAGTGCTTTCTTTACGAACAGGTGCATCTGTATATCAGTGTTATGCATCCTGCAATTTATAACAAAGAAGTAGTGGTGCTATTACATAGAAACAGAATGTCAGTGTTTTCCAAAGCCTTAAAAACACGAGTATTAATACATGGTCTTTGTAGCTTTATGTTTTATCCAGACTGCATTTAGTACTCTGGAATCTACAACTGGAGAGGAATAATCAGAAGTATTTATAACTGGGCTCCTTTGGTTATCCAGAGTTAGTGCATTTTGTGTACCTATGAAAACACTGACTTGGTGGTTTGTGATTCTGTCTTTGTGATAATTTGGAAAGACTCTTGACCGCTTTTTACAGAATATTACTTTAAATGATATGTACATCTGTGAAAACTGAGTTGGCATACCTAATTCAGTGCTTTTTAGGGAAGAGGGCTAATTTATTATTTAGTCTCAGGTTTTTCTTTGTAGCTAGTTCTTGTCTAATGGTTCTCAGAATTCCCAGCTTGTTTCGTCAGTATGCTCCAGACCTTTCTTGAAATGGGCTTCAGATATCCCATGACATTTCCCATGGGTGCTGATAATTGCATGGTGACACCTGTGTGTCTGTCTATTATGGTATTTAATTCTCCTTCTTGTTTTCAGCCCCTGTTCAGTGGTATTTCCATTGAAACAGTTCATTGAAGGACTGATTCCACAATTCACTCCCCCAGCATTGCATCATGAAATTAATTACAGATGACCACAGGCAAAATACTGTCTAAAACGGTCCCAGATCTAATAGCAGCCCTGCAGAGGCAGATCCTGCATCTCCAGAGAGCCAAAATGAACTCTGAATCCATACTGGTGTCATTCATAGGCAGTTAATTGCAAGAACAGTTGTAAATAGTGACTGTGTAGCACTTTCAGTTTACTTACTTTTCAGCAATAGGTAGGGAAAGAACAATAATACTGTTTACATACTGAAGCTGAGATAGGTGTAGATGCGTTTATATGAACTTGATGAATATATTGCTGTTTTATGGTATGTATGTATGTAGCAATGCTTACATAGTGTGAAGTGTTCTGCTAATGTTAATGTTAAAGAAAGTAGGAACAATGGAATAGTTTCCATATTTCTAATAATGTTGGTATATTAAGTGGTCTTAAATAACCTAACATTTGAGGAATTTGGGCAGTTCTTATTCATGTCTTTGATTATTATTACCCATATAATTGTGATGTTCAAAGCCAGGTTGGACAGAGCCTTGGGTGACATGGTTGAGTGTGAGGTGTCCCTTCCCATGGCAGGGGGGTTTGAATTTGATGATTTCCAACCCTAACTAGTCTATGATTCTCTGTCTATTAAATGTTTGGGTTTAGCTAGTATTTAATAATTCTTTGAGAAGACAAACTTAAATAAGGTAATAATATGTATTTTAAAAGTTTTTTATTCAGTATTGAAGGAGTGTGAACCAAACATGCTGCTTTTTCTACAGAAGTAATCTGTGCTGTAAGACTATAGCAGTTGATCATTGTTTATTTATCAAAATATTCTAGATTTAAAAGGCCAGTGATCTTAAAAAAAAAAAAAAAAGAAAACCAGAAAAAAAGAAAAGGAAAAGAAAAAGAGAGAAGCAATAAAATAATTCAGCTAACTTTAACCTTCTAAGTATGAGGGTTTTTTGCATCATGACCCAATAGGAAGCAGTTTATTTCATCATTTTGAATGAAAAAAAAAACCAACAAGACTCAGTCTGCTTTGCTTTTATATTCTCTCTTGGTTGATTGACTGATGGAATTATTCACTGTGTATTAATCACGGTGTTAAGCAGCCACTCCTCCATGTGAAAGAATTCCAAGAAAAAATTCTAAAAATACATTGAATGGCAGTAAAGATCATAACTGTCTTTTGGGTTGTTATCCACATGTTTTTCTGGTCAAGGTAATTATTGTAGTCTTCTAGCACAAAGGCCATTTTACAGGTGGGAAATTGAGATGTTTAGACTCATATTGTGAAATGCAGCCACAGATTTTGCATTTCTCAGTGTTAGAATGTCATTCCTCAAAATTCTGGGCTTTTTTTAATCACTTTCATAACATAGAGTGAACCTAAATAGAAAACGAGCTAGCCCTTCAGACAATCAAACTGAAGCAGTCTCTGATGGGTACCAGAATGTGACATCTGGAACTGCTGGTTCCTACTGAGTGGTTTGGCCTTTAGAACATCCTCAAGATCTCATGGGAAAATTATGTCGGAAGTGGAAACAGAATTTTTTTCTCTAGATCAAATCTATTTTTATTAACAAAAATGTTATAATTAAGGCTTCATCATGGTTTCCACTCCCAAGTTCCTGGTTTAGATGCTCATTGCTCTTTAAAACTTAATGTTCTGTAGGTGGCAATTCCCAGGCTTTTCTTCTGGCTGAGAGTGATTATTTGGGGAATTTGCAGTAAATACAGTTTTCTGAGGGAGAGGAGAGACAAGGTATGATGACAGTAACCCTTAAAAAGAAAACAAATACCTGTCATGTTTTAGCATAAAGGCCATGTTACAAGTGGGTAATTTTGATGTTTAGACCAATATTGTGAAATGTGGTTGGTTTTTTTTTGTTTGTTTTTTTTTGTTGTTGTTATTTTTTAATGAAAGAACTTTGAGTTGACTGTTGAAGCTTGTATTTATTAAGGAGATACCTTGAAGTATTTCACATTTTTATTTGACTGCTATGCAAACTTCGAAAGCTAATGTATGTGCAAGACTCCCTTTGAAGTACTATAAAGTGTATGACATGAGTAGCTAGAAAGAGTTTGCTGCTTACACAAATGTGTGTTCTCACATTTCACATCTCAAGATCAGGCACTGAAAAAGGGTAATATTATGGTAGTGTGGTCTGCAGTTCTACCTTTTTGGTGAGTTAAGGACTTACTAATGGAAAAAACAGAGTAGAGGTAAATATTCTGATATTTTTCTTTTTTAAAACCTTCCATCTTAAAAAATGTGAAACAGGTTTCACCAACAGAAGTCTGGCTTGAAACTAAAATTCAATTTGTTAATCCTTCAGTTGGGTACTTAAGGTAATGTTAAGTTTGCTAGTAGTGGTGTGGGGTTTTCTTTGTCCTGTACCCCTCCCAAATGAATGGCAAGTAAATTTTGTGATTTCTGAAACAAATTGAATGATTTATCTGTAAGCCTTGTCTTCACTGGCTGCAAATGTTTTGATACACTTGTCTTGAGCGGTGAAAATAACAATTAAGTGAACGTCTTTTTCTGACATGAGTTATCTTAAGCATTGTCAGTTTGGGATCTAATTTCAAGTTAATGAGTTTAAGAAAATATTGGCCCTTGCAAAATACTTTGAAAATACTCAGTCTTCCTGCTTATTGTGAGCTTTTTATTTCTTTGTTTTTGCTTTCTCCTTATGGTATAAACTAAGGCTGCTGACTACTTCAAGGATAGGACTTGCAGCAAACTGCAGCCAGAGTGGAGCCAAATAGCCACATTATTTTAATTAAATAATGCTGCAGCTTTTAATTTCAAACGTTAATTGAAAGGCTTTTTCCTCACATGAGCAAAGCCCGAAGGATTATTGTTTTTCTCTAACAGCTGCTGACATCACTCACACCTAAATTATGAGGAATTGCATTCCTTCTGCTGATTTAGATTCTACTAATGCTGCCAATTACAGCAGAGGAAACACTGGAATCCAGAGGCCTGAATGCAAATAGTGACAATATGTGATGGCAGAAGTTATTTTAATGTTGGTTTTAATGCATTTCTTCGTAATACAGTTTCTGGTTTTGCATTAATAAACAGAAACTTCAATTGAGATCTTGTTTTATGTTTTAAATAGTTCTTAAAAAGCATTCATGCTCATTTTTTTTTGTGATCTATTGATTACTCTTTACAAGCAGTAAAGAAACTAGTTGTGTTTCTGTATGGGGCTGTGGATTTAATCGTAACAATATAAATCTATGGATCAGAGCAGAAAATGTATTTAGGATTTAAAATATATCGTTTCCCCGATTATCTCTGCAGATTTTATGCACATCTGATGTGTGAGTGTAGGCTTAGGAAAGTCAACCGAATAGTACTAGCATGTCTCTAGAGAAATTGCCAGTATTTTTAAAGAGAACTTTTTAGTGCTCCTTCCTTCTAATCCTCAGTGCTGTACAGTACATGTGTGCTGTACTCTACATGCACAATGTACAGTCTTTGCAAAAATGGATGAACTTCGCAAGTCTAAGTATTATTAATCTAAATTTTCCTTTCCTGCATGTAAAACCAAGTTAAAAAAATGAATACTACTCTGAAGTCATTCTTGTGTGAGAAATTTCATAGGCATATAGTGCTGGTTGTTTATATAAGTAGTATGACATTAATGCTTTCAGTTGCAGGACAGTCATTGCTGGATTTGGGGACTGAACATTGTGGTGAAGGTAAAAATGTGATTTGACTAAGTTGAAAACTTGTGAGTTAGAGGTCATAATAACTGCTAGAAAAACAACTGAAAGAAGTCATATTAAGAATGCGGCTTCTGTGGTCATCTTGCTGCACTGTAATATTTTCAGACACTTGAACAGCACTGCTGTAAAGGTGGGCTCCATCTTTATATTTGTTAAAGTTGTTTAATTAAATTATTAAAAGTGTAATTTCTGAAATGCACATCCACAAAATAGTTAATAGTTAGAAACATTTTTTTACTGTTTTATGCTAATTATAATTTTAATTTCCAAACCCAATTTTAATTATTTTTGTGCAAACATTATCAATAATGCTTTGTGGGACTGATTAATATGAGACCTTAAAAATGCAAACTGAAGCAGAATTGGTTTCAAGTGTCGACTAGCTGAAAGTATATCTTCATGTGCATTTTTAATGTTGAAACAGTCCCCTCATTTTTAAAATCCATAAAAGCAAATACAGTTTAATTTAGGGATAATCTTTGTTTCTTAATGTGCTGTAGGGAATAATTTTCTGGTATGCAAGTGGGAATGTTTGTGTTGATTAAAAGGAGTCTAAAAGTGTCTGTGTAGTTAAGCACATATGCTTAATACTTAGTAAATTTACATGTTTGACAAGCAGCTTTTCATTCCTTGCTTGTGGCTGGAGTCAGCCTAGACTTGGAATTGAAAGTTATTACTTATATAACATAAGCTCAAACTGAGCTATTTCGAATAAAGGACAGTGTTTGCAGTACATGAGTTGTGTTTGCATTTTGGGCTTAGGAAAACAAGGAGTGTACAACTAAAGTTTAAAGTTAGCTGTACATCACTTTTTGCTGCTTCTAAGAACTTGGCCTTTGCTTGTACCACATCAGTTCATTGTATTTGCCTTGCTGTGTTTTCTTTTGTATTGATGCAGTCTTCAAGGCAAGACTGAGAGATGGCTTTCTTGTGGCTTCTTAAATCATAGTGTAACAAGGATAATCAGCTAAGGTAAAACTCAGACAAGCGGGTTGTAGTGTCATCTTTAGAGTTTTTAGAATTGCACAGAAAGTAATCTTTATAATACAAATTTGAGCTCTATTTATGAGCAATTATCTTTGGAGTGTTTCATTTGATGCCCCTTTAGCCTAATGGGGCATCAGATACTATGCTGTTTACTACAGACATACTGGATGTCTCTTCTAGTTCCTCAGAGATGTTGGAATCCATGCTAGACTGTGACTAGCATCACCTGGTGCTGGTCAGTTGTATGTTCACTTAGCTCTGCTTACTAGGTTACTTCAGAGGTTTTCACACTTCCCAAGTATGCAAACTCTGTTTGCCCCATGTAATAGTAGTAGATGTCTATCTGCTAAGGAGGGAGGGGAAAAGGGAGGAACAAAAGGAATATGTGCAGCAAAGGAAAGAGAAAACAGGGCTTCAGTCTCTGAAGAGGAAAAATACATGTCTTGTATAATAGAACATTTATCGGTTTATGGAATAGCTTTGCTCTTTTTAAAGTTGTGTTAGCGTGAATCCAATATAGGTTCTCTAATTTTCACACTCTGAGTATTCTTTTTATTCTTTGTGTTACATTTGGAAAAGAATAACCTAAAAATTAAATCTTGTCTCCTGTGTAAAATCCTGGGTGTTTGAAGTTGAATCCTGTTGTCATTTTGAACATGAACTTTTTGATGATTTATAATCAGGAAATGCTGAGTGCTTCTGTTGCAGTACTTGGCCTGAATTCAACTCAACTGCCTCCCCATTGTTCACATGGAAATTCTAATAGCTTTCATATTAAAAAGTCCTTTGTTAACATGCGAGACTTTTATTTTTTTATGTGGTATCCTTGTATTGGCATAGGATTTTTTAGCACAGTGCATCTTCTGCTGTGTAAAGGGCTGTGGTTTAAAAATGGATGAATGAGTTGGCATGTGAAAATCAAGGATGTGACCAGCTTGAAGCACCCCTCAGACATTTCTGTGAATGTTTGGGGTCTTCTTGGGTCTTGCCGCTTGCATGGCTGGTCTTTCGGAGAGGCTCAAGCAGTTAGCTGACTCCAAGAACAGTTCTGTGTGTTTGTCCTCACCAGACCTGCAGCTTGAGTCATTACATGCTACTTTCTCAAGGTCTCAACACATTTCAAAGGATCATCTGGACACTCTACAAACGTTTTGTTCCCAGCTGCAAACACTTGTGGCTTGGAATCCTTTTGGATAAACCACAGACACTTGAGCCTGCACGACAAATGTGTTGATTACTTGTACCTAATTGTCACTCAGCTTAGAAAAACAACCCACAAATCAAAGGGAAACTACCAGAACTTTCAGGTCTGAAAGGCTAAGTGTTAGTTTTATTGAAGCTGGAAGGCTGATCTCAAAGCTCCCAAAGCTTCTTGCAGACAAGGCCTTATTGTCTAACTGAAGCAGGTGCAAGGGGAAGCGTACCTTTCAGAGAAAAATTCCTACAGCCATACCTTGGCCCGGTTTTAGGTTATTTGTCCCTGTCTGATTTGGGAGGGAAGGGACAACTTTATAAAAAACAAAGCCAGGTAGAATCACAAGTGTTGCTCTCCTCTGAGAAGTGAGGCTGCTTTAAAAACACAAAAGCCCTGGTATTGCTACAGAACAACAACATCACAGTTCTGTGGCTAGGTTTCACTATGTGAAATTCTTACCTTTTCTACTTTAAAAATACTTTAAAAAGCTTGCAGGTTTTCTTATTTTAAAGGTTGAAGATGAAAAGTCATCTCTGTACAATATTTTTGATCCATTTCACAGTTTCAGTGCTGTTGTAGACATTGTGTGTAGGAGTCACTTAAAATTTCTTCGATATGTGGATATGCCTGCTGAAATCAGTAATACTTAAAATTGGACACATACTGACATGTTTGCGGGTTTTGAGTTCTAGGTTTTAGCATAGAAAACACTTCTCAGCAAAAATATTATTCGGTAAGGCATCATCTTATGTGCCTCCCCACTCAAAAGTGGAGAGTCTGGAAAAGAAAACTGTTAGAAGTTGCTGGCAAATCTGCTGTCAGGTTTATGAACGAACTGAAGCCTTTTTCTGGTGTATTAGCACTAGGAATGTTTATGTACCTGTTTCAGTAAAACCCTTTCTCCAGTGATAAACAGGCAGTGCAGTCTCCTTGCACAAATGAATGTCTTGGGTAAATCTTAAACTCTCAGTCCAGAGGTCACTGTGAACAGTACAATCCCTGTGTGTATTTCACAAAGGTGAACAAGTAAATTTTAACACTGCACTTTGCCCCTGAAGTGAGCAGCTCAGTGTCAGTTTGAATTACTATGATGTTATTACTGTGGGCATCCAGTAAGGTACTGGATGGTGCACTGTAGTTTGCCTTTTCTGGGCAAAAGCCTGTAAATAGAAATGGCAAAAAAATAGTACTAGATCAGCCAGCCACTGAGAACTCGTAAGAATCAGGTAGAGCCATCGTTCCTGCAAAATGGGACTTTAATTGATGTAATTACTAGAGGGCAGTTAATAGAGTTGCTTTACTAATGTCAAAATGTTATTGTCCCTCTGCATAGGGAACGTTTAGGTCCCTAAACTTTTCTTTGAGAGGTTATAGTTTTGTGTATGTCATTGTGCTTTCCATATCTAGGAAAGAAGAGATAAAGAAGTAACTGCTTGAAATTGAGCTTTGTGGAGTTTGACTGCAAATGGTTGCAGTTCCCTGAGAGGGTATAAGCATCTTCTGCAGTGTCCTGCATCAGCTTTAGCTGTCCTGGGAAAATTTCTCCTGAAGGGAATGTTAGCTGGCAGTGTGTGGGATGAAAGAGTGCCTATAAACAAGGCCAGATCTCTAGCTGTGCTGACCTGATGTTGTGAAGACTGTACAAGGAAGGGCAGCTGGCTGGGAATGTTTTGGTGGAGCACTTCAGTTACTAGCAAGAGTCTACTTGATGGGGTTTCTTTTGCCAGACATTCTAGGGTATACAGGTACTAAGTTTCCAGAAAAGTCTGTTTTGGACACGCAATTTAAAGTCAGATAATAGACTATAAGTCTGAAACCGTATCTGTTACTTGACAGTGGTGAAGTAAAAACAACATTGTTTTAGAAAAGATTTTGTTAAGGTGGAAAAAATGAGTTACCAAGAGGCTTAACAGCTAATGTTTTCGGTATGAGTGCTCTTTCAGTCCTTTTAAAATTGTCTTGAAGCAAGATGTTTAGTTCAGGCTTTTAACCTTATGAACTGTATTTGTGTGTGATGAAATAGGAATGGGTGTTAAGACAAGCTGTAACCTCATATTAGCTAGAACTAAAACAGCGGTCGTAATTGTTAATGTGTTTTTGATGTTTTCTTAAAAGTAACCCATTAAGGTACTTTTGCTGAATTTAGTGGAGGAATAAACATTTTACCTAAATGGCAATGGATAGAAGATTCACTGCATCCACGTGTACCTTATAATGCCCTTCATTTCCAATACTGCTGTCTTGTGGGCCAGTCTTACTAGTTCAATGAAGATAAAAGCATAAGATTTAGGTATATAATACTGATTCTGTATAAAAGGATTTTTTTTAATCTATATTGCTTTATTTAAGGTTTAGTTTTCTGCAGACCTTCATGCAGTCAGTTTTGTTAAAATAATAGCACAGTAGACTCTTTTCTACTCCTTATGTAGCATTTTCCATGATGGAATGCAAGGAGAGCAAAACATTCAGTAATTCCCTGTCTTAGATGTTTTTAAATAATTGATATTCATAAGCAACTTAAAATTGTTTAAAGTACAATTTGGTCATAATAGACTCAAAATTCCTTCTATATGCAAAGAATTTTGTCTTTTTTTTTTTTTGTGCAAACCTGCAGCTCTTTGTCTTGTCAAAGCTAACCAAAAAGTGAAGCCTTAAAACCAGGAAAAAAGAAACCCCAGACCGACATTAAAGAGAGTACACATTTGGTTTTTTAGATTGTTGTTATATTTTGAGCACATTGTAAAATTTTTTTGAGATAGTGTTTGCCTAAGTGCATACCTTTCATGTTTTGATCTTTTGAGTGATCTCATGCTAAGAAATACTAAGAAATTTCATATGGTTAAGGAAACAGTTCTTGCCTTCAGTCCATGCTGAATCAGTCTTCTAGCTGTGGACACATCTTATCTTTGGATAAGATAACAGTTTGTGCTGTATAGGGTTGTTAACATTCTCATGGCACTTCATTAGCTGGGGTATGTTAATCCTTTGTTTTGGTCATTCTAACTTACATAATTCTTTTCCTTCTGACTTACATTCTTTGTGCAATTTTGGTTTCCTAACGCTTTCCTATTTACAAACATAAAGCTGTTGAGCTAAATTACATGTCAAAAAACAGTGTTGATTTATGGTCTGATGGTGTTTCTTTAATGAGATAGGCAAGTTTGAGGATCGCTTCATCCATTTCTCATGGTCATTGGGAGGCTTGATTTCATCAACAGTTTGCATAGCAGTTTGAAAACTGGGGATAACAGTAATGGGATCCAAACAGCTATACCACAAATGTTACTGTCTTTCAGCATGTGAAGAGACCCTTTTGACTTTACTATTTTGAAATTATTTAATTAAAAAATCTATGGTTTTAGTGCAAAACCACCACCTCATTGTGAAGTTTGGTAATCTTTCTTGAGAGACTACAGCTACAAGTAGTTGTCTTGAAAGACTGACAGTGTTTGAGCAGTCCTGGTAGCTGTACTGTGCCTCTCTGGTAATCTCATCTGTGTGATTCTGGCAGGTCAGTCTCTTAACCAGAGAGCCAGATTTTGTTATTCTTTCTAGTGTTTAGGCCAGCATGTCATCAGAATTTCTTCCTCTAGGATAAGGATTATGATTGGCACAAGTAAATTTTTTTAAGTTGAAAAGGGTCTGGCCGCAGTAAGAAATATTGAGATACCCTCTTCTGGAGGGCTGCATTGCCTCTGCAGTGGGTTCAGAATGTGGATGCAGAGTTCTAGTCCTAAACAGGAAAAAATACTATACCTGTTCTTGTTTTGTATTCTGTGATAGGAGTTGAAGGTACTACTTGATTATTCATATGAACAACATGAACAGTAACCCCTTTCCTGTAATTTGATTTCTAGTTTTTTGTTATTTTCTAGAAGAAATAGATCCTTCTTCTGTCCTCTTGTCCATTATTTTCTTTCCTCTTCTTTCTCTCTGTGAAAGCGAAAAGGCTGAAAAATCCCCTGAAAATCTGAACACAAACTTTAAAACCTCAGAACAAGAACAGCAGAATTCCTAAACCAATTTTTGTGTGTGAAGCAAGTTAACATCTGAAGCTGAAAATGAAATTGAGGTTCCTTCTTCTCTATACGTTATCACAGTACAAACAGTGGAACCTTGGTGGATGAGAATGTGCCAGTCGTGACATCAGATCCTTGGTAGACATGATAATGTTTTCATTAATTAGAGTTTAAATGCAGTTTAAAAAAAAATAGAACAAGACTGTGCAAGAAATATCCTTTCATTCTTCAAAACCTGTGTTGGTTGCACAGGATTTGAGGAGTGGGGAAAAGTGTTGCTTTGGTCATCGACTTAATTGTATATAGCTTTGAATTTGCATTATTAGTGAAGCAAATAAGCTTTCTTATTTGAAGAATGCCACATGTGAAGAGAACATAGAGTCTGTGATCTAACAAAACAATGACATATGACTTAAGTTTAGTGCTTAAAGTGGCTTTTATAAACTGATTTGTATTATATATTTGCACTGAGACTTTTTTGTTACAAAAAGTAGGGGAGGAAGAAGAGGGTAGTTGCAAAATGCAGATATAAAGTAGGCCCTTTTTTGGACTCAAGCGGCCATGTAATGTGTATGGTCTTCAAAGATGACGCATGTTATTTTTTTCATGTGTGTCTGTTTGTTGGCTAGTGAAGCACTACATCCAGTGTTTACATATGTGTGTCATAGACCTGTAACTACATTTACAATTCGTGACTTGTGTTTTTTAATTGAAGTAGGAAGAGTACTATTTCTTGAAAAATCACCCAATCTAATTGTGTTGTCTGTCTACATGTTGTCTGTAAATCATGTGACACATGGAGGCACATGATCCACATGGAGTGATCTTTGATCACTGTCAGTAACTTCTGTATTTATCATTTAACTCAAAAGAGGAAACAGCATGCTCTGCCAGGTACCAGTTCTGTATCCCTGTGACATGCACAGACTTTTGGGGTGAGCACAGTAGTAACTTCATGCAAGTGCAGAAATTCATTGGTAAAAGTTAAACTGCAGTTTAATGTCTAAAGGTGACATTTCTCTTGAGGTTAACTGATTCTCTTTTTCCCTCTCTCTCTGACTCATAAACCTGATAGAGCAACAACCTGCTTGACCAAAGTGACAAATAAGAAAACAGAAAAATCAGAATCAGAAAAAGTGTCATATTGCAGTAATTTCATAGATTTTTTTTTTTTCATAGCAAACCAAAGTTAGGTACTATTTCACTCTGTAGGCAGTTTTATAAATGTCAGGATCCCTGATAATAAATTTTTATTTTGTGATTTTTTTTTGTTTATAATAATGTAAGAATACATTATTGCTATTTACCTAATAAGTAGCCAGGGCATATTTGGAGAAGGAAGCATATGACTTGTACTGGAAAAATTCCCAAAATACACTAAACTCGCAGTGCAGATTTTATTCTCCTACTGGTAATGTTGACAGAGGCTTAGGATGTGTTTTCATTTAATTCTTTGTTTCTGCTAGTGCATTTTGACCATAAAAGCATATTGGCTCTTTATATGAATGATTGTCCCACAGAGCTACGCATTATTATTGTGGTTCAAAAAGTTGAAAAAGTAAGAGGAATGAAACTTAAAGCACAAGATAGTTGTAACTGGAGCATAGGAGGTTCCACATTAACATCAGGAAGAACTTCTTTAATGTAAGAGTGACAGAGCACTGGAACAGGTTGCCTAGGGGGTTGTGGAGTCTCCTACATTGGAGATGTTCAAGGCCCACCTGCACAAGTTCCTGTGTGATGTACTCTAGGTTACCCTGCTCTTGCAGGGGGGGTTGGACTAGATGATCTTTCGAGATCCCTTCCAGCCCTTGGGATTCTGTGATTCCGTGTATGCAGCAAAACATTACAAATTTTGATAAAACAATTTTATGAAAACAGTGTTTGAAGTGACAAAACTAGACCCTTTGTTACAGTGTGCAGAAGCCCATGACAGGCTACTGAGTCCTGTTCCTTGGCAAGGAGGTGTTCTCAGAGCTCTACTGAATCTTTAGCAAACAAGGTTTCTGTGTAAGTGTTGAGCAGTTCACTTTTGTTCTGTACTGATGGTAGTCTGGCTCACTGCTGTATAAGATGAAGTGTTCTTGTAGGGAAATACCTGGAAGCAATTAGAAAGATTGGTCAGGGGTACAAACCCACTAATTTCCACAGATACTTTAACAGCTTCTCATTTGTTATTGTAATTTATACCTTGTGATGCAGCTTTAGAGGTAAAATAGTGCTTAAGGAAATTAATCTGAAGGAGGTAACTCTTTTGCAGTCTGATTCATACACATTGTGTAGGAAGGGTAGGGTAAGACAAATCATGTTTTTCTGAGTAATTATAATAATTTTTCAGTTGGAATAAACCTTAGAAAGCAGATTCTTTACTTGATGATTGCCTTCCTGGGTGAATGTTTTTCTAAATACTAAGTACAAAAGTTCATTTGTTCAATCAGGTTTTAAGCTTGGAGTTGTACTGTATCATAAGTCTTGTTTGTTCCTGAGAATGATTTGTTATAATGCTTCCTGCTGAAGCTGTGCATTTGAAGAAATGATTTGGGCTGTTTAAATCTTATTTGCAGTAAGAAACTGCACCGGTTCAGAGATTTCCTGGAGGATGGGTTTACCTTGATAAGCTTTTTCATGAGTATATCATGTTCCTCATTTCTATGGCAGCCCCCTCTATCAGCTGTACGTGAAAGGGAGCATTGTGCCCCTGACCATGTACATTGTTCTGTCTTCTCTGAACCTAAATAAGAAGTTCCTCTCTCCTTTGAGTATGTGGGGAAAGTGGGAGAAATCTCATTTAGGATTTTCTGCAACCGTACATGGTGCGGTAAGCCAAAGTCTAATCTGGGCTCTGTTCTGCAGCCCAACCTGGCTCACAAGTCTCCTTTGACCTCCTCCCTCCTAGTTATACACACCTTCCTTCCTTCCTTCCTTCCTTCCCCCCTTTTTTTTTTTCCCTTTTCTTTTCACACTGTAGAGGTTGAAGTGCCAGACCCTGCAAACTGATAAGATAAGAACCGCATGATGCATTGCCATGAGCCAGGGGTCCCTACTGGGTCCACTGACGCACGCAGTCCTCCCCTGATGTCAAACAGCTGATAAGTAGCACCTTGGCTCTGGTCCCAAACCTCTGTGCCAAGAGGGGAAAAAAAAGGCTCTTTGTCTGGAAAAGGCAGCTCTGTTGAGATATTTTTTTTTAACATCGTGCTGCTTTTCTTGAATTCAGGCCAGAGTTCTGTCTGTTTAAACTATTTAGTATTATTTCAGAATTGTTTGGCAAGAATAGATGTCCGCTCAAAAAAGTGTGTTTAATTCATCATGCATGATGTATATTTGACTGTACTTGCAGCATCAGACACACAATACAGCATGTACTGTTTATAAAGCACGAGAGCCAAGCCCAAATTACAATGATGTTTAAAGCTATATGAAGCATGCTTTTCAAGAACCTAGTATCTTACCGTCTAACAGAACAGAAACAATCACAAATTTGACTGCATTTATAATAAAATGTCAAGATCCTAAGTATTCTATGATTCTGTGATTCCATAGCAATACATATAGGAAAATAGTACTCTCTGAAGTCCTTCACCTTTTTTATTGTTTCTGTTCATCTTTATAGTTCTTACTGTTTGCCCTTCTGTATTAAATTATAGTTTTAGTACTTCAGATTTTAAAAGATGTGCTCATGGTATTACATTTTCTCTTGTTAATTTTTCTTAACAAAATAACTTTCTAAATATTGCAAAAGGCTAAAAGGTTTAGAAATATGATGGGGTCATTAACTTGCATGACTTCAAAGCTGTAATTGTTGTAGTATTTTTAAGACAGGAAATGGAATGTGTTTCATAATCACATGCTTATTTTTGTATATTTATGTAAGCCTTTTGTTTGAAAATAGTACATTCATCAGTCTATAAATGTTTCCAAATTTGCATTGTTATTTGCAATTTTTCATGTTTATATTATTTTTTTCACACTTCAGTGTACTTGCAGTTATATTTATGGGACTATACAGTGACAATTTCATTTTACACAGTTGTAAAGCCAAATCCAAAACAGATGTGCCAAGGTGACCCAGTTAATCACAGGTCTCAAAGGCTTGAGTAGCCACTGCAGTGGCTACTGTTGTTGAATGCTGCAGGAGGTGTTGAAGCAGTGGCAGAATGGCAGTAACATGGTTAGCTGGGGCCAACAGTTAAAACCCTTATCAAGAGCTTTCTGGGAAGCTTTGTGGTCTAAGGGATTATCTCATGCAACTGTTGGGGCTCTACTTTCTGTGCCACCTGAAACAAAGAACATGTGTCTATGTGTTGCAAAGTGCCGGGTTGTTGGTAACTCTAATGTGTTGTTTTCAAGGGTGATAAAGAGAACATCAGTGTATGTGGTATATGTACCATCTCATACATAATTTATTAGAATATCTGGACTCATGTTGGGCTACTTTGTATATAAACCCATATATCTCACTTGTCATCCATTTGTAGAACTTCATCCATTTATCATAGACCAAAAATTGCCCAAGAAGTGTGTGTCTGTGTTTGAAATGCCAAATGTAAAAGTCTACTGCAGGATGGGTTTTTGCAATTACAGAGTGATGCTCAGTGCTGCTCAAAGTTCTGTTTTGCATATACTGCACCTGGGGCTTGCACTCCCTTGACTATGTAGGCAGTGCTTGCACCCAGCTTTCTGAATGGATAGAGTTTACAGGATTTGTTCCTCAGTGACTCTAAGTTGAATTGAATGCCTGACATTTAAGTCTAAAGCACAAACATGCTTCATTTCTGTAAGGATTGGATGCATAGGTGTGTTGGAAACAATGTGACTTAATAGTACTAGCAGTTTACACAGTTTCTAATTAAGATGTGAATACTTGATACAGTATTCTTTGTTGTAAAAGCCCATGTTACTTTTCAAGTATGTAGTTGTTTTACGAGATGCCTAAATTGGGCATCAAGTGATCCATCATGCTTTGGTTTTTGTTTTGGTTTTGTTTTTTCTTTACTCTGCATAAGAAATCAGAATTGGACAGTGAGGTTTAAAGTGCATGTGACTCTCTTCTTGAGGAGTTATTAGTTAGGAATAAATTATGCAGTGAATTTCATCAATATACAGTGTTTTTTCATCCTGTACCCTATGATAGTAGTGGGCATGTTTCCTGATTGTATGGGAGGGTGTCTCTTTGCTCTCTTCTGCTTCTCATTCTGGTTTCTCAAGATAAAGTCCACAAAAAAGTGTTTTCTGGATTCTCTCTATGGAAAAGAAGGGAAAGGTATGCCTGTAGTCCTCTGATGCTTCTGATTTTAAGAGGCTGTATTTACTGTAGACTCAGTCCTATTAAAGAGAATATATTATGAAGCACGGTTTAAAAGGCTAGCATTGGGTTAGCTATTACCAACAAAATTAAAATAGAGATCCAGATGTTGTACCCATACCTTTTAAAATAGAGATCCAGATGTTGTACCCGTACCTGTGTGTTCTCAAAATTGTCACATTTAGAAAGCTGCTTTCTTTCACATCTTTTCTTTTGCTTAGACTTTGCAAGAGGAAGTACAGATAGGTACTGTAATTAGTAGAGGCCAAATTTCATCATCCACCTTTGGCAGGATGATGCATCACCCTGAGGATTCAAGAATGATCATCCCCAGATAATTCTGGAAATCACAACAATTATTTTGAATCAAAAATATATCACAAGTCCTCAGTGGACTCTAAATACTTTGTACCCACTAAATGTTAATATTTATAAAATACAAAATAGCTTAGATTCTCATTTTATCACTTAGCATTATTTTAATAACATGAAGGGATAATTGTGTTTTAATATAATTATCTAATTTTCGTCCTTTAGCAATTTGGAGGCTGAAATGGATTTCATTATAGTTAGCATTATGATCTCATTGTCTTAAAGGAAAACACCAGGCTCTGTGCTCTTCTGCTTTTGCTAAAATGATTTTTGTATTGCTTATATTACTTAAAATTAATGAAATAATTTCTTCTGAAAAACAGCAACTTTGATCAGTGAGATTCAGTATCTGTTTTAAATCCCTTTTAGAATAAGTCAGTTATTTAACAAGACAGGTTTTTGTGGGAAGGTTGGTTTATTAATAATTTGTGGTTTATAATCTTAATACAGGATGTACAGTGTAACATGGAAGGAGGATGAAAGCTATATTATACAAAGTAACTGCAAAAATGTACCGTTCTTCAAAAAATAAAATAGAGATCAGAAATAGGGACAGGCTAGGGACAACGTAGGCCCCCTCCGGAAGCTGTCAGGAGAACTGGCTACACAGGATTTGGAGAAGGCTGAGGTTCTGAATGACTTATTTGCCTCGGTCTTCACTGGCAGAGGTTCTGACCACACCACTGAAGTCTTGGAAGGCAGACGCAGGGATTGTGAGAATGAAGACCTTGAGCCCACTGTAGAAGAGGATCTGGTTCGAGACCATCTTAAGAACTGGAACGTACTGGCTCGATGTCCAGCTGGAGACCAGTAAAGAGGGATGTCCCTCAGGGATCGGTGTTGGGACCGGTCTTGTTCAACATCTTTGTCGGTGACATGGACAGTGGGATTTAGTGCGCCCTCAGCAAGTTTGCTGATGACACCAAGCTGTGTGTTTCAGTTGATATGCTGGAGGGAAGGAATGCCATCCAGAGGGACCTTGATACACTTGTGAGGTGGGCTGATGCCAACCTCATGAAGTTTAACCATGCCAAGTGCAAGGTCCTACACCTGGGTCGGAGCAATCCCAGGCACAGCTACAGGTTGGGCAGAGAAGAGATTCAGAGCAGCCCTGCGGAGAAGGACTTGGGGGTGTTGATCAATGAGAAAATGAACATGAGCCAGCTTCAGTGTGTGCTTGCAGCCCAGAAAGCCAATTGTATTCTGGGCTGCATCAAAAGGAGTGTGACCAGGTCGAAGGAGGTGATCCTGCTCCTCTACTCTGCTCTCGTGAGACCTCACTTGGAGTATTGTATGTTCTGGTGTCCTCAACATAAAAAGGACACAGAACTGTTAGAACAAGTCCAGAGGAGGGCCATGAGGATGATCAGGGGATTGGAGTACCTCCCGTATGAAGATAGGCTGAGAAAGTTCGGGCTGTTGAGCCTGGTGAAGAGAAGGCTGCGTGGAGACCTCATAGCAGCCTTCCAGTATCTGAAGGGGGCCTATAAGGATGCTGGAGAGGGACTCTTCATTAGGGACTGTAGTGACAGGACAAGGGGTAACAGGTTGAAACTTGAACAGGGGAAGTTTACATTGGATCTAAAGAAGAAATTCTTTGCTGTGATGGTGGTGAGGCACTGGAATGGGTTGCCCAGGGAGGTTGTGAATGCTCCATCCCTGGCAGTGTTCAAGGCCAGGTTGGATGAAGCCTTGGGTGATATGGTTTAGTGTGAGGTGTCCCTGCCCATGTCAGTGGGGTTGGAACTAGATGATCTTAAGGTCCTTTCCAATCTTAACTGTTCTATGATTCTAAGATTCTAAATGGTGGGATGTAAGTTGAGTTATAGCTTGTGTGAAACAAACTCCACAATTCTCCTTAGAAAAAGCTCCGCTAGTAGAGCCAGGGGGAAATGAGCACAGAAGCCTGAATTGGTGACTGTAGAAAGGTTAAGTATGACCAGTTTATACAGCCATATCAACAGTGCCTAATAGAAATATAACGGATAAGGAATGTTTTTGGCAGTTGGGTGCAGCTGAAGCAGTAGGATTTGATGGAATACTTCTTGATCATTTTGAGGCTCTAATTCTGTGTGTCTGCCCTATCCCTCCTGGTCACTATGAGGTTTTGGTTGCCTGCTGCTTCTTCACTCTCCCAGAGTAAGCCCAGTGTTCCTGTGCTTTTGCTCAGGTATGTTGTATTGCCGCCCTGGGCAGTGGGAATGTCTGCGTGCTGTGAGGCAGTAAGGTTGGAGCATGGTGAGATTGCTTGGGAAATAGATATGCATTTTCCCTGCATGCCCTGTATGCTTCCCCTGCACTTCTGAGAGGTACTTCCAAATTCTCATCCCTCAGGCGTTCAAAAAGAATACCAAGAATACCTGTCCAGCATTACTGTTATTTGTATGTGGTAGTGGATTCTGATGATAAACTGAATGTTTCTTGTGTCTGTTTTTGCTCTCCTCCTTCTTCCTCCTATACCATTTCAGGCTTTTCTGCTTCTTGGTGTGAGAGCTTCAGTGGTGACCTACAGAACTTTATATCAACTTCAGTTTTGTTCTATGCATTTTCAGAAGCCCATATGAATATATATCATTCATGGGGATACCTTACAAAGAGGAGAGTGTTACCCAAAGAGCAATTATTTGGCTCTTGAGGTTGACAGCATGTGCAAACCTTCTCTTGGGCTAAATATATATCATGTCTCTCATGAAAGAGAGTACAGAACCTGAGGGTACATGTACAAAAAAATCAGTGGATGCCACCAAACAAGAGAGAAGTTGTGAAGAAGGCTTATATTTCAAAAGTCATGACAAACTGGAGTAGTGGTCTGTAATGAACCAAAGTATGTTAAATGATGCTAAATACAACACATGCAAATGTAAAATCAGAATAGCTAGGTATAAGTCCTGCAGAATCAGGTAAGGGGATAGTAATTGATAGCAAAACAAGTAAGTCAAGAAACTATGGCAAAAACTTTAATAACAGAAACATTAGAAGTGAAATTTGAAATAAAGGAATCCCACTCTGTTCACCACTGGTAAGGCTGTAGCCAAAGTAGGGTGTATGTTGGAAGACGAAGCTCTGGGTGTACAAATGAGTTGGAATCCAAGGGAAAGTGACAGAAGAGATTTAGAAAACATAATGAATTCTGAACAACCTAGAAAAGAGAAAGTGGATTGAAGGGGCAATATAGAATATAGCAGCCAGTTTGAGAGAACTTCGTATACGAAGCAGGACAGTTGTTTTTCATAGGAGGTCACGGTATCACAAGAGAAAATGTCAGGGAAATGCTAACTAAAGAGTAAGAAATACTTGAGAGTAAACCGATATAAACTGGAATGCTTGCTGCAACAGACTTTTAGGAACAGCTTTCAAATGGTGTCTGAGAAGGGATACACTTAAGAAGTACTTATTTTTTCATGTAAATTCTTATTTACTTATTTATTCTTGTTTCAGAGCATAGAGAGTGACTTAGAGGTTCTCCCATGTTCTCTTTCTGTGCTGTTTGCAGTGTAATTGCGTCCTTTTCTTATCGCGTCTTTTGTGTAATTTGAATCTATAAAAATAAGGATTTAAAGCAGGAAGCTTTATAATAGTGAAAATTAAAATTTTGACTTTACATTTTCACTAATTACGAAAATTATGGAACAAAAAAAGATGAGTGACCTGCAGTTTAGCTCCTTTAGTTTCTGTCCTGAATCTTGGCAGCAAATAGGAAAATGCAAGATTTATGAGATTTTAGAAATCTCCTGTTTTTTCTTTCAGAGAACAATAGCTTAAACTTCTTTTGCAGCTTTTTTACTTCTTCCAAAACAGAATTTGGTATGCAAACACTATGCTGTTGTTAAATTAATGTGATTGAGCAGTTAAGTGTGCTTTTAATTTCTGTTCTTTATAAAAGTGTCTTCCAAAATCCATTAGAAGGCATTTATAAACTAGGAGAGGGCAAGAATTCGGGCTGTATTTACTTAAATGTAACCTCAGATAGGAACCTGTTGTTTACAGAAGGCACAAAATATTCTTGACCTGTATGTAGACTAAAGACAACTGCGAGTTCAGTATCTGTCCCAAGTTGTTGAAAAATGCAGGTTGAAGACAGAGAAGGAGCCAAGACAGGAACAGCAAAATGAGCAGGCAAAGAGATGGGGTGAATATTTGAATTTCAGAAAATGAGAGAATTTGACTGTGGAAAGTCTGCGAATTAGCATGTCATTTTAAAATTGTCACCCTTACAGTGGCTGTGGGAAGCCTGTGCTGGGAAAAGAGTGTGGTGGAGGGGGAGGTGATAAGAAACTTACTAACTAGCATCACAGCAGAATATAACCACAGCATTCGGACTTACTGAGAAATGTATGCATTTTTTACAGTGTATGAGGAATAACAGAAGTCTGGGCAGGAAAAAAAAAATTAGGTGTGAATAAAGGTGTATCAAAGGAACTTGGTGTAAGGGATACCGTAGCATGCATTTGTGGTGCGGTATTGCTTCTGGTCTGATGGATTTATATACAGAGCATAAGCTTTTCTAGAGAACACATGTTTTTGCGTATGAACTTGATGGACATAGTAGATAGACCACCAGTGCTTATGATGCAACTGTTCCAAATAGAATTCAACAATTCAGCAAGATGGATGATGTTTTCGGATGGTTAGTGTTCTATAGAGAGCTTAGGTTAAGTTGCAGCAGCTGAATGTGCTGTCCTGCGCTGACTGGTTTTGGTTTTGTGTGTTTGTTTTTTTTTCCTGTGGGTGGCAAAACATCCTCTTTCTTTCTTTAACAGTGCTGAAGAAAATACATTAAAACAAAAAGAAGGGATAATAAGAGGTTTCACTTTAAAAAAGGTGTGGGGTTGCAGTAAAAGGCAGGCAAGCTCAGACTTCATGGACCGAAGGTATGCAATGTGTGGATTAGAGGGAAGCAGTGACGCGACAGTTGTTTTGTCTCTAGCTGTTGTTTTGCACTGCCTGCACATTAAAAACAAAAGTTTTGGACACCCGTGATTTAAATTAATTTAAACTGACAGTTTTCCTTCTATCGTGTAAAAGCCAGAATGTTGTTACAACACTTTATTATAGCTTGGTATGAATTATCCAGATACATACAATTGGTTATCTCCATTAAGCAGTAGGATTTACAAAAAAACTGAAGCAGGTTGGATAATTGTCATAGAAATACATGCTGCTTAGGCTTCTACAGGGCTATACCTCCTTTAACAAGTGTATTAAAGCATCTGCCATCTTTATGTGAGGGTATAATCTCTGCAGATTTGGCTTGTTTTCCTTTACTGTTCTTAAGTCCCAAATTTTTAAATCCCTCAGTTGTCATTCTGTTCGGTTTGCTGAAAGTGTCGGGATACTTGTGACGTCTGTGGGAACAGTTTATTCTATCCAGAAACAGATTTAACTTTAGCATAAAGTTTTGATTCATATTCCTTTACCTTGTCAGAGAGGATCTTTCATTGACAATGTATAACCTTCTGCATACGTAATATTCAGTAGTATTTACAAGTGAATTCACAAATTCAGAAACAAACTGGATTTCTACTGTATCTCTGTTTAATACAACATGGTTTTAAAAACATTTGTAGAATCATTGCTGTATTTCAGACTGCATTGATTCTGCGAGATACATGTTTGGGGTGAACTGGAAAGTGTCAAAACTTGCGACTGCTCTCAGAGTTTAAAGGTGATCTGAAAAATCACTAAGCTTTGAATATATTCTAGTTATGCTGTGTTTGGATAAGTAATACTCAAAAAGTAGATAGACTGTGTGTTCAGGGCATGACAACATTACAGTTAACTCCCACTGAGTTAAGTATTAGGCTGAGAAAGCTGGGGCTGTTCAGCTTGGAGAAGAGAAGCCTGCGTGGAGACCTCATAATAGCCTTTCAGTATCTGAAGGGGGCCTACAAGGATGCTGGAGAGGGATTCTTCATTAGGGACTGTAGTGATAGGACAAGGAGTAACGGTTAAAACTTAAACAGAGGAGAAGTTAGATTGGATCTAAGGAATAAATTCTTTGTTGTGAGGGTGGTGAGGCACAGGAATGGGTTGCACAGGGAAACTGTGAATGCTTCATCCATGGCGGTGCTCAAGGCGAGGTTGGACAGAGCCTTGGGTGGCATAGTTTAGTGTGAGGTGTCCCTGCCCATGGCAGGGGGGTTGGAACTAGGTGATCTTAAGGTCCTTTCCAACCCTAACTATTCTATGGTTCTACGATTCTATACTGGTCATTTGACTGGTGTTGAGCCCTCAGGATAGATGTACAGTAATGTGGAAATGAGAACAAAATGACCGGAAGAAGTGGTTGTCTTCCATGATGTTTTTTTTCTTAAAGGAAGTGAGTTAACTAGGGTGGGGAATTGGTGAAGCCTGGACTCAGTCTCACTGGTATACTTGGCAGCAAAGCGAAGTAAGAACAAAGAATGAAAATTAATCTCACCATGCCAAGTGCCATTACTGGTGCTTTTCACATCAAAGTGAGAGAGTGAATTTTGTTGAGACGTACTCTACCCTTAAGACCAAAGTCAGCACCTACCATTTCTGGCTTGGGGCTGGTTATGCTGTAACTTTGTAAACCAGATGGTTGGTTATGAGCAGCCAGTGTTTCAGGTATACAAACTATTCGGAAATATGGAAGACAGGCAATAGTACTTCAAATGATTAAAGGGACCTGGCACTATCTCATTTGAAAAATGTTTATGCTGGGTATGTAGAGCAAAGTCATTGTATACAGGAATATAAATACTGTTAGATGTTGTCTTAGGAGTTGTAAATAATATATAAGGTTTCTGATAAGAGACATCGATGTTGAAATATTTCTTACTTGATATGAGTGTGTAGCTATAACATTAAGACTAAAATACTGGTCTGAATTAGGCTTTAAGTGTTAGGAATCTTAAAAGCTTTTAAAACTGTATGAGTTTATTTCATGTAATGAAGTAAGAATAATTTGGGCTCCTTCAAACTTATAAGAAAACGAAGTGCAGGAATCATTTAACCTCTGTTTCTTTTATATGATTATAAAATTGATATTTTTTAATGTCTTTGGGTTTAATTAGTTAATATTTATAGTACAACAAGGTGATATTTAAATAACCTATTTTAGGCAAACATAGAAAAGCTGTATTTCAGTTTTTTAAGAGAGGTCTATGCTTTATTTTGAAATAAGAAGGTAGTGTCTTTGGGCCCTAGGAACCAAAGTTTATCCAGTGTTTTTTACAGTCTGATAGGGTAAAATTATAGGAAAGGTAGGAGGACAAAACTTCATAGTTATTGCATACGACAAGATTCATGTTACTTAAAGAAGGGTGACATTGAAGAGCATACAGACCTCTGCAACACGTTTTTCTGTCTTCAGATGCAATCTGTATTTTTTGATTAGCTGCTTCTAATAAGCCAGTCATTACACAGAGATGACACTTCTCTTAACCTCAGTATTGTTCTGAAGTAGAAAAAACTTTCAGCATCAAGGCACCATGACACTGGTTGGTTGTTTACCAGTAGTGCAACTGAAATAAGCTCTATGCATTTTTATATGGATAAGCAGATAAATCTATGAAATTATTAAATACTGTTGTATTTTGGCAAGCATAACTGTATCCTTAGTGATAGGGGGAAGTTATTCCTTTGGTAGATTTCTATCAATTTCAGTAAAGTTCAATTCTAGCATGTGTGGGGAAGGGTTGGACACTAGATATTTATACAGTAACTTTCTGAAATAGTGGCCTCCTACAGTGAAAAGTTTGAGTTTCTCTTTTTAGGGTGTGTGTGGTGAGGGTGGTGAAGGGGAGCACTAGATCCTGAAAACAGAGTAGTAGTATTTTTATCTCTGAATTTGCAATGTTTATGATTGTAACTGCAGGACATCATTCCAGTGTGGGCATTAGATTTCTTTTAGGGAAGTGGAAAGCATAGTCCTTTGATACAGCAGTCTAGCAGCACTTTCTGGTGCATGTTTAAAATAAAGGCTCAATAAAAACTGTATGTGCATGCAGCATGGAGACTTACTTAAAGCAAAAAAAAAAAAAAGTGTATTGCTACCTTTTATGAGTATTGTACAGTTAAAAAGTCACTGAATGGGGACCAGAAATAGCTTTAGGAGAACAAACCAGGAGCAGGGGGTACCCCCAGCTGAAGCCATATGTTGTGGTTCCTGTGCTGGAATGCTGTTGCTTACTCTGCTTCTGGCTTTGTCACTTCTCAGTGTCTCAAAGAACTGCAGCCTGCTTCAGGAACTTACCTTGTTCCTTTGCTCCAACTAGGGCTCCTCCCTGTGTGCTGGTTATGGCAGTTGGCAGGGTTCTGCAAGTTGCTAGTTCAATAGCTTTGGCTGTGGAGGGTAACAATGCTACACATTCTACCTCTCCACAGGTGTTCCTGTTACAGGGTGGTTATATAAAAAGGTTTCAGAGAAACTTCATAGAGTAGACTACATAGACTAAAATAAATTGATGGTATAATTATTGACATAGAAACAATGTGCAATAGGTAAGACAGCTTTGTACAATGAGAAAATTTTCAGAAAACCCTTTTTATCCTGCATCTGTTTGGGTTTTTTGGTCTAGAAAGGCTGAACAGCCCATGTCTGTGTGCAGGAGGCATCCAGTAATTTTTGACATTTTTTGTAGTGTCTTCATAAAACAGATGCATACTCTGTTGAAGAGTTGTGGTGCAAGTTACTTGTTTATTGGATAAAAAAAATGTGTTATTTGATCTTTTCTGAATGTTACATACTTTCACATTATAGATATGTGGCCTCTTGGTGTGTTTTCATTCTTCCAGGGTTTTGGGCTGTAATTCACAATCATTGTAAATGAGCAGAGATTAATAAGACTGCTATATTAAGAGATTCTACCTTCCTTCAACCCAAGCTGCCTATTCCCACCCTCGTAGTGCTCACTTTTTGTGATGACATAAGGGATCATGCAGTTAGACAGGAGAACTGGATTGTGTCAAAAGCTGCTAAGTTAATATTTTTTGTTTGTTTTGTTTTGTGGGTTTTTTGGGGGGTTCTTTTTTTTTGTTTTGTTTTATTTGTTTTTTTTCCCCTCCCTGTTTAATTTTGAACTGTTTTGCTTCCTTATTCCAGTTCTGTATGATACCTACACACACAGAAGCTTCAATTCCTTTACTGCAGGAACACCGTCTTCGTACTCTTTCTGACCTGTGTTCATCTTCATTGCCCCTCAAGTCTTCTCTTTGCGCTTTCTCCTAGATTCAGTCTACCCATTTATGTATATTGAAAGAGTGGTCATGGAGCTCTGTGACCTTTTTCTGCTGGTATTTCTTTTTCTGCCAGTATTTCTTGAGCCTGCCTCTTACAAGAGAAGATAACTATGCCTAAAACCTTGGAGCTGATGGGTTTTTTTCATTAGTCCTTTGCTTGCTTCTTTCTTTGTTCCCTTCACTACACTCTGCCTCGCCCACCCTCCACCCCTCCTTAAAAATACATCCGGATTAAGATTTCCTCAGCTGCTCTCATACTAAGCACACTTAATTATGAAAATATGCCATGTTTACTGACCTTACTATGGTTAGATATCTTGCAGTGAAGTTATGGTCTGTGTGTCACTGGCATTTGAACATAAGAATTACGGGATTTGCTGGAAAGACATGCCAGGGGGACTCAGATGAGTTTGACCATAAGGTATGTTCATAGCTCATGAAGTAATTTGAACAGTGGCAGCACTGTTAATTCCCCCAAACTGCTCTTTACAAAATTGCTAAGCCAATAGCCAGTACTGTGACAGAGATACTAAAGGAGAAATAGTAATGTACTGTCATTTATGACTGCTTTTATCATTGACACAATGTCCTCGAAAGACCTCCTGGTGTCGTTTTTGTTGCAGTACAACACAAAGTCACTTTTTAGATATCTTGGGTACACTGTTTTTAGTCCAGATCATTCATGCCACTGTCAGTTAAATTGTATTAAAGTTTATGTTCTGCAGCCTACAGAAGTTTCAGTCTTGGAGGCTTTCCTGGTGTGAATCTGAAGGAGTTTTAAAAATGTTGAAAACTATCTATGTGTCAAATCACTTTATTTTGTCTGATTTGAAATTTTTGAAGTTCTTTAGCTTACTTTTCCTGTTGGATATTCTATGATACAGCTTTTAACTTGATAGTTTTGACAGTGGATCAGTCTGTTTATGTGCTATTTTAGGGATGCCTTTAGAATTTTTCTTTTGTCATGATATAGTATGGTAATGGGCCTATTACATTCTCATAGGAACTGTTTCACTCAGTCAGCATGATGGACAGAAATCAAAATCTTAGCCCTCAGGACTGTAACACACTACAGTGAAAATTTATGACCTGTCTTGTGGAAATGTGCCTTAATTTCCTGTATTAGAGTGTCTGTCTTATCTGAAAGTCTTTATAGTTTTAAAGTGTTTTCTGAATGTAGCCAACGGCCAAGTTCAAGAAGGCTTTAGATAAAACCAGGTTATTACAAAGCTGAATTACATTGAAAGATGAAACAATTCTTCCAGGTTTTTTTTTTCTGGTTGAGTACTTTATTGTCCTTGTCTGTGAAAAATTTATATAAATCATTATAGCAAAGGCACAATGCAGAACATGCATCCTGTGAACTCAGGAATGTAGACTGATAAGTTTTTGGTTTTATTTTTTTCTAAGTCCAATAAAAACACAAGTTTTTCGTTTCAATCTCTCCTGTTTTCCTTTTCCTTTTCACTTGTGCTCTTCCCAGCTCTTCTTCTCTCCCTCCGCACTTTTTTTTTTTTTTAATAAGGATGCTTTCTGGAGGTGAACACATGTTAGTGAGTTACACTGTCTCCAAAACAAACAAAAGAGGGTGGGGAGATGATGAGGGGGAGGAGGACCAGGAAAAGATGCAGCTGCTCATATTAAATTTTTGAAGCTAGCATTTAATTCTGTGACATTTGTTTAAGCTTTATAATAAAAACTAAGGGCCCAACTGAAATGCTGTGTCTTTGTTTTATTGTGGTTGCCAACAAGAAAATGTTTAAATAGTAACAAATAGATTATTTAGATTATTTGAATTCTTGTCTAAAATAGTATCGACGGAAGATGTTTTGCCAGATGATACCACATAAGTAGAGGGTTGCCACACCAGTAAGAGCTTGTGGAAAAGCATCCAACCCCATATGTTGTTTTTTATTCTGTGGTGCCAACATCCAAGTCAGTGAAGATATTTCCATTTATTTCACCTGCTAGGAAGCAAGAATCCCTATAACATTGGGTCCTGTACTTACTTTCTTTTGAACCTGCACAAGCAGTGTGCCATCACAGCAAAGGCAGCCACCAGCAACCCAGGCTACATTAGAAAGAGTATTGCCAGCAGGTTGAGAAGGGTGATCCTGCCCCTCTACATAGCCCTGGTGAGGCACATAGGGAGTGCTGAGTGCAGTTTTGTTTTCTTTAGTACAAAAGAGACATGAACATAGTACAGTGAGTCCAGTGAAAGGCTATGATTGAGACTGTGACTGACCAGCCTACAGCAAAACAGTCTCGGTGAGATCTTATCCATGTGTATAGTACCTTAAGGAGGGGACAGTAAAATAAATGGAACCAGGCTCTTCTTGGTGGTGCTCTGCAATAGGAGAAAAGGCAGTGGGCACAAGCTGAAACACTTTTTCCATTGTGCGGGTGATTGAACCCTGCAACAGGCTGCTTAGAGGGTATGGAGTCTCCACCCTTGGAGATACTCAGAAGTTGATGGGACAGGACCCTGAGAAACCTGCTGTAGCTTGAGCCAGTGGTGGATTCTTGTGTTCCTCTGATTTGGTAGAGCTGAAATACTGGGCTGTAGACAGTTGAACAAGTATGTTCTCACATATTTTTCTGAATGGTAACATTAACAAAATAATATTAACACTATTAGGGAAAAACTTGTGGTTGAGGAATAAAGCTTGAAACAACGTTTGGAATGAATTGTGTTTGGGCCTTCGTTGCACAACTCTTCACATGTTAGTGAGCTCTTACCAACATAAGTAGTCTCATTGACGTCAATAGGACTACTCCTAAAACTGTTCACCAGTGCAAGTAAGGGTTGCACAATGTGTCCTTGTCTGTAATGTACAAGTGTATGTAACCCAGTATTTAATTATCACTTCAAACTTTTACTTCAGTGGCATAGTCATTAAAATATCTCAAATTATACTGCTTTTCCTAGGCCATGTTTTACTGACACGGAGATACCATTACATCCACTGCCATAAAATTGAGCAGAGAAAGCATTTCTGAAACATCATCTTTCTTCTGTTCATTTATAAAAAGGAGGTAGCAGAAAAAGAAAATAATTATCTTCCTTTATTGTGTTTTTTAAAAAAATTGGAGTGTCTGACTTTTCTGACAGTTTTATGGAGTCAGTGCTTTAGTTTCAGTGCTTAATTAGTCTGAAGGTAGGCTTTCTTTTCTCCACAAAAGAATTAAATAGTGTTTTTTCTTTTTTATTGAAATGTCAGTCAAAGTTGAATTTTGTGTAATGAGGCATCTTTGTATCTGTATTTTACAGTAATACCTAAAGTAAGGTAAAAAAGCAGTTTCCACAGTTAATTATGGTAACAATTTTTGGTAACAAATTTTGTGGTAACAACTTTTCAGATCTCAACTTTATTGCTAAAAAATCTGTAGCACTCTGGTTGGGTTGAGGGGAGGCTATGTTGCACACACTCACATTCAAGTGATAAAGACAGAATCTGTCACAAAAACTGATATTTGGAGACTTTTGGAAGCTTTTATTTTGTAAAACTTTTTTTCTGCTTACAAGTATTGGAATTTGGTCAAGGTGCTTGGGTTAGGTTAGAGACTTTTCTGAAACTGCTGTAAGCTAGTGCATATGAACAGCTGGAGTTACATCTGAGGAATTGTGAAGTGCAGAAATAATACAATGTTAGAATATAGAAAAGTGAGCCTATTCCACTTGTGTAAAGGGGAATAGATGGTACTCATTTGGCCTAGTGGTACCTTCGCAAGGAAATGATCTTTAATTATGAACTCTTCAGCTAATAGTTAAAATATGAAAAAAAAAAATTGCTGGAAGCTGAAATGAAAAAAAGTTGATACTGGACTTGGAATATGATGGGTTTGTTTGTATGATTTTTATTTTTTATCAATAGGTACACCCATTTAGTATCCATTAGAAATTTGAAGAGATTAACTGGGAAATGTGCTAACTCATCTATAACTCAAGTCTTATTTAAAATAAGGTGTCCTTTAAAGAAAGATATGTGCCACTTCAGCTTCCATAGGCTTAATGTACTAGCTTGCAGATGACACTCTTCATGTTAATCAGTTGTCCAGGATCTCAGCAGTACTTTCTGTCTTAAAAGAAGTGAACTAAAAAGTATCATGGCTGAGCTTTGGATCAGGTGAAAATAGGACCTTGCAGCATGCTCCTTGCATCCTCTCTGAAGTCTTCCACTCAACAACCGAGCAGGCTTGTGCATAGTACAGTTACAGAATCTGTGAAATACATCTTTTAAACTGATGTGTATATTTCTCTGCTTTATTTTAGTCATGATGTCTATAAAAATGCTGGACTGGTGTGGTTTGTTTTTTAAGAGCTTGCTTCCCATGAACCAGGTCAAAACTTTCTGGATGTGGTCATTAGATTTCCTCCTAATAGAGCTTTTTAGTGACAGAATTCTCTGGGGTTTGTATCTTCTCATTTTGTAAAGGATGCTGACTGTATTTTTCTTTAAGCCTTCTATGATTGTAAGGTTGGAGGGGATTAGAAAAGAATGATAAATCTCCATCTGTGGTGCTCCAGATACAGTCCTAATAGTACCAAAGTAGAGAACACTCAGGTGTCTGGTCTTGTTGGTAAGTAGTGTGTTATTTGACTAGGTGTAGTTGTTATTTAAGAAGAGTCTTGTGCCCTGGGAAACTGTCCTAACATGTCTACTAATAGAAATGTTAAGATTAAGTGGGATACTTCTTGCAGAAGGAAGAACATTATCTGTTTCCTATTTAGTGAAATAACAGAGTGAGACTTAGCACAGGCATGTAGTATCCTTCAAAGGAAGTTTCATCATACTGGATCTTGTTTGTGGAATAAGTTAAGTAGCATTTTAGTGAACAGCACTGTATGTTTTTACTGGTACGTAAATTACAAAGGATTTACAGAACTTCATTCATGTGAGCTCATTTGAAGAAACAAATCAACAGTAAAACTTTGGTACTAAAGACAATAGGACTACTATAGGCAAAAGAGTTTACTCAGAAAGGGAGCTACTCCAGGATCAGGTGTCAAGTGGGAGGAAAACGTTACATCAGCCAGAAGGTATTACTGGAGAATCATAAATCAAGAACTTTGTACCAACCCCTGTACTCCAGGGAAGAGTTAAGGTATTCTTACCTTGTCTAATTGTTAGATTTTAAGTAGTTCTTTTATAGCTGCATATGATCTTCCCAGAGATTATGTATGTGCAAGTCCCAAGTGTCTTGAGATTTTTTCTAATGACTTATTAATGAACTGTTTTTTAGTACTTGTCACCATGGAGTTGAGTAGTGCTGGTCAGGTATGTTTTGGACAGGAGACAAGGTACCCTGCCTATATGTGTTACACAAGAGAATAAAAAGAGCAAATAATCATAAATCATGCTGAGACATTCCTCATGTGTTTTTACTTACTTTCGCTTACAAATACATTTTCACTTTCTTCACTTGCTTGATTTTTATGTTGATGATTATTTTTATCAGTAACGTTACAGTGATACATAACTTTCTCCTCAAGCAAAGACTTGAAATTAACTTACGGAGTTTGCAAGTCCTAAAGCATATTTATATTCCTTCTGTTATTTTTTTGCAAAATGTTCTGTAATTTCCCAAATTTGGTCCCATCATGCACCTGGAAGCAGAGCAAAGCTTTATACAGATCCCTCAATGTGTGTACTTCAGTATACTAATGAGAACTAGATGGAAGCTACTCTCAAACCAAGAAAGGAAATCAGAGATTTAAAAAGCCCCATACATTAAATGATGGATGGTATTAGAGTATAACACTATATATGATGCCCAGGATTATGCCATTCAGACAATTTGAAGTGTGTTTTGATACCCTGTGAAAAATGATTATTCAAATTAGGAATACACTCACCCCATTAAGCATATGTGTAATTCCTGTGGAAAGAGTATAGGCTTTTTAACATCACCTAATGTGACCTGATTTCATCAACACTCTTATATGCCTTTTTGCTTTTTATCTTAATTCTGAAGCAGTGCTCAGAGCTGCCAGTACTGTGCAGTTCTTGAGCCCTGAATTTTGAGAGACATAACCAGCTGATTATCTGTAGATGTCTAGGGTTCAAGCTTGCAAGATGCTGGTAATATCAGAGAAAATACCGTGGAAGCTGGTGGAAACTAAAGGTGCTTATTTCCACATCTTGCTCAGATCTGGCATGTTCAGATGCAAAGATACATCCGTGGCTTTTCCATCAGGAATAAGGAGTTTGAATTACAAGATATCAGAAGAGGTGGTTATTGTTGTTCTTTCTGTATGAACACATTCCAGCTCTGTTTGGCTGAGCTGGTATTTCTCTTTCTAAAACTGAAGGGGTGCTGCTGGCATCCTGTCTGAAATGTTGTATTGTGTTCTTTGGGCTGCTGTGCTGTAGCTCCTGCACGGTTGACTGCACTTGATTGTGGGTGAAACTGTGATGTAAATGTATATGGAGCCTGCGGTTTTATGCAGTGTCTGGAAGCTGGCATAATTAAATAGTCATCTTTATATGAAGATTTGAAATGATAATGCTAACAGTTATTATATGCCCTTTTAAAATACCCAAATCAACAGTATAGTGTCTTTGTGTACCGCATCATTGTTTCTCACTGCTAATACTGTGAACGCTGGAGCTGTGTATTGCTTTTCCTTTAGCAATGCCGGTGGGAGCTTGAGAAGGAGGGACAAAAAACATGAATGGAGCTGCTCATGGATGAGGCTATGAACTGATTTTTCAAGAAAAGAAAAATCAAAAAGAGGTTTGACCATTCTGATTGCTTCTCATTAGTGATTATGCTTTTTGACAGACTAGTAACACCAGGTTTCACAGAGTTTGGGCACTTGGTTGCATTACATTCCTGTATACTTACATGGATTAAGATAAAAAGTCTGACTTGAAAAGGATATTCCAAAACTGACTGTGCCTGTGGTTTAGAGTCCTGATGCTTTGAACAAAGAAGGAATTGATTTAATGGGATTAATGCTTAATCCAAATGAAGCAATGTACACACATGCCTTGAATGCTTTTGCAAATAACTACAAGTATAATTTATAAGATTTAGTAGAAAGATACAGAGGTGGTATTTGTGTGAGAAAGAGATGGGGACAGACAGCTTTAAATAAAGGAGAACATGAGCAAAGTTGTGTTCAAATTAGCTCTTCTGGATTACTTTCAGATATTTCTAAGTTTTGGTGGGGTTTTTTTGGTATAAGTATGATATTAATTTTCTAGTGCTGATTTTGAGGACGTGTGCCACATCTCTCCTCATCATTTTGGTATGCCAGATGAGGAAATTGATTTTACTATTATACATTGTTTTTCACTTGTATTGGAGGTAAGTTTGTTTTCTGTTGCAGATAATACCTTATCTGGAAAGAGTATATCATCATGATCTCCTTTTCCCCCCTCTCCAACTTGCAGATTTTCTGTGTGGTGCAATATATTGTTACTTACGTAGAGAGATTATGACTTTGCTCATATTTGCTGTGGCTCTGTGGGCCCTCTAATTTCAGGGAAGAGTTATTAAAGCCAAACAAGCCAATTGTTTGCTGTTTTTTTTCCTTATTATTTCTAAAATTTACGTTTTATTGTTTAAATGTTAACGGATACAAAATGTTTAGTATTTACAACTGCTTCCTTTCCTCTTTAATAAAAGCTTTCTTGATACATAAAATCCATCCGATTTCTTATATTGACACATGTATACCCTCACAATGTGTATTCAAAGCATTGGATCCTGTCCAGCTGGGTGGAAGGCATGTTATATGCATCAAACCCTATTTCTAGGGGTTTGAGGAAAGCAATGACTACAGTCTTTTACAGTGTAAGTTGTTCTGGGATACAATGCTGAGCCTCCGTTAAGTATTAGGCTGGCTCATGAATTTTTATCCATTCTCCCTTGCTTCCCCATGTGCCCCCAGCCTGGGAACCAGAAACTTTAGGTGAAAACTAAAATTCTTGCCTAATCATGAGATTTGATTAAGCTATAATGGTTTGAGAAAAAAGGCCAAATACCACAACACTAATGAAAAAATTACAAGAATTGCTAATGATGTGACTGACTCATGTTGCTAAATGGAGCAGATTTTTAAACATAGCTCTAGGCTTCAATTCTTTTCAGCTCATTGACAGTCAGTTCTGCTTTATACTGAGCTCAGTGAAGCTATTCTCAGAGGAGAGTGCAGTATGACATGGATTAAGAGTCAGAGAGTGGAGCCATTAATTGATTCAGTACTGCACAGGTTATCTAGTATCTAAGAAATGTTTTAAATATTTTAGGAATCAAAAAATCTGAAAGCAAAAATATAATTTTTAAGTGATTTTTGTTGTTTTTTTTTTTTTTTTTTCTGTGTGAAAGAATGTTGTTGGAAACAGGCTCAAAGGGCAAGGAATAATTACTCTTAATTGATGTTTGAAGGAGGTTTTGTGTCTTAGTTTATTTTTGAATTGAGCTATGCTATATCTAGGATAGTAAATAAGCAGTGTGAAGGAGCATTCTTATGTACTGTTTTTTAGCTATACTGTTGCATTGTCAGAATGGTTCTTGTCAGGGCATTGCCCAAAGCCAGCTTGGGGTGTTCCAGGCAAGTGCCGGAAATTACTCTGCAGTAGGCGCAGGCCAGGAGTGGTTCCCAGCAGACAGTCAGCATGTGTTCCTTTTCCAGTTTTCCTTCATTTTTATAGTTGGAGGTCAGGAGAGCTCAACAACAAGGGTGGAGGAAATTATGAGCCACCTGCTTTCAGATCAGTGAACAACCCTAAACATACTCAGTTTACTGGTATAGACAAGCCCACAGCATTGCCTTGCTGTACCATTATAATTTAAACCAGTAAAGTGAGTTTCTAAGATGCTAAGTTTGGTATACTTTGTCACATCTGCTCAAAAAGCAGTTTCCCCATTGAGATAGAAGTAACAGTGATTTATAATTTTTTTTTTAATAAAGTGTTGATATTAAGTTATTTTCCAAAGAGTGTTTTGCGGGTGTCTCAAGAAGACAGCAGCATGTAAGACTGTGAGACTGTTTACAGTTTCTGTCTCTCCTAAACCCTAACATAGACATTATGAAGATTGTGGTAATCAACAGAGTGAATATGAATGCATTTATTACATCAGTCTTACTATTCCATAAGCTGTGTCCACTGTTATGCCTTATTCTTTATTGGTTGTTCAAACATAGGTTTCCTTTAATTTGTCATCACTCATTTGAGCCTTCTTGAAAAATATTTGTGCCAGTACTTGCAAAATTACATGCTTGCACAGTATGCTCAGCTGCAACAACAGTTCCCTAATAGTCTCTCTGAGTATTGGTATTTTTGGTATGAGTAATTAGTATTTTGTAGTGCTACAGGTTTTCTTTTTGACTTACGAAGCTGTTTGCTTGCTTACACTGGGCAGTGGGAGATTGCTCTGTGAATTCAGTTGATCTCTTTTACGATTCTGCTGATGTTATCACTAATGAAATGTTGGAGTTGTTGAAACAAAACCTTTACCAGTAGATCAAAAGGGGAATCCAGGCTTGAGCAGGACAGGCAATCGTTAAATCAGGCAGCCTGCAGTACTCACACTGGCTTTGTATGACACACAGAAAGAGAGATATGTTGGAAGGTGGTGGTGGTGGTGCTGGGGTTTTTGGTATTGTTTGGCTTTTAGTATACCTACAAGAACAGTCTGCATAGTTATGCTTTTGAAGCACCAATGTTCTAGTCCTGATACACTGTGGTGGTTCGTAATCTACATGAGTAACTATTCCTCTTCAAGCAGCTCTACTAAACTTGTTAAATCATCCTGAGATAAAGGTTTCTTTCTTCTTTACCCTGAGTGAAATGAAACCTGTTTTCAATCACAGGACCACTGAAAAGTTAGTAGTTTGTTGAAACAGACTATCACAAATGGTTGGGTTTCTAGTTTATGTTGAAATTAGTGGATTGTGATATTTAGTAAAAATATTTGTATTTTCTATAGCTGGCTTACTAAAATAAGAAAGGGGAGAAATCCACACATAATTCTGTTTATAACTATATCTAATTCTTCTATTAATTTCAGTGAAAAAGAAACTATTTCCTGTAGTTTCTCTAGGAAAAAAAACCCCAAACTCAGACCCCTCAGAAACACTCTCATATATGCTCTACTGAAAGTCAAGGAGTTATTTAAAAGAAAAAAAACCTCAGGAATGCCACTGCCAAAAAAAACGAACTCTGACCATAAAACACAAAACCAAAATTTTGGTAGACTGGCATGAGCTATGCCAAATTAGATTAAAACCTTAAGCCTCAGGCATGTGCAGCATGGAAAAACAGGGCTATTGTTTATTTGGTAGAGTACACCAATACATCAGTTTATAGCAATACTGTAAGTAAATATAATTATTTCTTTTGTATTATTTCATTCATGCTACCCATGCTGAACAGCCCAGTAAGAGTATCCTGCCAGAAGGGTGGTCCTCTCTGTCAGTAAAATGCCTTTTATTAATCAAGGAGTTAACTCTTGGGTGCTGTTAGGGGCACAGGATGTCTTCTGCCCTCTGTTTTGGATTGAATTTTGCTAATTTTATATCATCCAAGCCTATAATAAAGGAGATCAAAAAAAGATACTAAGGTGAAACATTTGCAAAAACCCCAGCATTTGTTAAAAAGCTGTTTCCACTTTTGCCTTAATATATGCAAGCCACGAAGCTTCTTCAAAAGGCTACTTTCTAATAATGTCACTTTCTCTTAACTTTAGTTTTTGTGAATTTATGGTGTGTTCTTGCTGGTTTTGATTGCAGGTTTTGTGTCTATGGTTGTATTTTTCAACACAGTAGACTAGCACTTGGAAGAATGGATGACTCTAACTTTATGTAGAAAATATGTTGAAGTTATTCTTTTTAAACTCTGAAAATACAGTTGTAAGTCCTGTCCCGCTTGCTTCCATCTGCAAATCTGACATTAAAAAAGCACATCTGAACAGCTAGATTTAATGAAATAAAGGAGAGTAACTTAAAGACTGGTTTTAGGGTTTTATATCTCATCTCCATGAATCACCTTTCCTCATCCTTGGGATTGGTGTTGGGAACAGTCTTGTTCAACATCTTTGTTGGTGACATGGACAGTGGGATTTAGTGCGCCCTCAGCAAGTTTGCTGATGACACCAAGCTGTGTGGTTCAACTGATACGCTGGAGGGAAGGAATGCCATCCAGAGGGACCATGACACGCTTGTGAGATGGGCTGATGCCAACCTCATGAAGTTTAACCATGACAAGCGCAAGGTCCTACACCTGGGTCAGAGCAATCCCAGGCACAGCTACAGGTTGGGCAGAGAAGAGATTCAGAGCAGCCCTGTGGAGAAGGACTTGGGGGTGTTGATCGATGAGAAAATGAACATGAGCCAGCTTCAGTGTGTGCTTGCAGCCCAGAAAGCCAATTGTATTCTGGGCTGCATCAAAAGGAGTGTGACCAGCAGGTCAAAGGAGGTGATCCTGCCCCTCTACTCTGCTCTCGTGAGACCTCACTTGGAGTATTGTGTGCAGTTCTGATGTCCCCAACATAAAAAGGACATGGAACTGTTGGAACAAGTGCAGAGGAGGGCCATGAGGATGATCAGGGGACTGGAGCACCTCCCATATGAAGACAGGCTGAGAAAGTTGGAGCTGTTGAGCCTGGAGAAGAGAAGGCTGCGTGGAGACCTCATAGCAGCCTTCCAGTATCTGAAGGAGGGCTATAAGGGTGCTGGTGAGGGACTTTTTATTAGGGACTGTACTAATATATCAAGGGGTAATGCGTTAAAACTTAAACAGGGGAAGTTTACATTGGATCTAAAGAAGAAATTCTTTGCTGTGATGGTGGTGAGGCACTGGAATGGGTTGCCCAGGGAGGTTGTGAATGCTCCATCCCTGGCAGTGTTCAAGGCGAGGCTGGACAGAGCCTTGGGTGATATGGTTTAGTGTGAGGTGTCCCTGCCTATGGCAGGGGGGTTGGAACTGTATGATCTTAAGGTCCTTTCCAACCCTAACTATTCTATGATTCTATGAATCTATAATGTTAAAGCAGAGTTTTCACCCTCAAGTTGCTGAAATGGCAGGATATATGGAATGGAAATTAAACTCATGTCATAGACATTGAAGTCTTACTTCAGATTATTATTTCATTGAATTTTGAAGTGTGAGTTACAAAACACAAAACTCATAAAGGTTTGAATCCAGGAAATATGTTAATTGAAGTCAAAGAATACAGACTGCATACATAAGAAAGTTAAAACTATTTTCACTGAGAACACGTATCACCCCCTGCTGAATTTCAGTTGCTGATTTTACTAACTTTTTAATTCCTAGTTTCTTAATGGAAAGAACAAGTGTGTGTTTGCAGTCTAAAGACAATCTGGAAGTAGCAGGAATTGTGTGACCAACCTATATTGATAGCTTTTCATGCAGAACTTAAAAAGCAGATACATTTTAATGACGTTCTGATGGTTAACTCTAGTAAATCTTCAAAACACTGTGGTCTTTATGAATGACTTTCCAAACACATTTTTCTTTCAGTTTCTGTAGGTATGGAGTTAGGCTTGCTTACATTTTTCTCAGTTGAGGAAATTACAAAGTTACATTAATTAGTCTTGAATTTTCAGTATGTGACGTGGTATCTGTATTGGCTGAAAAATCTTTCTGTTTGCCTGGTGCATGTACTTTTTTATAGATGCTTTATGATTTAAGTTTACAAACTATCACCTATGGTTATACAATCAAAGTAGTGGGGATTTGTTTGTTTTTGCCTTGCTTACTGATTATCTCCTGCTCTTACGAATTTAGGGAGAAACTTTCCATCTTTACTAATGAAAATCAGGATGTTCACTTAGCTCTTTTAAGTCAAAGTGGTGCAGATTTGGATATTCTTGCCTCTAAATGGGAAAGTTGTTATTTAAGGCTATAATATCCACCAGGAGCTGCTGCCTATGTGGATTAAGAGAAAGGATTTATTAGACAAGGTTTGAGCTGGTGGGGGCTGATATTGTGGGAATGATGTGGTGCAGCTGATGTGGGGAGAATGGCATATGTATTTGGTGCTCTGCAGATGGGAGTTGTTGGCTTGTGTTCTGGTATTGCTTCCTGAAGGCTTTCATAATAAACATTTGTAAGACATTTTAAAGGTTACAGTCATTGACTAGCATTTTAATTACACTGTTGCTGTTTTCAGCATGTTCTGAGACTGCACAAAGTATAAAATAGGAAAACTCATTTTATAGCACAAATACTCTCCAAAAGAGGTCAGTGTTATTTAGAGGGAAGTTTCTCTTCTGCTGAACCTAGGCTACTTTCTGTAAAGAATTTACAATTATGTTTATATACACAATACAAGAGGAGAAGGTGTATTTAGTCATTACAGTGGTGTTACCCCTCTTCCCCTCAGATTTAATTATGGCTTTTGTACTCTCATACCCTGGTCCCTCTGTGGCAGCCTGGAGCTTAGTCCCACAGGACAGGTGTGCTTCTTTCCTGTCTCCTGAAAGCCTTGACACTCTTGGGTTCACTTACGTGTGGCCAGTGGTTTTGTTCAGGGTATTTGTGAGGAGTATGATATCTGAAGGGGCCTACAAGGATTCAGGAGAGGGACTCCTTATCAGGGACTGTAGCAATAGGGCAAGGGGTAATGGCTTCCATCTTAAACAGGGGAAGTTCAGGTTAGCTTTAAGGAAGAAGTTCTTTACTGTGAGAGTGGTGAGGCACTGGAATAGGTTGCCCAAGGAACAGGTTGTGGCTGCCCCATCCCTGGCAGTGTTCAAGGCAAGGTTGGACAGAGCCTTGGGAAACATCCCTGCCCATGGCAGGCGGGTTGGAGCTAGATGATATTAAGGTGCCTTCCAACGCTAGCTATTCTATGATCAGATTGTAATTGCATGAATTTTGGAATCTATTTATGGTGTGTTATGATCTGAGATTTTGAATCTTTCTTCTTTTTCCAAAATTTATACTGGAGTTTTCTTTTTATTGCAGATATTGTAAAGGACTTTAATCTACAATTACTTTTATCTTGATAACTCAATTACTAAGGCAACAAAGGCATGCATGTGAAAGCAGTTTGTATTTCTAAAGTTACTTAAAGTAACTCCAATATTTAAACATTGCACTTGATTTCAGTGTTGCATAAGAGGTTTTGCTAGTTTCACTGCCACTTGCCATGAGCATATTGAATTTGATGCTCTGCAAGAAATACCAGTTCACTTCTATCTCCTTCTACCCTATCTTTACCAGTACATTATCTTGCATATCTTGGAAATAAATACTGTTAGAGTCATAGTAGTATATTTCTTCTTGGCTGTTTCTCCGAGGTAGTGTTTGTGTCTACTGCAAAGGACTTTTTTTGTACAGAATATCTTGCATGGATATGATCTGCTTCTACTACTTTCTGAATGACAGCTCCTTTTTTTGACTGGATATTGTTCTGTCTGGTTGTTGCTGACATACAGATACTTTTTCATGTGAAGAATTTCATACCAATAATGTAATCAATTAATATTCTCTCTTTCAGGTTTAACAGATGAAAAAGTGAAGGCCTATCTTTCTCTTCACCCCCAGGTACTGGATGAGTTTGTCTCAGAAAATGTTAGTGCGGAAACTGTAGAAAAATGGCTAAAAAGGAAAAATAACAGACAGGAAGGTAAGTCCTTTTCTTTGCAGTTAATATTTAGCTTTTAACAGCTCAGTTCTTGGTTTTAGATTTTAAAAAGGAAAACCTAGTTTTGGTAAAACTAGATTGTTATAATTTTTATGCCAGGTTCTGGTATTTTTCGAAAAGCCAAACAGATTAACAATTTTATTCAATATTTTCAGCCTTCTGGCATTTCTATTTTACAATATACTGATATTCATTGTGGAGGTTCAGTTTACCCATTTCGAATTGCAAATACTATTCCACCAACCTGTAATACCTGTTACATTCATATGTTTTCAGAACTTAATTTGGTTGTCTTGGATCTAAAATTGTTAAGTTTTTGATTTAAATTGTGCAGTATGTGCAGAATGTAAGTCTCAGTAACATACCAGATATACCATCTCAAAATATGTATTAAGTCAGTTTTAGATACAAATATTGATACAGAGGTGAATTTTGGAGGTATTTCTGTTGGGTTGCTTTAGGTATAATCCCTCAGTTATATGCTCAGATAACTGTTCCTTATGAGTTGGCCTGGGTTGACAATGATTGTAAATTTTGTGAGATTGTGTGCAGACATAAGATTCATGCAATTCTAACAATGATGTGGAATGTACCAGGTAAAATGCAAAGGAGTAGATTATTAAGAAGGTGACAAAAGAAACACTAGTTTTACTCTGTGAATGCATTGCTCTGTGCCTGACTTCTAAGGGGCTTGGAGTTTAAGTTCTGGTGATAGTTCTCATTTGAAATAGAGGAGCTATATCTACTTCCTAGGATATAACAGTGTTTTCTGCAGAATTACAGAAAAAGAATTTGGTGATCAGGGACAATAAAGAATATATTAAGGCAGATTTTTGGTGGTGATGACTAAAGAGGTTACCTGATGGGAGAGTAAAATTATGTAGCAATAGACCACTTGTTTACTACTTTCTTTGCAGTTTACAAACTGCAGCACTGCAGGATGTCTGTCATTGTAATCTGCAAATGCAATCAGAAAAAGTGTTACAAATTGAGTGAATAAGTCATGACAATGTTTTTAGTAGACAGAAGAGAAGAAATACTTTGATGTTACAGGAAACAAATGCTACTCATTTTAAAGAACCATGTTCCTGTGAAAATTATAATTTTCTCTAAGATGCTTGAAATCACTACAAGAAGTCATTGCTTGTTTGAAATGGTTTTTAGTCTGGGTCAAGGATCTTGGTACTAAAAATAAATGAATGCTTTAGATAACATTTTGGCTTCAAGAAGCTTATATTGTTAAGTGGAATTTATTATAGTTTGCTCAAAGTTTACCCTTTTTGTGAGGGAGAGGGTGGGTGACCTGAAAACACATTTTTGTGGAAGTGCTCGTGAAATTTTTTGAGCTGACTACAAAAGCAAAGTAATGGCTGACCATTGTCTTCCTAAAGTTTTAACTTCACTGAATAGCTGCAGTGGTGTGATTTGTCCATTCTTTTATTAAAATTTAAACTTCCGGTTTATGGCTAACTTTCCCCAAACTGTTGGATTAAAAGTGTCAAGCAAATAATCATGCTGTCATTATCATTCATCTTTATATCTGTTATCATGAGGTGGGTTTTTGCCTTCCCTGCTCCTTCCTTTTTTCTGACATTGATCTCTAAGGTGGCCATATTAATCACACTAAAAGTAGTTATGCAAATGTGGCTTTCTTAGTGTTGGTTTTCTGGATAAAAATAAGCAGAACTAGATTTAAAACTACACTTGCAAAGTGAAAAAGAACAATTTAAATTCATTTAGGTTATAGAATAAAAGGGACACTGATTAGCCTTATCTGTGTTTTTCTTCTACAAAGACAAAGCCTATAGTTATATAAAATACCTCTGACAACAAAACATCTTTATTTGTCAGAATGGAGTATTTTTAAGAAAGAAACTTACTAGATTATGTACTCAGTGCATGTTATGTATGTACAAATCCTGCTGTCTGAGTAATGGTGTCAGTGAGAAATGAGATGGAACTGGTTCTTCTGATGTCAGCATGGATCTGTGGTGACTTACAGTGAGCATTTTTCCTAAGTCTCTGGTGGTGGTTTAAACCAAGTCCACACATCTCGTTCACTCACTCCCCCCCTTGCACCCCCAACTCCCAGAGAGTTAGGAAGGAGAATCCAAAGAATGTAGCCCCCATGGGTTGAGATAAGAATGGTTTAATGGCTAAGGTATAACACAAATCACTACTGCCACTACTACTACAAATAATAATGATAAAGGAAATAACAAGTGAAGAGAATACAACACCTCACCAGCCACCGACCCATAACTCACCCCACCCTGCCCAACTGAGCACCCACTGATACCTCCTCCATCCCCCCAGAGCTCCAGCCCTTCCGGGTCTCTCCTGGTTACCTCCTGGGTATGACATGCTATAGTATGGAATACCTCTTTGGCTAGCCTAGGTCAGGTGTCCTGTCTCTCCTTCCTCCTAGCTTCCCCTCCTCCCTGGCAGAGCATGAGCTCAGAAAAGGCCTTGGACAAACCAAACATTTGAGCAGTAATTCAAAACATACTTGCTATCAGCAACCGTTCTAAGCCCGAAAGTCAAAACACAGCACTGCACCAGCTACCAAGAAGGAGAAAAATGACTGCTACTGCTCAAACCAGAACAGTCTCTTTACATCCATAGGGGTGTAATTTTCCTTTTATCCCTCTTGCTTTGGTGTAGTCTACTTATGTTCACATTATGCAACATGATACAGACAGGAAAATAAGCTTTGTTTTTATTAGACAATTGCCAGGCAGGAAAAATGGTGTTTTGAGATCTCTGGCTTAGTGTCTGTACTCTTATACATTGGTGACGCAGAACAGTAATTAACCTATATGCAGAAATTGTGTCCTGCCTGATCTACAGGCATCCAGCTGTGTGTACTCTTCAGCCAGAAGTCAATGGGCCTGCAGCCAAGGTAGTTTATCTGAATTTCATTAGCATGAACATAAGCTGAAATGTCTGATTTGGACTTAAATGAAGTAAAATTTATCTGGGACTGAGATTTACTGAAATACTTATTTAAATGGATTTTGTTTTTGTTTTTTTTTTTTAAAGCTCAAAGTGTTGAAAAGCGAGGCAATCGGTAAATACTCCAATGTTTAAGGTATAAATTATTCCCCAAATATCATGCAATGTCGTTGGAGTGTACCAGATGTATATTGTGTTATCACAGTAAATGTTAGATTGAAAGTCACTCATGACAAATTGATGGTGATCTACCTGGGATTATGACATTTCTTTTTTTTATGTTGTTATTCGGGGGATTTTTGTTGTTGTTGTTTTTTGGGTTTTTTTTTTTAGTGTATTGGAGAAAATCTGCAAAGGCAGCAATGGGAAGGAATGTTGCTCATACTGATATCTGGGTATTCACTTTTTGAACCCTGACTATATTCTACCAATTAAATACATGCTCAGAACATACCCAGGCCTTATATTGTTGTGCATAGCATTTCTAAACAATACTGTTTGTGCTAAACTAATGCTTGAGTTTTAAATTTTTCATATCCAGATCATAGCTGAGTTATGCAGGACTCTGAATGAAATTGGAGCACAAACTGGAGTGTTTCTCATGCAAAGAAAGTATTTTTTATTGGCTTTAGCAAGCAAAAGTTAACCAAGTAAGAGGATGTCTTGATAAAATAAACAGAAAAAATATTTTTGGGTTAATTTTAACTCTTCTTCAAAGTAATTTACATATTGACTAATGAAGAAACTTGTGTACACATTAAGCCTACTACTTGTAGTCTGAGGTTTGGTCTGTACTTCATGCATTATGTCCTTATGGGATGGCATATGAAGTTTATAGGTCAGAAAAACCTCTTAATAAAGACACAGTAAGAAGTGTCTTTGCTTGATCTCTTTCTTCAGGTGCTTGTGTAAATTACACCAGTAAGATGTGTGATCTTGCTTTAAATATTCATTAAAGGTACCTCTAGATAAAAGGTGAGTTTTTTCAATGGACTTTTAAGAGTTAACCTGCCAGAAGGAGATCTTTTCTTTTCCGGATGCCTAGATACAATACTCACAAAACTTGGATGAAGTCCTCTGTTTGTCCTTTTCCATATCATTCAACCAAAATAACAGATTGTAGCAAGAGCCATAAGATTATGGAAGTTTTGGATTCTGCTGGATAGATCCTCATCTCCCAACAAATTTCTCAGAAAAATATTTAAAGATCTTAATTATATTATTTGAAATTTCACAGCCACAATGATAAGAAGAGGCTAAGCACACTGATTATAAGTGATATATAAATCTTTTGCACTGCCAATAGTGAATTTCACAGGTGCCTTTCCTACTTTTTTAGTGGTGTTTTTGTATAGGAAGACAGGGCAAACTATTGGCAGAGAGTTTCTAAAGGAGAAGCTGCATGTATCCCCTCTTGGTCTGTGGGAGCAAAGTTATCCCTTCCCTAAGGGGATGGCCCTCATGTTCATCAAAGTGCATGATCATGTGGTTAATTAGTGCTGAATCTGGACATATCACAACAGTGTTATCCATTATTTTCTTCCAGCAATATGTGCCAAAACCATTTAAAACCATGTATAGTGGGGACTTAAGGTGCTTTGCTACCGTAAAAATGCTCTTGTTAAGTAATTCTTAAATACCATTTTTTAAAGTTTTAAAATGGAAAATTGTATATAGAATAGTACATTTGGTACACAATATGGCACTGGTTATACAAAGTCAAAAGTTAGTCTGTTAAGTGCAGCAGACTTCCTGCATTTACAGGAACCCAAAATTTCATAACTGACCTGTTTTAAAAAGGAAAAAGTGTAGAAAATAGAAAATAATTGCTTAATATAATGTTAGTGTGATATTGCTGTACTGTTTATTCAGGATGTGTAGTCCTCAAGAAGACATGACATAATTTTTCCTGGGCTTTAAAATAGTCTCATTGTAAGCCCAAGATACTGCCATCCTGATACTAGTATTTCCATTTGCTGACTTTGTAATGTAATACCATGCTGTAACCTGCTGTTCATTCAAGCAAGAAAAGAATATATTATGTAATGTGACCAAAATATTTAGCATTTTCTGATGTTTCCGTACATAACTTGTTGAAACTGAAAACACATGAAATTACTTTTGAAGTAATTTTACGTATACTGTTTTATGGACTGTTGATTTTTCCTGTTACATTGCATGTATCCATCCATTTCCCGTCCATTAAATATGTATTTGATAGGTAGGCTATTGGTAGCATGATCCAAATGATTAAATGGGTGTATTTGTTTTTTTTCAGTTAAAGGACATGTGTGATCATTCAAAGTACTTCTTTTTTATTTATCATTACACAACTCTGAGTGCATTCATTGCTACTCTTATGGAATTAATGTAAGCAGTCTGTCTGACTGCTGTATAAAATGTAGTTCTTCGTTAGTTATTTACACCATGAGAAAATCATGCATTTATCTCATTCTTGTTTTATTTCTTGAGAAGCAAATGTGATAACTGTGCGGGGGTTCAAAATTCAGATTAAGCCACAATTCTGTCCTTTAGCTCAGCCATTTAGCTTTTCACCTTTTTCCCTCTCCTTTCTACTCTATGCCCTAGAAGCGGGCAAAGATGGCAGTCAGATTTGGTGCACTGGATGGCTTCATGGATTGGAGGAATAGGATCTGTGGCAAAAAACTTTGTCATACCCAGACTTTGAGACTATATACAGAGAGAGAATTAGTTTACTAGTCCTTCAAGGTTAATACTAAAAGAAAAATTGTGCTAAGCTGCATCCTGGAAGTGTAAAAAAAAGAGTTCAAAATAAACTGGAAATAGTTCTTTTGTGATGCTTCAGTTTCATATACTAAAATATTGGCATAATGTGCTTTAAAGTTTGATACATTCCTGTAAGGGAAAAAGTAGTGAGTTTTGAAGAGATGTTGATGTGTGTTTCTATTTAGGGATTATGTCTGTACATATTGTTAAGCAATACTGAAGTATATATTTCCACAGTAAATTATACTTATTCCTTTATTTAGTTTTTGAAATAGGTAATTAATTCCTGATTTTAAATGATGCTGTGTAGAAGAATGTTATTTGTGCTTTAGCTGAAACTATTAAAATATGTGTTATGTAGTGTAGTAGCTGTAGCACTGTAGATGAAGGATACTCAGAAGCTGGAGACTGTGATACTTTACAGATTGCTGCGGTTCTGATGTCTTCCCAACCTGGGTGAGAAGAACCAATATGTCAGGATGTTAATGACCTCCTTGATTTATAGTTAGGCTGCCTTAATATTTCATTGGTGCTGCAGACATGCTGTTTAATTCTGATGCAGCCCTGCTTTGCTTGTGTTTGTGATATCCAAGCTGGCAGCAAATACTTGGCAAAAAGCTAGAGTGAATGTGGGAATAATTTTGGTAATGCATGACTTGCACCATAGACACTGTTGCAGCAGCTCTTCATGCTTCTGATTATCAAACCCCACTACTGACGTATTTTGATGCCTGCCTTGAAGAATTTTTCTTGAAATAAGACAAAAAGGGTGAATCCTACAGTTCCATTCACCCTATTGTAAGTGGCATAATTGCTTGTTCTGTTCTTAATCTTCCCTCAGCATTTACTAATGGCCAGTTAGAGACAAAGTGATGGGCTAGGTGGTCTTGTTGGTCTGAACCAATGTAACTCTTAAGATATTGACAGGTGCTATTTTCCTGGGATAATATCGAGACTGATAAAAGTTATCTTTGTTGTGTTTTTCTCAGGACAGTCGCAATAATATCTGGGGGCTTGGCTGCATAGACTTGATTTGATACAGGCCTTTCTTTCTTCTGCAGAGATAAAACTCATTTGAAGACTTTTGTTTGGGTATTTTACAGTTTGTAATTTTTTATGTGCCTAGGAAGTTTGTCAGGGTATCCATATTTCAGAGACAGGCACATTAAGTGATGGCACTTCCTGGAACTGTGGTAGAGCTTTACATGGGAATGGCATTTTAGTCAGGATGATGAAAAGGGCACACATCCATCACAGATACAGAATAATTTTTGAGCTGATTTCTGGGCAGACTGTTGTGTCATTGCTTTTAAAAGTTATTTGATTGTTGCATCATCTCTTGAAAGTCAGTATCATTGTGCAAGTGTGTGTCCAGGTCAGTGGGGTTATTATTGTTTCCCTTGAGTTAATAAGAAAAGAGCCAGCTTAGGAGAGAGTTAGAATCATAGAATCATAGAACAGTTAGGGTTGGAAAGGACCTTAAGATCATCTAGTTCCAACCCCCTGTCATAGGCGGGGACACCTCACACTAAAATGTGGCACCCAAGGCTCTGTCCAACCTGGTCTTGAACACCACCAGGGATGGAGCATTTACAACCTCCCTGGGCAACCCATTCCAGTGCCTCACCACCCTAACAGTAAAGAATTTTTTCCTTAGATCCTATTTAAACTTCCCCTGCTTAAGTTTTAGCCCATTACCCGTTGTCCTGTCACTACAGTCCCTAATGAAAAGTCCCTCACCAGCATCCTTGTAGGCCCCCTTCAGATACTGGAAGACTGCTATGGGGCCTCCACACAGAGTTCTCTTCTCCAGGATGAACAGCCCCAACTCTATCAGCCTGTCTTCATATGGGAGGTGCTCCAGTCCCCTGATCATCCTTGAGGCCCTCCTCTGGACTTGTTCCAACAGTTCTATGTCCTTTTTATGTTGGGGACACCAGAACTACAAACAGTACTCCAAGAGGATGTGATTCCTTCCCTCCAGCATATCAACCGAACCACACAACTTGGAGTCATTGGCAAACTTGCTGAGGGCGCACTCAATCCCACTGTCCATGTCACTGACAAAGATGTTCAACAAGAGCAGTCCCAACACCCATCCCTGAGGAACACCACTTGTTACTGGACTCCAGCCCGACACTGGGCCATTGACCACAACTTTTGCGTGCAGGTGTCCAGCCATTTCTTTATCCACCGAGTGGTCCACCTGTCAAACTGATGTCTCTCCAATTCAGAGACAAGGATGTCGTGTGGGACAGTGCCGAACGCTTTGCAGAAGTACAGGTAGATGACAACAACTTCTCTACCCCTGTCCATCAGTTCTGTAGCCCCATCATAGAAGGCCACCAAATTGGTCAGGCAGGATTTCCCCTTAGTGAAGCCATGCTGGCTGTCACCAAGCACCTTGTTGTTTTTCATGTGCCCTAGCATGCCTTCCAGGAGAATCTGCCCCAAGATTTGCCAGGCACAGAGGTGAGACTGACTGGTCTGTAATTCCCTGGGTCATCCATTTTCCCCTTCTCGAAAATGGGGGTTATATTACCTTTTTTCCAGTCATCAGGAACTTCACCTGACTGCCATGATTTTTCAAATATGATGGACAGTGGCTTAACTATTTCATTCACCAGCTCCTTCAGGACCTGTGGATGGATTTAATCAGGTCCCATGGACTTGTGTACGTTCATTATGGCTGTGAAAATATTGAGGAGGAGTTAGTGAAAAAGTCTTTTTCTCTTATGTTGTCAGGCTGTTCCTTTGGGCAGATAAAAAAGGTTAGTAGAAAGGATATAATTGTTTTAATGTACAGTAATGCTGAGCAGTGGTCTCTTGGTAGATAATACAGTAGTCTCGACTAGTGATATTTGGTTTTCGTTTTTCTTTTTCCCCAATATGTATCTTGCTGTTGAAGCAGTTATTGGTTTTAATCTTTGTGATTTGAATGGCCATCCCTAGCAAACTCCAAAACCCTACAAAAATATTCTTTGTATATTAGCTAAATAGTGGTCTAGATTTTTTCTTCTAATTTGATGAAGTGAGAGTTTATTGTCTAATATATATATATTTTTTTTTTAGTGGGTCAGGTGAAAGAGGGGATTTTTCTGTTTTTCTGGGTCTGTCCTGCATATGTAGAATTGTTTAGATGGTCAGAGATTTGCAGAAGGTGATCCATTAATGATGAGATATTTGGCCTTAGGAAGTAGATGTCACTGCTTGTTCTGATATCCCTCTTGAAATAATATGCTAATCAAATAATATTTAGAGCAATTATTCACAACGTGTACTTAAATTGATGTTTGCTGTGTCTTAGTTTGGCTTGAATTAAAAGTCTGGTTTTTTTTCTCTCTGAAAACTGGATCATCTTCTGCCTGTATCTGCTATGTTAGAAAGTAAACAGCCTGTGATTTTTCTAATTTCCTAGTCTTTAAAGTACATCAAGGCATGGAGCTTCTTTTTTTGCTGAGAAACAGTTTTCTCATTTTTTAAGTTGTTCCTTATCAGTTTACATTTTGAAACTTTCCAGATTATCAATGTCGTCTATAAAATGTGGGCAGTGTAAGAGAGGGTATTGCAATAATGGGTTCACGAGTATTGCATGCAATACAAAACCATTTCTCTTCTATGCAAGACAGTACTCCTTAATGTCTGGCCCTGCTGCTCTTTGCTCTCAGATTGTTTCCCTCTTGTGCACAGGACATTTGGTTTTAGAGTAAAAATGAAGCCATAAAAAAAAAAAAATTAATAAATCTCTCACTTGTTGATGGACAAGCTCCATTCTCATCATGTGTGAAGACTCTATACCCAAGTAGGCAGCGCTTTTTAGTAATGATTATTTATGGTAATGTAAGCTAACCTGTTTTACCTGCATTAAAATGGAGTAGGAAGATTCCCATGGGCTGGAAGCTGAGAAAGCAATAAATAAGAACAGAGGAATAGTCATTAACTTTTATGGGACAGTAGCTTTTTAATCCAAGTACAAAAGTATTAACTTGGGAAATGTTGGCTGAACAAGGCCTCTAATCATTGACCCATGAGGATCAAAAGACAAAATGTGAACTAAGTATATATGTTGGCGTTGCTTATTCTGTCCATTAAATGAGATTTATATCTTTGGTAAAAGCACAGGATATGGTCATGCAGTTTAATAGTCTATTAAACTACATCGGCGCAAAAAAAGGATGATTAGCATATTTGTTCATGGATGGTCTGTATGTGAGTAGTGAAAACAGTTTAGCAAACTTCTTGATATGTTGTCCATATGTAATACTGGCAATAATTGTGGCAATTAACTTTCAATTAGATGATAATAAAAATCCTTTTTTAAATTTTAATTTTTTGTTTTTCTTTTCTATCTTCAGTGAGATTCAGTGATACAGGTATTAGGGAAAAAGTCTTCATGTAGATTACTAAGGTGCTAAAAACTGGGAAGTGAACTATAGGAATGCCTAGACAAATTTCCCTATAGAGGTCATCAGCAGTCTGAAAGGGATTTTTATTTTCATAGGCTCTCTGGAAAAATGGATGCATTACCAGGATAAGCCAGTGTGCCCAGGCATCCAAGAAGATCAAGAGCATCCTGGCTTGTATCAGAAATAGTGTGTCCAGCTGGACTAGGGGTGTGATTGTCCTTCTGTATTCAGCATTGGTGAGGCTGCACCCCAAATACTGTCTTCAGTTCTGCAAGAAAGACATTGAGATGCTAGTGTGTCCAAAGAAGAGCTACAAAGCTGGTGAATGGTGTTGATCACAAGACTTACGAGGAACAACTGAGGGAACTGGGGTTGTTTAACCTGGAGTAAGGAAGGCTCAGGGGACCTTGTCCCTATCTACAGCTACCTGAAAGGAGGTTATAGTGAGGTGGGGGTTAGTCTCTTTTCCAAAGTAACAAGCAATAGGACAAGAGGAAAGGACCTCAAGCTATCTGAGGGGAAGTTCAAATTGGATATTAGAAAACATTTCTTCACCAAAAGGCTGCCTAGGAAAGTGGTGGAGTCACTTATTTAAAAGACATGTAGATGTGAAACCTGGGGACATGGTTTAGTGGTGGAATTGGCAGTGCTGGGTTAACAGTTGGACTTGATGATCTTATAGGTCTTTTCCAACCTAAATAATTCTATGATCCCATGATAAAGTTTCAGATATACTGAAAATTAAAGCCAGATGCATAGAGGCTCAAAAGATTCTCATAAAGCTGAGTAATTGAATAAAGTATTTGGATAAAAATAAATTTTGACTGATCTTTGCCTCTCAGGCCAAGTTGCATGACACAAATCACATTTACAAGGCTAAACTAGTTTCCCTTCATCCCAAATAGGATGTTGCTTCCAAACTGCCTCCTGGAATGGTCCTGGTCAGAGTGCTAGTCCTCTCATCTGAGCCCATATGTTGTTTTTGGAACGTGCAAATTGGCAAGGTGCAAGCCATGCTGTGGGTGCAAACAGTTAATTGGATGCTAGCAATGCCCAAGCCCAGTCTCCAGCCCTATTTCCTCTGATACTTTAAGCTTAGCCTGAATTAGCTGGTGCAGTATAAGGAGCGATGCTGAGAATATAGTGAAAAAAACAGCCATTAGATAGTTCAGCCAAATACAACCAAACAGGAAACATTGTTAAGTCATTGTAGAAATTTGCAATTATTGTGAAGGTCAGATGCTCTGTACAGTTAATGTCACCTTCTCAGGATGCATAGATGGGCAAAGATGACCAGATGTGTAGAAGTCTAAAATCTGTATTTCTGAAAGACAAAAAACCAAGCAAGAAAGTAAATATTTTTTCAAATAGATGTTTTTGTGGATCCAATATGCAATAATGTACCAGTTCTCTCAGGGCAGACAGGCGGACAATGAACTGTTTGACTAGTAATGTGTGAGGGCTGGGGGAATCATTTAACCTGAGTTTGTCATTGGAGAATGTATTCAGATAACAGCACACTGAGTTTAATTATGTTTAAGTATTTTTTTAATCATTTAGAAAATTTGAGTTAAATGAGTGATTATCAGTTGAGGAACAGGAGGAGATTATAATCTTCTCTGGATCTGAGAGGGATGGATCTTTTTCTTTTCTGTGGAACTCTTAAAACAGGTGTAAGGTTTGTGGGAAATCATAATGGGTTATAAAACTGGTATCAACTGGTGTTGAGTAAATAACAGGTATAAATTTTATTTGTAGGACTTGTCTTCTTTAACCATCAGGACTGAAAAGCTAAAAAAAGAACTAGTTGTTTAAAGAATAATCTTTTCTGAACAGTAATGTTGAGTTTGTGTTCTATATAAATTCCATGCAGACATTTACATCTATTGAATTAAATATATGACATTTGAGGATGGTCATTTAGTGTCTGTAGATCTTATGCTCTTTTATAGGGCTCTTGTTGCTGTGGTTAACAAGGTCTGATATTTTTGCACAGACCAGCGCATCCAGTTCAGTTCAGCCACAAAAAGAACCTCACTCCTGATAACAATATTACCTCTTAATAAAGCCTGCCTTGCTTGTTATCTTTACACTGTTACAACTTCTTTGATGCTGCTAGCAAACTGAGGGTGATTCTGCAAAAAACCTGAGCTGTGAAGTTTTATGATTGTCACAATGAAGACAGTTTTGATATTTACCTATTTCATGACAGCAGAACTGAAAGGCACCCTGCAAAATGGATTGGCTACAGATTTGAAACAACAGGACGTCCCTTTTCACACAACCCATGCCTAAACTGTGAGCTCATTAGTATGAGCTATTTTAGATGTTAAAAATGTAAATGGGTTCAAAAAGCGATTAGACACATTCCAAGGAAGAAATACTTCATCAAGAGCTGTTACATACTATGATCCTGATGCAGCCTCCAGCTGAGAGAATTCATAAGCATCTGATTGCTCTGAGGACATACTGGAGTAAGTATACTCCGTGTATCTGTAGTCTGTGCTCTATCTCTTTTTCATACAGTGTAGTTGCTTCATCTTTTTTTCATAGCAAGCTGTTCCTAGCCATTGTCATAGACAATGAACTCAAGTAGATGGACTTTCAGTTTCACAGAGTGGTGCTATTCTTCTCTATCATTATGGTTCTGCTGCCTCTCTAGGATTTATATACCATCCATTGTTAGAATTGTGAGTGAAGTTGTCTTAATATCTCATTTGAATATGCTGAAAAACAAATGGTGTTTTTATATTTAACGCGTCGTTCATGGCTCTTTTTATAAAAGCTGCAAAAGGTCTTTTGGTTGCAACACTAAAGTATCTTTCAACCCCTTTGGAGACAGCACCTGATCCCGACTCATGTTGCTTAGCTGCAGTATTGAGCCAAATTATTTTATTCTTTATTCCAACCTGCATTATACAGAGATACCCATAAGAAATGATTGCGAATCTTCTTTGACTTGCAAAAAAAAAGAGGATTAGTTCTTATCCAGTTGAAACTGCTGAGTAATGCTGAGCAATAGAATAACCTTTTTATTTATTTTTTTTATTGCAAAACTAGTATGTTTTGTATGCTTGTCTAGTTGTTCAGCTAACAGAAGAGAGCTGTTTTACAGGGTTCTTGATCCTCACCCCAGAGTGCTATGGTTTCATTTCATTTTTGTAGTGAAAGGGAAAGAGGTTGTGTCAATGGAGTGAAAAGGAAAGAGATTGTATCAATGGGGTGCAAAGGTTAGGAAATTAATAAGACACAATTCAATAATAGGCATGGGAGGATTAATAATAGGCATGGAAGTGTGCAAATTTTTGAAGGATTTATCATAATTGGGTTTAACAGTGGCATTAGATTTTGGTGACTGGGGTGGGGAAGTGACAACAGACTTCTAACAATTATACTAATTCAGTTCAAGTGGGTTCACTGTGAGCACTCAGAAATGACTTCATGGAGTGCATCAGGTATTTGCATAGCAATAGAGAGATGTTTATTTCCGGGGACTTGTTGGGCACTGATTTTACATTTACTGTGGAACACTTGTGAAGGTTTATCAAAACAGCTTTTAAAGCTGGTAACTACATCTTTTTGATGTGACTCATCTTTTTGAACCAGAGTTGTCATGACCCGTACAGGGGATGCCTCTTTAGGACATCTTTTAAGACCTTCTAGGTCTTTAGGAGCTTACTTCATTTTCAGTTACTGGAATGTGCTGTTTTGTATAACCTAGGAAGCTGTGTCATTGTGACACCTGCTGGCTTACCATCACATACATGTTTCATGGTATATCATATGAATGTGTTTTAGGAATAATCTCGGTTTTCCATATTACCTTTTTCTTTTCTTAAGCAAAATTTTAGTTCTAAAAATGGTAGTGTGTTTCTACAGGCAGGCACTATTACCAGATATCTTTTCCAACTGTTCTCTGGCCAAGCACATTTTTACAGAACAAGAACTCTTTATCTTCCCCTCTGCCAACATGCTTGTGTTTCTCAAAAAGCTTTGCTTCTTGTCAGTCATCAGTGAGAGTAACTCTCTGATGTGTATGAATGTTTGGGGACCTGTTGTAGCAGCCAATTATATACACCAAGTACAGTGAAAATGGCAGCATATAACATAGAAAAAGTGTATTATTACAAGTCTTTTCACATTTTTTTCCCCATCAAAACCCCTTGGTTGCACTGATTAATAACAATTATCAAATTATGAATCAGCATGGTTTGAGCAGGTCTGAAAACAATTTAGGCTCTTAGAAATGTTTGTCTTTTCCATCACAATAGGTAGCACAGGGCAGTATTTGAAAGTCACAAAAACACAGAAGATCTCAGAGATACTCTTATCTGACCCAGTACAGTCCAGCATCATTTGCTGAGTGTTTTCAGACATGAATACTGATGAATGGACCACTGGCCCATGATGGCAATTTTATATTTCACAAATAAGTCTATGGTTTGAGAGTAGATGAGCTTGAATTTTGGAATATGTGCTACAAATGTATGTTTCCTCACAGAAAGGTGTATTTAAGTGTTGCCAAGTTTGGCACTTAAATATAGGGACATAAATAAGAGGCTTTAAAACACACTTGGAAGAAATCAGCATCAGCTTCTTTGTATTTGTACCTTATTTGACTTTTGATAAAAGGGCTTTGGTGAGTTTGGACCCTACCTCTTAGAAAATAATCTTTAACAAGGGCTTCTGTCATTACTGTTTTCATATGCTTGAGGCTTCATCTGTACTTCTCAAAATGTTGCTGTGGTAAGTGATAGGGACATACATTTCCATAAAGAGAATGAAGTAAAATAAGGGCGGGTGTTTCTTCATTCTCACTAGTCCCTCTTTCAGGACTTTTGTGTCAGATACACTTTGGTTTTTGAAAATGAGCATGTCTGGAATGGAGACCTGTGAAACTAGCGAAAACTGTCTTGATAACTTGTGTTTCCTCAAGGGAACAAACAGGTGAGGAATCTAGAGAACAGTACCAACTTTCTGTACAGACCTTCCAGTACTCCTATTATCATTTCAGTCTGATCCTTTGAAAATGCCTCTGACTATTTGCAAGAGAGGGCATATTTAATTAACTGTTTTTCATTTGTCATCTTTAATCTTCACAATTTCTCCTTTTAGTGGTTGCAGAAAGTGTATCTTGAGTTCCACATACATATAGACAGGAAAAAAAAACAACCCACCACATAGGTCCAGTTAATTTCATTAATTCTACTAGGAAAGCCTGGGTTTACGCAAAAACAGAATGTGTTTTTTTTTGCAGAGAAGAGATATCTGGAATTCTTTGTGGCAAGTTGAAACGACCAATTTTTTATGGCCACAAGATAATACATGCTGAACAAAGTTTTTCTTCAAGTTGATCATAAAATGGTCTTGTTTTGCTCCTAAAACACATCTGAAGGTAAAGCCTCTGTGACTTTGGCCAGAAAGATATTGTATATGAAGAATAGTTATGTTGAAGAAATACCTAAGCATTTACTCCTGCCTCTCATACTGAACTCGTATCTGAAGAACTCTTGTAGCTTTTTTGTAAATCCTTATCTCAGTGAGTCCTTGTACAAATTCAGAATCTTATAAATATTCCACTACTGGTTTTAGTATTTGCTAGAAAAATTACTGATCTGTAGATTAGTATTTCAGAGACATTGTGGCATAATATGTGACAAATGGAGCTGCTCTCTCAGTAGAGAAGCTTAAGAAACAGCTTACCTGCTTATCCCATTCAAGCTTTTTGTAAACATCTTTAGCTGCCTTCGCAGTAAAGACAGGAATATGAAGTAGTTTTAACTAGCGGTTTCTTTAAGGATCCGTTGTGTACTGAAACTGGAGCCTTTTGGGGTAGCATAGAACAGATAAGAAATGGACAAAACCAAGGGGAGTAGATACACGTGGATGAGTAAAAGGAAGAGTGGCTTGTATAATGTGTTGCTGATGGCAGGCTGAGACACCCATCGCTTTTGACTGATTAACAGCTAATAAATCCCAACAAATACAGAGTATTTATTGTTCGTTTTCATTTCCTTGCTGATTTTCATTTCCAGCTATTAGATTGATCAGGTAGGATGCTAGAGAGCCTGGATTTCTTTGGTCCTAAAGAAAATATAATTCCCAGAATATAACAAGTTGTAATTCAAGTCATAAGTACCATTTATATTAATATTAGCAGTTACGTTAGACAGACCAGAGTTTCTGAAAGAATGCTGCAGTTCTATACTTGTTTTAAGGTTATGGGAAATCCTTTTGTTTGTCAAAATAAAAGACACTATTGCTGAGTGCTATATGGAATGAAAAATAAGTCTAGTGACTAATATTTTAAAATAGAACTGAAGCATTTAATCAAGATTTTTGCTTGTTCTGATAACTACAAAATAATGTTTTATAGAAGAACACAAGGTTCTGTAGTTAATAATACTTTTTGGCTATTTTGTTGTGCTGTGTTTTCCTTCAATCAAATTATGTACAACAAGGTTATGACTAGCTTTGACCACTTGATAGATTAAATTGAAAGGTTATTCTTTAGACTCTAAATAATATACCAATAAGTTTCCAATGTGAATGTGTCTTTGGGAACAGAACCCAGTGTCCACTACGTGGCTGACTGCCAAGTCTTTCCAATGGAAAGCCAGGTATTATTTTCTGATTTTACTGCACCATAGGCTGCATCCACCCTTTTATGGCATTCAGTCATAGCTTTTTATTTTATGGCAGTCTTTTGTATTAGATATTCCCAAGAATAAATTTTCTCTATCCATATAGGTCATGCTTCTCCCGACCCAAAGCTGGAACAGATAGACTTATTTAATTCTTAAAGTGTCTTTGTAAAAATTGTAGTCTCTAGCTGGGATTTTTCCCAGTTTTTTACCCTGTCACTGATGTAGGCAAGCAAATAAAAGAAAACTAGGGAGTAGTTTTGTATTCCTTCACTGTACCCGAGACTGTAGTGGAAAAAGAAGGTAGTACTACAGCATAAATCAGTAATTGGAATCACAGGCATCTTCATAGAATGAATCTGGAGAATCTGCCAATGTGCTGTCAAAGTGAGTTTCTCTACATGGTTGTTTTCTTCTGGAGATTTGACTCAATCAAAACTAGGAAGCTAACAATAATTCTATGTCTTAATCTTCTTCCTCTCTTGAATGTTTCTAGAATTTTGTAATCTAAAGAGTACATCCCAAATAATTTAAATGGAGAATGGACCAACAGAAGCTGCTCACTGGTATGACTTAGCTGTGTTTGTCTTAAATGTTAAAGCAGTGTTTCAAGATTTGAAGATAGTAGCATGAATTCTTACCTAAGCTTTTCTCTGCTTGCTGTACAGATATCTCAAACATATTTAAATTTCTTATTCTTTCCAGTAATGTGCTAGAGGAAACTAAATAGATAGAAAGAAATGTTGATGTAGGTCATCATACCCTTTAAATGGAAGAACCTATTAAATCTAGACATCTCTGCAACTGCTACATTTCACTAAAGAGGATGTGTGTCTGTCTGTCTCATGCCTGAAGTTAGCCATAAGAGCATTTTTTAATTAAATATGAAAATATTACATTTGATGGAAATTGTTATGCTCAGGAAAAAAAAAATATATATTTTTAACAACCATCTCAGCAAATACAACTTCCAGTGCTTCCTTCAGAGGCTTCAGAAACTCAGACTCTTTTAGTAGGCACCAGACAGTCTTGAATATCCCAATCATTAAGAAACTGAGATGCTGATGAGTCCTGTGTGCTCAGGCAGTATTTACTCAAGCCAGAAACTCTTGGTTCCCAGGAAATAACTCTGTGGTTGATCTAAACCTGTACTCAGCTTCCATCCTTGGGTGTGGATATCCAGCCTTTCCCTTACACTGGTCATGTGCTTATGTAATTGTAGATTTTATCTACAGTTCACTGAGTTATTGTCACTGAAAACTGCCCCAAGGGGGAGAGTGTAGAGGTGGCAGCTCCGGCTTGAGTTGAGTTCTGCTGGTTGGTTTTCTGGGGCTGTCCTTGCAATTCTTCTCTAGGTAGGTTTAACTCTTCAGACAGAGGCAGGTTCAAGTATTCTCATCTGAGATTGCGTCAGTTATAGTTAATTAATAGGCACGCATTGACAAACAGTGGGTAAGTTTTGGGTAATGCGTACATAAAGAGAAAAAAAGAAGTGCCATACAATTCTTTAAATGCTAGAAAAAAATTCACCTTTCAAAACAATATAGCTCTCCCTCTGAATCATTTTCCATGTAGGTATCAAAGTGAGGACTTTACGAGAGTGATGTGTTAGACTGGATAAAATATGCTGAGAGTGGACAGGGTGCTTAAGGGAGTTAAACCTTAACATAGATTGTGCTAATAAAAATTGCAGAGAGAAGTGGTGCGTATCTGAATAAATCAGCACATATGGGAACTGGTATGTATTAGTTTGGAGTGAAAGCTGAATTTTCAGTATGTTAGCTATCTCTTTTTATAGTGAATCCATTTTGTCACATTTTGAAGGTGACAGGAATTTGCATCTTTTTCAAGTAAATTAGAATACTAACAGACACCACTTTACTGTGTCAAGACGTTGCTGTGGCTGGAAAAATGGCAATAGAAAGTAAGACAAGCAATTACAAACCATACAATTCCTGGGTGAATTCTGTTTATGCTAATAATTCCAGACAATGAAGAGAACAGCAGATAAAGCATCTCAGGTATCAAATAAGCCAGTCTGGCACAGCATTTAAAAGCACTGACACATGTGCTTAGCTGTATTTGGCTGACCTTTTGTTTATTTCTGGGAACATTAACACAGAGAATAAGACTGAATTTTCTTTGGGGTATATTTCTACAGTAATTTAGTTGTTTATTATGTATCATCAAATGAATTTTACATATATGTTTAAAGAAAAGTAGATGTAGTGAAATGAATAGTCTTTTTACCTCTCAGCTGTCTTATAGACTGAAACCCTTTGTATAGAATTCAGGCTCAGAATACATGGAGTAACTTGGAAGTGACCCTGGAAAATAAAGTGCTGTTTTATGGAGTTTTTAATGCATTTTTGTGTGCTTTTGTTTCATTTGGCATTGATTGTCTTTATAAACTAACTCATAAATGTGGGTTTATAACTGTTATTTGTACTTTTATGCTATTTTGAATCTTGTAGTTTTATTTGCAGTATTACTGTCTTTTTTGTATAGTTAGTGTTGTCTAATGACTTATAAATACTTCATTCTACTAGAATTTTAATAATGCCATCTGTTCACTTGATGGAAAATGGCAAAGCACGTTGAAGCAACTGCCTTTTTTCTTGACAACTGTATTTTTTAAGCTTACTATTTAAGTTTCCATTTTTTTCTTTAACAGTGGTACTGAACAATATTGCAAACAAAAGGATATGGTTTTGCACTAATCTTGCTTTGTGAATTATATGTATGATTTTCTTTAGACGCAGCTTGGTTTTTGATAGGTAAAAACAGTATTATTTTTTTCTTTTCAGTAGAACTTGTTTTCTACCATGGCAGAAGTAAATTAATTGTAGACAGGTCAGTAAAGTACATCAAAGTTAGTAGCACAGAATCACAGAATGGTTAGGGTTGGAAGGGACCTTACAGATCATCTAGTTCCATATGATGTCTTTGTACAAGTTTTTGATGATTCTGCAATCTGTCTCTCCCTGCATCTCCTCCTTTTGAAACTCTGTTCTGAAGCTCTTTTCATTGGCATTTCTTTCAACTTTCAGTCTTGCCTTATTTAATTATGTTAATGTTTGTCTTTTGAATCACCAGCTTATTATGTAGTTCTTAAGCTGTTCTCTTTGGTGCACTTTTTTGTAACTTAATCTCACTCCTGCAATTATGTGTCAAAGCAATTTGCCTGGTGTTTAGAAACGGTTAAGCCCCTGGTAACCCCTGGATGAATTAGTGCTGCTGTCCATTTATTGCTTGTGAAAATCAGATGGCCTTATATGTATGCCTACGTGAATGTAACACCTGAACGGATTAATTAGCACAGCTCTCTTCCTTAGCTACATTGATGCAGAATATAAAGAAAGTGTCCAAGAGGCAGTTGCATCACGTAGATGTTTTCCAAATTCCTCTTCCAGGTAGTTGTGTGATGCTGTCTTATGTAAGAAACTTTTTGGTGTTGACAGAACTGTGCGGGGCAGGCCTGTTGAAGGAAGATGGGAAGAATGATGCTGTAACTGACAAAATACGGAGATTCCTCCATCATGACTGCTTCAAAACTATTTTGAAGGCATGGGGAGAAGGGACTTAGATTATAAATTACCCTTTTCATACTTGCAGGAATAGATTTCTCAGCTGATTGCCTGCTCTCAGTGTGTGATCATTAGTAGTTCTCTTAGATTGACAATTTGGTATATAGACACAGCTCCTTATCCCAGCAGGTGGCAACTTCAGCCATGCTGAAGAGGTACAGTTGGCTCTGGTTCCCTTTATTCCACTGACAGAAGTGGTACTTCCACTCTCTTTACTGCTGTGTTAGATATAGTTTATTAGCTTCCCAGCTGATTTCTTTATATATTTCCCTGAGTCCTTATTAGTATTTCAATTAATTTACTAACTGCATTGGATTTTGTTAGTTAAATAAAAAACTATCTCAAGGTAGTTTTGTCTTGCATGAACACATCCAGCTCTTCATTCACTCTAAGCTTGTGCATCTGCATTTGCAGTTTTCTTTTGGACTTTTCGACAATTTTTTTTCCTTGTTCCTTGATATGTCATGTGTGCTGTGATCAAAGAATTCCTTCTGAAACTGCTAGTGTAATCTTGTTCTCTATGTGGGTGTTTGTCTGAGACATATTTACCTTGCAGCCTCCAAAAATGGGATACTTTCTGTCACCAGGTCCTTCTCACAGGCAGAAGTGCTGTCATTTACCTCCCTTGCTCATGATCGAATGTTTCAGTCAGCTAGATCCTTACAATGGGATAAGCAGTTGTGCGTGATAGTACAGCCAGTCCTCTACCTGAAGTCTGTGTCAAAGTTTCTGTGCTTAAGAGTTGGTGTACAGTAGATTTGTTGGAGTAATGGAGAGTGAGGATCTACTGGTAGGTATATTAAGAAATAAGAAGTGAGTCCACAGAGGTCTAGCTTCTGCCTGTTGATTTTGGCAGAATCTCTTAGAGAACCACTGGGGATAAAAGGACTGAGTAATCTGAATGCTGATGTGCCAAGGTACTTAATAGTAATAACTCCTGATGTATGAGGACTGTTAGGTGCCGTGACTTTGCAATGTGTTCTGGTGCTGAAATGCCTGATGTTGGCTGTCCCTGTGTGTCCTCAAGGCTTACACAAGACCAATCGGAGGTATATAAACAGTTCATTTGGAACATTCTGTTTTCAGTCAGGAGCAACTGGTATGTGTCACATTTGCTTTTAGTAACCTCACTGTCCTGTATTACAGCCTTCGTTAATTATTTCATGTATTAAATGAGAGATGCATTACGTAGTACAGGGCCTTAAGATGATTCTGTAGGGTCACAAGTGGTGGAGTCCCCTCAACTTTGTGAATGATTATTCTCACTTGAGCTGTGGTAAATCATCATGCCTACCCATAGTCGGGGTATTTAACTTCCTTTCACGTCACGGAATGGGTTGCTCAGGGACTTGTTAGAGATTCATAGAAATCCTAGTGCATGTATCACTGCCTGAAAACCTTTCTAAGTCTGGCCTAGTATCTTTGATACTGTACCTGCCACTCTGGAGAGGTAATATTTTGCATGTGCTGAATTGCCAGTATAAGAATCCTGAACTCCACAGCATGTCTTGGATTTTTTTGTTGTTGTTGTAAAGCATCCAAAAAGATAAATTTAGTTGTTATTTGTAACTTTTTTCTTGTATAATTCCTGTGCATTATAATTATCCATGATTATAAATCTTTTTGCAGTAAAACCATCTAGTCTAGAAATTCAGTTGGTGCTATCATTATCTTTCATAGAGAGCTATCTGTAATTTTGTAGTTACATGTTCTGTTCCTTTACACTCACCAAAGTTATAATTATTTTTTTGCTAACATTCTCCTCCTTGAAAGCTAAATGTTTCACTCATTGCAGTTGGTACTGATAAGTAGCAAATGGTTCAACCTTCTCTTGGTTTCAACCTGTTTATCGTGTTAGCATAATATGTAATTTTTCAAAGGCTCCAGTCCTGAATTATCAGCACGTCATTATTCTGAAGCACTCAACACACAGTCACTGAGAGCTTGATTATGATTACAAACAAATCAGCTGAAATATCCTAAAAGCAAAAAGACTTAATTTGTAAATTTTATTCTCTCACTTTTTCTTCTGCAGTATTATCTAGATTAACTTGAACATTTTCTCAGTTTTCAGTCTCCAGGGTAAAATAAATAAAATACATCTCTAATACAAATGTATGCATGTTGTAGTTGCAATAGGGTTTCTGCAGAGGGATTGAAATTATTCCTTTGACGTAAATGTGTTTCACACTGGATCACTACACCCTCCCATGTGGTAACCCATCATCTCAAGCTCTAATGATCCATTATCCTTGTTGATGTTAGCGGACTTTCCCTCTGGGGCAGTTTCTTTCTTCTGTCAGCTTGTCAAGAGAGAAGAAAACTGCTCAGTCTTGATTTTTCTTCAGATGCTGAGGATTTTGCTGTAAACTTCAGTGACAACATTTTTTTTCAGTGTAGTCAGAGACATGGAAACAAGAAAGTCAGGCAGCCTGCAAAGATTCTTGTTCTGCTTTAGATTCTCTATAGCAGGTAAAGGCTGGAATCTGAAAATATTTTAACAACTTCAGGAGAGTCTGATAGCTTCCAGTTTCATTATATGGACATATTTTTCCCTGAAAAAAGCCCATATGTTTCTAAACAGAAAGAGCTGAGAATAAATAAACAAAAAGGTAGGGATAAGAACAAAACAGAAAGAATTAATGGGAAAAAGTGTAGTAAAAACATTGGTATCTGACACTCTTTTTCCCAAGGTAAGTGTAAGATCACATTTTTCCCAACAAGTGCAAGATTATTGTATCCCATTGCTGTCACTGAGCTGTATGCAGTATATCCTGCTCCAGAAGCTGAGAACCTTCTGAATTTTTTTTGCTGTTTGGGCCAACAAACCTTTGAAGTGTCTCTCCATGCCAGGCATGGGAACTTCGTGGCACTAAAGTGTGTACACTCTGTGATCAGGCTCAGTGTGGAGGATGGGCTGTATGGAGATGCTGGGGAAGGAGGAGGAAGAGCCTTTCCTTAAAATCCTCCAGAGAGCTTATCAGTCAGCAAGAGGTATTCGTGGACTATGAATGAACAAGCCAAACCCAAGAGGCCTGGCAGGGTCCAGAGAATATGCAGAGTAAGACAAGTTTTTTAAATATCCAAATGTCTTGCAATGGACAAGATTCAGTGTGGCTTTCTCAGGTTGTTGGAGCTTTGTAAGACCTGCTTTATGTAGTATGGAATCATAGACCAGGTTGGAAGGGATCTCAAGTGTCATCTGGTACAACCTTTCTTAGCAAAGCATGACCTAGACTAGATATCCCAGCACCCTTGTCCAGATGAATCCTAAAAGTGTCCAATGCTGGTGAGTCCACCACTGCCCTATAAAGATTATTTCAGTGGCTGATTGTTCTCATTGTGAAAATATTCCTTGTGTCCAATCAGAATCTTCCAGGATTAACTTGTAACCATGAGTAACTTGTATCTATGAGTGTTCTTTTTTCATGGATTCCTTCAGCCCTGGATCACTAAGCATAACGGGAATGCCCTGAAATTTAATGCATAAAGGCGTTTGTGGTTTCTGCATACTATACTAGTTTTGTTGATTCCAATGGAGTTGCTTCAGTTGTGTGTCTGAGTAGTATTTGAGCTAACAGCTATGTAATTTTTTACTTCTCACTGAAAACACCTGCTGAATACAATAAAATTTCAACCTTTGTGCAGTATATTAGAAGCATTCAAAAATGAAGGAATGGCTCTATTCAGTAGTGAGAGAACAGCTCAGCAGTGTCAGTGCTGTTTCTAAAATATAGCAATTGCAGTAAACTTTAAGGATACCTTATATTTGCAACCAGCAGGACTCTGAGGTGAAAAAAATAGAAGAAAATCAGGTTTGATTTAACAAAACTGATACTGAAATTGTGTTAAGACTGGATGAGAGATTTCCTTCAAATATGCTTGAAAGACCTGTAATCAGTTTTAAAAAGCTGTCTACAACAGCTAGTGCAGTGAACACTAAACAGAATTGAATGTCAGGCAAGAAAAGTAGTAGATACAAGCAGAGATGTAGCTGTTAACTGTTAAGTATGAAAAAAAATTTCAGTTGTTATACATGCCCACTATCTAGTGACTCTATTCCAGTAATAAACAATGATGATTGCACCTCGCTGACTGATGAGACAGATGACCTAACCAATTTAACACTCTCTTCATTCAGTATTTGTGTTGAATAGGGTATGAAGTCATAGGCTAATTACCATAAAACATAATTGTAGACTTTCTTGGTGAAGTACATCCGCTGCTGGAAACTTCTTCCTGGTTCCAACATGATTGAGGTATATTCAATTTGAGAGACTTTTACAGAATTTTATGAATCTTTTAGCTGATGTGGGAAAGATACCATTCCACAATTTCAGAAGCACATCCATCATCCAGGTATTTACACAGAAGTGAGAAGGTGAGTCTGTGTTAATTATAAAGTGGGTTTTTTTTAGCGTAATTTTGCAGAAATACCCTGCTTAGATCAGCCAAAATTGTCACATTGTGTATAGAGTTGAGAATTTTTTGTCCATGCATGTGGAAAGTGCAGAGCTATACTGCCAGTGTGCTTTGTACTGCTAAACAATTTCAGAAACAAGGGGTCTTCCCTATGCCCATCTGGTCTCACAAGGACAGGTGATACTTTCATACGGTCCCTTTTGGAAATTTTCTGTGCAGAATAGGTTGTCCTGCAAAATCACTCCAAGTGTTTCATCAGTTTTGTGAGGGCTAAAAAGCAATGAGCTTCCAAATACATGAGTTTCTTTAATGAAGTAAAATACACAGTCTCCTGGTTCCTATTTTGTGTAGCGCCCTGTTTGCTTATATGCAAAGGAGTGTGTAAAACATTTAGGACACCTGTCAGACAATATGTTTCTCTGCTTACCATCTGCAGAAAAGTGTTGGTTCAATGCTTACTTATTTTCTGGTCTGTGTTACTTTTTTGTTTAAGAAGAGGAAGGACTGAGCATCCTCTTTCAGGAACTTAAAAAAATATGGATTGTACTGCTGATGTAAAAAAGCTAGAATTCATGTTTTGTCCTGCTTAGGGGAAAAAACCTAGCATGCAACCAGTGATGAATATTCCCTTTCAATTTCTAAGTCTATGTCTAACCAAGCTGTCCAAGTTAGTTTTCTATGAAGTAACATTACAAGTGCTTTTGAATTGTGAAATAAATCCAGACAGTTTTAGGAATTAGCAGTAGTATTTAATTGAGCTATCTCAGTGAGATTGTGCATTTAGAAGCAAGAAAGTTTTTGAATGATGGTTTTAGTTTTCCTTTTATATAGATGTTATAGTTGTCACTTTAGGAAACTCACCCACAGCTTAAGGTGTCTTTAAAGATCTTATCAATCCAGTGGAGGCATAAGCCACTAGGTGCAGGGTGTCTAAAGTAAGGATGCAGCCTGTCTCAAGCAAGGATGCAAATTGCAATTACAGTGGACTGACCAAATCATCTGATTTAGGCCATTCTACAACAGAAATAAATTGAACCTGGTAAACTTTACTTCGTGATTGTGAGATCAGTCTTTAACCAATCAACACTTACTGATGTGGAGTTTCTATTGACATGTGAGTGTATGATACTTCTCAAGTGAAAACAGCAGCAAAGATATTTATGCTGGTCTGATTGCATTCCAAACAACTTGTGTCTTATTAGCTTGAAGGAAAAGGAGCCTAAAACGTATTTTGAGAAGAAGAATTATTGGGTCAATCTGACATCTGCTGTGTAGGAAGACATTCCAGGGGAAAATGTGACCGTACAGCTATCTGGGATCTCAGAAACAGAATTAATCCTAAGCATTTGTTTGCTGTCATCAACAACAGTGGTGGACCAGCAGTAGTATTAAACTGCAAAGTACAAAGAGCAGCATAAGACCAGGGAGAAAGTGCAATATTTTTTTTCCGAAAGAGTTCCTGTGATAAAAATGAGAATTATTGCTTCCTAGATAAATTCATTGAAATAACATATCTGAGATATTGAAAGCTTGCTTTGCATTAAAGTTACCTTTGTGACTACTCTTGGCAAAGCATCTTGCAGTTCAGGATTCACCTTTGGTTTTGTTTGTTTTTCTTTTTCAAAAAGACATGCACAGAAATGCAAGTGTGAAATGAGGTGTTCTGTTTTTTCTTTGTAATTTTCTTTTTGATGTGCAAAATGAAATCTGATTTTTCCTATTAAATGAACTCTTACATCATTTAACACCCCTTCACACAATCCTCCAAAAAGAGAACTCCAAACCGAAGTAAACCTAGCCTTGTATATGTTGTGCTAAATACCAGCCTTCTGTGGCAGTTTTTTTTCTGTCCTCTTTCTTTTTCTCTGCTTCTTCCTATCTTGCTTGTCTTAGGTTAGTATGGAAGCTTTCACAGATGGATTTTGGTTTTAATTACCATACCAATTATTATGCATATCTGTAGTGTGCTGTGCAGTTGTTAATTGTATAGGTAGTAAACTTGAAGTATTAAAGTCTGTTCAATTGTAAATTAGTTCTTAACACCTCTCACTCTTCCATACCTCCTCCTGGTTTCAGTGATCTCTGAAGAGAGCTTTTTAGATAGTAATGTTTATAAAGTTGTCAAGATAAAACTCAGTGTAACTATTATTGTGGGCTAGGACAGTTACCTGGTTTTGAAAATTTAGAAAGTGAACCATTTTCTACACACTTGGTGGGCTGGACCCTATAGCTCACTGTGGAGTAGAAGAACATTATTGTTCAGCAATAACGGTGAGCAAACTTGGTGTACAGGGATGGGGAAGTCCTTGAAATTTAGTTCTGTTCCCCAGAGTTTCCTGGTTTTCCAGTTGTGGTATCAATGCACATTAACATAAGAGAGTTTATAGCCTCAGCTCAGCCGGGCTGTTCTGCTGTATTATTGATGTTTGCCTAATGCTTCTGGAGAATTAAACTATTCTCTGGTCATGGTGTTAAAAGTACACATTGCCACAGCCTCAGTTCAGCAGAACAGCCAAGTTAATGTTTGTATCTATAGTGATTTCAAAAGTTCATAACTTTACTTTTGAACCATTAAGAGCAATGTTGGCCTATTTGGAGTGCCAGAACTAAATCATATACGTTTGTTGTACTACTCTGTGTTAGTAATTATGTTAGGTAGCACAGAAATTTAAGATGTTTCTTCCGAATTCTGTGAATGCAAATACTACGAACTAACAGGATTGAGAGGTGACACTCATTCTTGTGTCATGGTTGATTGTATTTGATGCCTAAGGAAAAAATGAACTCCAACTGAAAAATTTTTAGTGGCTGGCACATTTGTGTAAGCTCTTTCACAAACATTTTCTTTCTCCCAGGGTGTTTATTTCACTCAGTGAACACTTTCCCCTTTCTGCCTGTTTTCCCACACGATGTACCATCATAAACGGGGACCTTTATATTCAAGTACAGAATATTTCTGTGGGATTTAACTGTATAGCAAGCTGCAATTTATTGGTGTAGTTAATGTCTCTGAATTTGTTTTAATGGTTAATCTGTTTCTTTCAAAGCTTCATATTTTGCAGGGATAGAACTTGATTCACAAACAACGGACTAGTGTATTTGTACCTTTCAAACAAACAGAATGCATGGCTTTTAAATAAATAGGAATATACAGTTTGAGGGTATTTTTCATCCACCCCCTTTTTCTTTCATATACTAACTAATCCTGTATTTTGGCTGTCAAAATAACTTGTGGGAGAAGCTGCTCTCCCAATGATTTTCCCTGGAAACTAAGTCATAAATGAAGTATCATACTCTGTGCTATGGATTAATCCACAGCAAAGCAGTGCCAGCATTGAGGCATCCTATCACTTGGTGTGTACCTGGGCCTTAAAGACTTAATCTCTAGAAAAGCAGTTTGTTTCACTCCAGATGCACAGGGTCATGTTTTTTCCCTTTACTCTTGAGGGTGGGTTTAAGCATTTTGCTAGGCCTTTGGTTTCTTTTAATATGGAAAATTGTTTTCTGTATCATTGTGTAGTAATTTAACTTTCATCTAGATATATTAACCAATATTTCCTCCTTCCCCTAAAAATACCTTCTTCTTTTCCCACCACTTCATAATCCCTGAATTGCAAACCTCATCTGTGGAGTTTCAATACTGAATTTCCCAAATACTTTGCTTTTTCTTCTTCTGAAAAAAAAAAAAAGGCATATTGATTATATTTTTCTATATTTTGAAAAAATGTTGTCTCTAATAATTGTGCCCATAAAATTTACCTTTAGTGAATACCATAGGTGTTATTTTTTCCTTCCTCGTTAGCATGTTTCTTTGAACTTCCTCACAGAAAGAAATCAGAATTTTTTGATACAATGATCATCTGTCCATTTTCATGTCTTGTACGCAGCAAAATAGGCCCAGACCTGGATGGGGACTTCATGTGTTACCTTTATTCAACTTCTTAGTAAAAGAATGATTCATTTAATATGAATAAATAAAATATTATAAAGAAAATATTATTTATTGTAAATAAAGGAATTAAGAATGAATTGCAAGGCAGGAGCATGACATGAGTATAACATGAGATACACCTGCGTGTATCTCATGTTATACAAACTAAAGCACAGTATTGTATATGTGTGGGAAGTTTCATGTTGGGTTGATGTCATTTATAGCATATTGTTCATACTATGAAATTGTATTGTCAAGGATCTCAAAGAATAGGAAATCATTAATTGCTCTGATACTAAAGCACTGAATTTTTTTTATGGTGGCTGAAATAGAAATGATGTAGACTGTTATACTGTATAGTAAGCTCTGTATTGAGTGCATTTAGTCTATCCTCTGTCACTGAGAACTGCAGTAACAGTTATGTAGCACAGTGGTGTGAAAGCCACAGCATTGGGATGGTAGTCATTTATACTAGGAGTATTACAATAAATTAATTTTGATCCAATAGAAGATCACTTGTATGATTTACTCATGCTTTTCAACATATTTTCTGTTCATATCTTCTGTTGCTTAGTGTCAGAAATCAAATTTTAGGGAAGCTAATCTTAAGTGTCAAGATATGAAGAGACTTTACTGGTGATAAAATTTAAGTATTTGTAAATGTGCCCTTCTCATGGGGCACCTGTAGATCCCTCCTTCACCTGGGGATAATTTTGGAGAAAATATAGCAGTAAGCAGCATAGGTGATACTATGCCCATGTCTGACAGAGATATCTGAAAAATCCACTCAGTAGAGGTGTATCAAAATATGTGTAAATTAAGGGCCACAAACAGAAACATATGATCTTTCTCTGTGAGATTAATCTATTTGATGACTTAAAATTAATTTCCAAAGCATAGTGATTTGATTCCTAGTATCAAATAAAAGCTTACAAATACTTCCCTTCATGTTATAGGAGCAGCTAACCGTTTCAGAAACAGCTAACCATCTGGAAGTTTCTTAAGAGTGTGTTTAAGCTGTTTTTGGTGTTGAACTGGGAGTTGGAAACTCTTCCTGTGACAGATATGTTCTTGCTATATAACTGCTTTGCCTTGATTTTCAGAAATACTAGTCAGTATTTTAGCTGGTCCTCTGGTATTGTACCTGTGTTAGTTTTACATATGTAAATTGCAAAAAATGCATGAGATCTGTTTGCATTTGAAAGGACAAAACATTCTAGTATGTGTGTGTATATACGATAATTTAAACCCTTGTAAACAATGTGCCTTTAATGTACTATGCCAGATCACTTCAGTGATATTCTTCTGTTCTTGTGGTCACAAGGATTTCTTTTCCTCATCCAAAGAAATAATCAGGAATAGGATCTTTATCTTCAGAACATAAAGTCTAAGTCTGCTCCCTAACTTAATTGTGTATGTAGGATGTTGGTGGCATATGCTTGATAGCAAAGGGGCTTTACTTCTCAGCCTATGCAATACTAACAGTTGCCTTACTGGAGTTCAAAATGATATAGGACTTACTGGTTTAGCTGACCTGTGAATTGACTTATGAGGTGAAGGAAATTTTGAATTCTTAATAAGTCAGGACAAAATTCCTGAATATTTTATTGTAATTTTAATTGACTTTTAGATGTAGAAGTTTAAAAGATTGTAAATGCACACAAGTCTTACGATATTTCAATTACTTTATTGAACCATGTTTTGTACAAAGATGCAGAAATTGTCTGAAGTTTGATATCTTGTTCTTCATTCATCAGTGAAACTTCCCTGCATACCTAATTGTTTTTGTTTTCTTTTAGATGAAACGACTCCTAAAGAAGTCAGCAGGGTAAGTGCTACTCTCCTCTCTAAAAAGAGGTATGGCCTCTTAGGCCTACTGGTCACTTGAGATTATTTTTTGTGATGTCCAGTCAGGATTTAACTCTATTCCCTTGACTTAGTGGGTAGTTAAAAAAAGAAAAAAAAGGGTGTTTTGACTGACCAGAGAACAGTTAACGAGGAAAATAAATATTAAAACACTTGATTGGCTGTAAGTGAATTAAAGGGTATTTTACATTAATGAACTTACAGTTCTCACATTGCTGTTTTCATGATCCAGTGTAAAAAAGTATTTTATGGAGACTAGGAAAATCATGTGAACTTTCAGCATAACAGCATAGCCATTTAATCAGTGTTACTGCTTTGAGAGATGGCAAGCATAGGAGGAAACAAAGGAATAAATATGCCCTATTTAATAACTGCCTTTGACATGTGCTGTGGTGTTCTTTAATTTGAAATATTTTGCAGTGTACTAAATGAAATATAATCTAAAATGTTCAGAAACCTATTCAGTAATATATTCCCAACTCTAGCCTTACATCTGATTGACCCTGTGTCCTCCAGAATATTGGTTTGTGGTTGAGGACTAGTTAGGAGGATCTGTTGGAAACCAGTGCCTTTGCGGGGAATAACAAAAGATCAGCACAGGACAATCTGTTGCCTTGAGGTGCATCCAGTCAGCCTGAAGCACCCAAATGTTATTTCATATGAGGGAGCCACTTGCAGCTTAGGTGGAGTCATAGTCCTATTTTGCTCCTCTTCCTGAATGTCTTGCATAAACTGTTTCATGTTTCCAGGAGAAATGCAGTACTGTCAGACATATATTAAACATAAGGCTTATTGAAAGACTGCAAAAGCTGGCTGGGTGGTCTTGCTCCCAGCAGAAGTCCTTTGGAAAATACCAGTGTATGGAAGGAGTGGAAACAGGCTGGTGGTGGAAACCTCAGTTTGGTAACCCTGATATTAGAGGGCAGGCATAAAGGGGAATGCAGTTCACCTCTCACAACACTACAAAAAAGAAATTATGTCTAAAATTAGTCTAAAATTAGTTTATTCAAGCAGGGTTTGTCCATATGTGTGATGTGCTATAGATGTATGAGAGTGTTGAGAATTTAAGTGAAAATAATATGGTTTAGTAATTCATTAATTTGTAACACCTTTTTTTGGTCTTCCCTTGGTATTCAACATTTACAGCAGTTGAATAAGTGTGTATATTACAACTATAGTTATAAGTGTAACTAAAGTTTATTGTGTCAGTGTATCTGCATATGTATTGTTCTGCTAGGTTGGAAGGAATCTTGGGGGACACAGTTTACTGTGGGGTGTCCCTGCCCATGCAGGGGGGTTGGAACTAGATGATGGTCCTTTCCAACCCTAACCATTCTATGATTCTATGATTTCAAAGTAATTAAAGATCTATCTAAAAATCTTAGAGCCATAATTATTTATGTGGAAGAAAGTACCTTTATTTATCTTTAATTTGGTAAATAGATTAATTTTTACCTAAATTTCTGTAAAATGGAGTTAGAGAACGTATCCAGGTTACTACATTTGACCTATTTGAGGCAAAAAAAAGCAATCTCTGGAACCCTGAACCCCCCACCCTGAGTCTGCACTGCCAGTCATCATCCCTTCTGCCTCTCAGGCATGCTGGTCCTAGCCATCTCAGCCCGTCAAAATCATATATATTGACTTAAGAGTTTTCCTGAAAATGAATGGGTGTCACCTGAAGTCCTGGAGTCAGTGGGGTGCAGATAGTACTTCAGATGATGTTTTCTGCATCATTTTTTTGGGGAGTTTTAAGCTGTCAGTCATAGTGTGTACAGTCACAATGTGCACACTGTGTTACTCTACTTTTTAAAGAAAAATACCTGTGGGCACTTAGTAATGCACCACATTGTAAATGAACATGTTAGTTATATTAGTTTTGAATAATGCCATATATTATAATGTAGGCCCTTGTAATACATTATGTTCTTCAGTGGCAGCTCAAACAGATGCCAGTTTAATTAAAATCTGTACATAAATTAGAATTTAAATTGGGAAGGTTCTGTATGTGAGTAATGTTTTTCAGACAAAAAGACATGTTCATGCTGACTGAAGAATTATGAGTTTTAAGGTCATTAAGTTACAATTTTAATTCCTGAAAATGTCTGCAAGAAGCAGCTTATTGGGATACAAAAATAAAGGTTAGTGAAAGTAAATTTATTGCAGAATTACATAACCAACTGCTTTAAAATATTTGCTATGGACCAAGGTAGAAATATGTTGAAAAAATGTGGTTTTTATTGATGGGTTGTTTTTTTCCATCTTTCAGTGTTGGGCAGAGTGACAACATGAGAACATTCATAGTCGTATGCCCTGACATTGGTTGGTTCAATAGTCTCCCTTTCTGTTGTGCTTGCACAGAACAACAGCATTAAATTGGGGGAGGATATTATTTATTAAATTTCTTTAATCCCTTTCTCCCCCCAGAAAGCCTGTCCTTGTTTCTTTATAAACCTACCTATTAGAGCCCTGGGGCTCTAAATACTGAACATGTCATCCCTTTACATATTTTTCTTTTAATCAACAGAATGCAGTGGGGTAAATGGTGTCCAAATTTTTTGGGAAAAAATATAAATCTTGAATTGTTGGAAGGAAATGTCTGTATTTTTCAAGGGTGTATATTACAATTTCACACTTTGAAAACTGAAGAAGTTCTGAAAACTGCAGTGATACAGGAACTGCATTTTTAATCTTTTGCCATTTTTAGCAGCTTAGTAGAAAAATGAAAATCAAGTAGCGATCTTGGCTATCAGTATTATGTTGCATGCTTTTGAAACAAGAAGGGAGTGGGAGAAACCTTCCACATACATTAAAGTTTGAGATTTGTAGAACAGAAAAAAAGCTTTCCACATTTATTGTCTTTAAATCTGGTTTGCTAATGGCAATTTCATCAATATTTTGGTGTTCAGAAGTTACATGTAATTTTATCTGAGATTGGCCTGACATAATATCTGACTGGAGTGGAGGAAGATTTCCCCATTCCTGTAGACTGTTTTTGGCATAATAAACTCCGGTTGCAAAACATCTCATAAGCATCTGTGACCAAACAGTGAACCTGTGAACTTTTTTCTGCATGCTAGATTCCAGAATTTATGAAATATATGTAACTGGAGACAAAATCACCACATGATATAGTATTGGGAGCATCCTTGGAAATGCTGAGTTTCTTCTGCTTACTTATTGTGCAGATGTGTGTTGGCTGATCCCGTTCATCCTAGCTACAGAAAGGGTTTTCTGGACAGAGAGATTTCAGAAAGAAAACCAGCTATTGAACTCTTTTGATGAAGCAAACTTAAGCTGAATTTTATACTTTGTTTTTTGATGGTTTATCCACAAGGAAATGAAAGTAGAGGAGCGTGAGTTTGAATACTAAGTGCGTGTGTATTCGTGTACATCTAGACTAACACTGTATTTCTTTGACAGTATTAGTGAAAACAGTGTGCATCAGAGACATGTTATTCTTTTCAGTTGGCAAAAATAACCCCATTCCTACATGAACTATAGCCAGGATTTTGTTCTACGTGCTGCTAAGTTTCCCATGATCACTGTGTGCTCTTTTGTACCGCAGATTCTGAAGTTTAAACAAAAATACTTCATGTTCCCGATATGATCACTGCAAAATTAGCTGTTGTTCATTTTGCTTAATGACTTTCTATTCCATGTTTATTTGAACAGTACTTCCAGTGAAGCTGCTTTTTGGCAAGTACCTTTGCTTTGTAAACTCCGGTGATGCCAACAGCAAATCACTTTGCAGAAGTTTACCATATAAACATCACAAAATTATTACCTAGCAAGTGACTAGCTCATTTATAGTACTTTCTTCTTGAAAACAGGAATAATACTTTAATCCTTCCTCTTCCCCTTTTTGGACTTGGAGCTTTTGGCAGCTGCCTTGGCACCAGCTAGCACCCAGCACAGTATGTCAGTGACAGTTACAGAATTAGCAAGTGTGTTTTCAGTAAATAGTTGCAGTAATTGCATGTATCTTCACCATGCAACTGATAATAAAAGTTTTTGCTTTTTATGACACGTTGGCAAAGCAAGCTCATTCTTTACAGTATTTCCTTATTAAAGATGTGATTTGAATGTTTTCACACAGTCTCAGAGCTGAAAACTACAACTGATTAATCAAAAAGTTAGGGGAACTAGAGCAAACATACATATTTAGCCTTTAGGAGTGATGGCACTGCACCCATTGTCATAAGAAGATGCTTGTGTAAGCTGATGTCTTTATAAAGAAAATCTTGTGGATACTGTGTCGATGATAAGCAACAGTGGTAGGAAAATGAGGAAGTTTATTTTTAATTTTGTACATGATGTCTTTAGAGTGCTTACAAGTCAAGTATTAGGAGGGAATGTGATTTTATAAAAAGCTTTTTAAAAAGAGGAGCAGTATTCAGCCTTGTCAAGTTAAAATGAAGCTCATTATGCTATTTTATTATATAACCTAGAGATGTGATATAATTGAGATATTAATGCAGTTTTATGAGCCTTACGGTGCAATCATAATGTTCTTTTCTCATAATCCAAGTCTTTGGTTTGTTTTTCCTATTACTAGGGAAGCAATTTGTTTCAGTGTTGCCACTTGGTAACAGGCAAGGAGCTGATGGAACAATTAGAATTGGATGCCAGTGAATGGGGCTATTTAGCAAGAAGCAAGCTTCTCCTAGGGAAGGTGTTCACCATCTCTCCAAGTCTGGGAAATCAGCTATGTAAACAGGCTATGAAACATGTGCCTTCAAAACTCGTGAACCCTTTCTGTGCAGAGTGAGAGAGCTGATTTACATATTTTGACATAGTAGGGCCCATCCCGCCAAATGCCATCTCATATTTTTCCTTCTTTGCTTTTTTCATGAACAGTGTTTGGTGTATGAACAAACAATTCACCTGTGTACAGTGTCTCAATCTTAAACTTTACTTACTGAGCAAGTTCTAACCCATGTTCTCTGCAGTCGAAACAAGAACATACATCAGGCGAATCGTGTAGAAGCAGTTTTCTCTGAGGCTGTGTAAAAGTATTAAAATTAATTACCTCAGTTAAGTCTGCTCTTTATAGCTTCTTGCTTTCTAGTGTCCAAGTTTAGACAAAACTGGTTACTCCAGCCAATCCTGGTTACCCCTTCTGGGGTTTTTTAGAGCAGAGAGATTTGTCTGAGCTTCCTCTCCAAGCTCTCTGCTCCTGTGAAAGCCAGCTCTGCACTGTAAGCTTGCTTACAACGCTCTGTCCACTGTTAATTTTCAGTCTGAGAATTTGACATCCTTTGGCTCAGCATGTCCACCTTGAAGCAAAGTAGCAATATTGCTCCCTTTCTGTATGTTTTCTTTGTGGTGTGTTATTTTGTTGGTGGTGGTTTTATTTGGGTTTGGGTTTTTTTGTTGTTTTCCTTGTTTGTTTTACTTTTGTAATGAATGAAGTCCAGATCAATATTTTTGTTGTTTCACATCTGTGGTTTAGATGTGTTTTCACTGTTAGTAGGACATAGTTATCCCTTAGTTACCTGTGCCTCAAAATTAGAAGCACCAGATTCTGCTCTAGATGTGAACTAGTGCAGCTGTGTGTCCTTTTCCCAATTTACTTAATGGTTTGATTAAATACTTATTTATTTATTTTTCTACAAGCATTTCTTTCTTTATACCCATTGGTGGATGAAAATGCTTGATGCATGCTGGAAGAATTGGTCCCTGCTTTCCCAAAAGTCTGCTTCCACGGCATGTTGATGAGACAGGTCAGCACCTTCTCCTGTTTCCTGGGCAAAACGCCTGTGCTGTGCTTCCACATTGAGCATGTAACTAAACAGAACTTCACAGCCACCTCCTATAAGAGGTACCACTCTGGCCCTCATAACCCTGTGGTCAGCTACAGGTCTCCTCCATCAGCTGACGAAAAGCTCTGTCTTGTGGTTCTCTCTCACATCCTCTGAAACCAGCCTAAGATGCCTAAATTACAGATGAAAAATAAACAACATCAAAAGGAATCTCTCTGGATATGGCCATTTGTCCCCATGTTTTGTGGCTTTCAGTTTGGTTGTTTTGGTTTTGTTTGGGGTTGTTTTTTGTGGGTTTTTTTTTGTTGGTTGGTTGGGTTTCTTTTTCTAGCCTTATGCAATGAAATTCTGCATCCCCAAAGTACATTTGGCCATCTCTCTCCACATTACATGAAATTCGGGCTGTCTATTTATTCAAATTCCTGCTAGCCTGTGATAATGTCATATACTGCATGGTGTGTAAAAGGACATGTTTCTGTTGCAGAACAAGGCAATTGTTGCTGTGGAGAAAGAGCTCTGTGGTAGGGAGTATTGTGAAGTTGCTCTTCTCACTGCTGTTCAGAAGACATTTTAAGAAGTTACAGAGAAACCAGATCAACTTCTGGATTATGTGGCATTTATTGAGCCTGTGCTGTGTTAATGAAGGCTTTTTGTTGCAGTAGAAGGGCTTTTTCTTTTCTGCAGGAGCACAAAATGCCCCTGGCACATCTACCCTTTAAGCATGAAAACATGGAAATTAATCTTTATTTCAGTTTGTTGTACATAAAGGTTACTTTAGTCCTTGAATATTTTAATTTGTGTGTGTGTGTGTGTCTCAATTGTTCAGGATGAATGCTTAAAATTCATCTCACTCTATGATATTTTGCTATTTCCTCTCATGGAATAAAATGTTTATGATTCTCAGCCCACTTCTTTATATGTAAGTCATAGCACTGTTCGTAAATCACTTGTCATAGGCTGCTGTCTTCTGTTGTACCAAAGTATTCTAAAGACAAATAACCATAGAATAATTTTTAGATAAGTCCTGCAAAAATGCCCTTCTTTCATATATATACATTTGAATATGACTTTTTATAACAGGATTTTCCTTAATTGTTATTTTTTTCCACACTATTATAATAATATGCAGCTACTAGAAATACGATGCCGGTATGGTAGTGGCATGATAACACTAAACTGGTTTTTCATCCACTTGAATTATTTTAATGTATTGTCACTGGAATTCAGAATTTTACAGTAAGCATGCAGAAATACTTGTAGACACTGAATCTTAAATAGAAGGAAATCAACAACAGGAAGAATTAAGTAAAAGGAGGTATTAATGATGTTTAAATTGCAAACTAAATTATTATAGTGAATTAAGAAACAGTATTTTCACTATATCTGATGACAAACAAGTAGTCTTTTTTCCACCAAGTATGTTGAATTTTTTTGAGGAATTCTTTTCCTAAAGTAAGTTTTACACCAGATATGCACAGGTCTGTATTAGCAACACATTGGATCTAATGATTGTCAGTAGTAGAAATCTGTCATATTTCAACTGGATGTATTATGCAACTATCATTTTTTTTTTAGTACCATGGATGCATGCAATGATTTGCCCTGCATACAAAATGTTTGCATGCATATGTTGCAGAGGTGAGGATAAAGGGCACATAGCTTATTACGTAATTACTATGCACATGGCACTGCTGCTTGATTACAGGAAAGTTGTTATTCTACAATGGCTGTTATGCCAGTGGGCTCATTTTGATGATGCATTTTCTTAAGGTATTAGCTTCAACCTTTGAAGATTTGATTTAATACTGACTGTGCATCACAGGTGAAGACATATGTATGCATTTCCAAGTTCTGAGATGGCATTTTTCCATGTGATAACGGCTCAGTGCATGTGTGCTTGATTAGCTATTGTTGCTTTATGATAGGTGGCTACACATGCTTTTGCAGATATAGGTTAGCATGTATGAATAATATAAACTCTCATTCACCATTTTCCTCTTATATGGCTACTTACAGCTATATCATAAGTCTAAAAATTCAACTTTAATGAAACTATGCTTTGTTTTCTCCCTTTGAAGAATCATACAGTAGTAAATGTGGGGCACACTATGGGGACAGTCAGTGGAAGCTTGCCAGGGGACATACGGTGCTAATGATTATAAAAGCGTGTTGTATGGTACAGTCAAGAATTACAACAGATTATGCATATATGCAGTGTGACCTTATATCAATGTAAAAATTTATAGCTGCCACATCAATTCATAGAAAGAATTATTAAATGTTAAGTTTGTTAAACATTGAGGACATTTTGCATACCCTAGGTCTTAAATGTTCTAATATGTCCATCTGCAGCAATAGATTAATACCACATGATGTATTAAGAAGTGGTTACAGTAAAGATTGCCATTTTAAAATCAAGATCAAGATCTGCTTAATTTAAAGAAATCAGGAATTGATATTGTCAGCAAGCACTTGGGTTTTTTTCTGGTGGCATTTGTTGGGTTGTTGGGGTTTTTTTGAGAAGAAGCAGCCAAATGTATCCTAAATATGTACGGCTGTATGCTCTGTATTCATGACATAGTGTGTTGTGCATAGAAATGCATTAAAGTAATAGTTGGACTAAATTTATAGCATGGAATATATTGTAAGTTACATGTGAAATCCATCAGTGTCATGTGTACAGGTTTGCCCCAACTTACAAAGAAGATCTGGAGAGTTACAGGGTAGAGTTACATACATACGCATGAGCATGGGAATAGTAGGTAGACTGTGGTACTCTGAACTTTCATGGCATTTTCCATTGTATTGTTTACATTAGTCTAATCTATATTACATTTGGCCCTAAAGTGTGAATGAGTTGGAGAATAAGTCTTAGTCTTTCAAGCAACATTAATATGTGTAAATATCGTCAGCTTCATTTTTAGTTTAATCAACATTATTTGCCGCATCACCGAGTTCAGTAAGTAATTGACCATATTACTTTCTTTGGTTACTGAATTACCAGTTTTGGGCAGGGTAATGAATCTTTACTTAGATTTAGTGTGTACTTTACTTTAGTGTGAAGTATTGCTTTCTCTGAAATTATTGTTCGTCATCCTGTCATGCTGTACATGCACGTTTACTGCTAGTTTTATCAGTCTTTCAGGGTTTGGGAACTGGATAAGCAAATGCAGCTGGGCCCTTGAAGGGAGGCTGCATCTCCTTTCGTGTGGTGTTTTAGCCATCTCAGGCTGTTTCATTGTACCAGCAACCAGTACCCCATTGCTCCTACATAATTTGTATTTTCTTTCTGGCTTTGTCTGTCAGCTTCAGTTGAAGCAGATGCCTTTTAGGCCACAATGGCTAGTATGATACTTGACTTGTGCAGTTTCTGTCCTTCAGTCTAGTGATGGTAGTTGCTGAGCTCCTTGAGCTACCAGCTCAAAGTCCTGGTGCTTGGCACAGTTCTGTCACTAGGTTCATGAATTTGAGGTGGAAGATGCTGGCAAAGTCAGCTACTTGCCACCTTTTATAGTGGAGTTGGAGCTTAAAAGAAAGGTGTTGAAAGTTGCTTACTTTATAATTGATGCATCCCTCAGTCTCTTCATGAGACATTGTCATGTGATCTTGCCTAAGTTTAGGTGATTACTGATTGCTCAGTGGTGTACTCTGTACACTATGAACAAATGTCTAATGGATTGTAGACTGGAGTGCCATGTCTCTTGCTTGGCAGCGACCCAGTTCTTAAGGCGGCTGGATTAGGACAGACAAAACTGGCTTGGTGTTGAAATACCTTCATATTATTTTTAATGCAATTTGGTGTTTAAAACCTTCAAAATATATCTGAATTGTTCTAAAATGTTCTTCTCATCTTTGCTTCCATAGTACCAGGATACAAATATGCAAGGTGTAGTGTATGAATTGAACAGCTACATAGAACAGCGCCTGGATACAGGAGGGGATAATCAACTACTTCTGTATGAACTGAGCAGCATCATAAAAATAGGTAAGAAGGAGGATCAGGTATCTCTGAGCTGTTACTTAGTATCAGTGCACAGCATATTTCTTTTGTGATTTAATTAATAAAGACAGGTATTGAGTGATAATGGTGCTTTCTTTTGATGTCTCAGTATGAGCTTACTTTGCCTTCTATCCCTCAGTGAATTCCTGACAGCACTTCAGTGATTTCATCTTTGGATAGAGTTTTGTATCAAATTGCAGAATTAGAGCCCCCCATTAAATGAACCAGAGTAGACTGAAAAAATAATCTATTGGTAATATCTCTGCATACTTGAACCCCATTTGAAACAAACCTGAGATATTATTGAAGGAGAACTTGTCTTTTGTGTGATCTCTAATTACATCCAGCTGTTAACCTTTATTTTTCTATCTGATGTAAATACCTTTTGTGGTAAGAAAATGCTATACATGATCAAAAGTTTAGAAATAAAACAAAAAAACAAATTTTCCTGATAAGAATGTGAGTGTAATTTGGTTTCTTTCTAGCCAGAGTGGATGTGCTCAGATTTCAGTAGGAAGTAACAGTAGCTTTGTTCAGTATAGCTCTCAGTCATCTCTTTAGAAAGGTTTTACTGATCCTACTACTTCATCATCTTGTAATGATGAATTCTGGTTTATACACATGATGTATTTAAAAGGACTGCATCTATTTACTGATTTTGCATAAGTGGTTATTTGGATACTGATGTCTAGCAGACAGCAAATCAGACTGGATTTTGTTAATACACAGCCAGCAAAAAACTATAGGAGACAGGGTCTGCTATCTTTTACAATTTTTTTTTCTTTTGTAAAGCAGATGAATTTGGGTTTTTTTTATACTGTTTCTTTTCCTGTGCTTACTTGTCTGGTAGCTCAATATGCTTATATACTGCATCTGAAGGTTTTAAAAAGTGAATGCAAATTACCATGCCCTGAACTCTTACTGCTGTTACACAGTTGACAATAAGCAAGTAACTACACAGTGGGATTTTTTCCTATTGTCAAAGAAATGCAGAAAGCCAATTGATTTAATCACACACAAGTCTAATCACTCCCCTGAAATGTACTAGATAGATTCTTGTGTTCATTCATAAAAAATGAATATCAGATATGTGCATTTACTGGTTAGAATGTTTAACTGTTGGAAAGACAGACAAACTTAGTGTCAAAGTCTATTGTGTAAAGCCAGATAAAAGATCCCTATTCCCCTATCCTCTTCTGATTTTGAGTTTCCATTTTAGCAATAAGTTATGATGGGTGGTTGACTTCAAACTTTTGAGACATTAAGGAACTTGACTTTACCCTGTTTCACACAGCAATCTGAATCTTTCACAAATCTGACAAATATGAACTTTCTAGTGTGTGTCAGTGTTTTTAATATGTTTATTAGGTACAGAAGGTACAGAAAATAGAAACTGTTTGTTTTGAAACACATTTTTATGGCAATATTTGCAACATTTTATTTTCCCATCATTTTCAATCCTAGGGGAAAGACAAATATAGCTTACCATCTTTGAATGGTATTTATTTTACTCATGGAAATTACAATGTTATCTGGCTGATTATATTGTAAATACATAATCTTATGTTACTTCTGTGCTGTCATAGGAATTAATTCAAATTTACAGACGTTAGTCCTTGGAATAAAAATATTTGAAGACATTTCTAATTATCTTTTAAAATGTAGTAAATGACAATGAGGAATATTATCTCATACGTCTAATTTTGTAGAGTCTGGGGAGTTTCAAGGGACACAACAGCAGAACTTCGCTTTTAGAACTGTAGATGTTTGTCCTAAATGGAACTGAATCTGTGGTTTCAGCTCAGAGATCTTGTGTAAGTTTGATTTCCCCCCGTGAGTACAATTATTTCTTTTATTATTGCTTTGGCAGCTACGAAAGCTGATGGATTTGCACTATATTTCCTGGGAGAATGCAATAATGTAAGTACACTGGATTAAAATGCTGTTTTTCAGTACAGTTACAAGTGCATTTTCCAGTTTGACAATGATACTTTGATTTCATTTTACATGCCATTTAGCAGGAAATATTACCTGAGTGCTGGATAACACCTTTATGTTATCTTTATTTCTGTAAAGTAGAAGCTTATTGGACATACTAGTAATGAAACAATGTTTCCAGCATTTAGATCCTTGGCCTTTTACTTTTTTTTTGTAATGATTTAGGAGTCATGCTGTTGTTACTCTGACTGTTGCAACTTGTGATTTAGCCCCATTATTAATTGTCTTTAACAAACAGAAAACTCTCTGATTTGACTCTCTGCATAGCCTGTTCTTTTCATCTGGTTAACTCTGAGGGTTTGTTTTTTGTTTTGTTTTGTTTTTTTTGATGCTGTCATGTTTTCTGTTAACTGCCAGCTGCAACTTGATAGTGAAAAAATGTGAATTTTAGATGTAGATTTTAGTTAGCATAAAATAAATTGTACTTTTAAAATTTGCATATGAAATCAGATTCTGGTGCAATAATTTGAATAAGAGGGAATCCAATTTTTGCTGTTATGTTATTTGGCATTTAGAACACATTTAATATTTTTCCTATCCAGAGTGATTTGCACAGTTACCGTTATACAAGACTTTGTAGTTATTTTGAATGGCTATCAAGAAGAAAAAGTAGTTCATACTTGTCAGTTCTGTCCATATAAAACCCACAGTTTGTCAGAAATGTTATATTTTTCATTGGTTCAATAAACAAACTAAACTCTTCTTACTGAAAAATGGTGAGAGAGGAAAATATTTTTCTCCTTGTTTTGTTCCGTTACTTTACACAGCCAGCTTTAATAGTTTTTTTTTGTGTAGTCCATTAGCCATTTCCCTTGTTCTTAGTGTCATAACTGAATTCAGAAAAAAGGGAAAGAATGACAAATTTGAAATAATGGAAACATGATTGAAGATGTACAAACCTGCAGGTGACTTGAGCCTTGTCTGAGAATATTTTTCACTTATTAAAAAACATCGTGCCTCATCTGAAGGATGTAGAAGGCTGCCCGTACAGAAATTTCCTAAAAGAAGTGGAAGTGGGGTTTACATGTTTTACATTCATTTCATTATTATTTCATCTAATAAAGTCCTGTAAATTGAGTTAAGTATATAAATAACATACATTTTTTAATAACCCTTTGACTGAGGTATCTAATTTAAGTAACATGTTCACCCGTTGTGAATACAGTCTTCTCATTAGTAGGTGACAGTGTCTGCTGTCACGGGTGGGGGTGATACAGATGATCACTGGAGCTTCCTTCTGCTGCCAGAGGCAGTGCTTCCTGGAAGTTCAGCCATCCCTGCTTGCTCATCTCTAAATGTTTTGTAAAAGGTGATAGTAAAATTAACTTTACAGCTTGAGACCTAGAGGATTCTTACTGTGGTGATTTTTTTTCCTATTAGATTAGTGTGCCATAGTATGGGTTTCCTCACAGTGTTCCGATGATTTGAGGGCCTGGGCACTTTATGACCTTCTGCATTTTTTTTTTTTATTTTTTTTTTAATAGCCTATTAGGCAGTTGAATCTATTTGCTTCCCAGTATAGCTTTCCTGAATAAAGTTCCAACCACTAAAAACACACACTGACTTTATTAACCACTGCTATGTAGCTTCATCTCCCAAAATGGAATGTTCTTCATGTAGTTATTATAGGGACTGATCCCAAGTCCTTTGAAGTTAGTGTGAGATTTTTCCATTCACATTAGTGGGCTTTGGGCCAGACTCATATTTGTAGTCTTGTAACTAAATGGTAATGCATTAGCCTACTTTCTGTAAGAACATGCCATTGAAAGTTAATTTGGATATCTTTGTCTTTTTGAATATTTAATTTAAAGGATGTGTCCAAGTGAGATGAATCGTTGTCCAGCAAATACTGTCAATATATTTTTATTTATTAAATATATTTTTTTTAACTGTGAGCAAAACGATACTGTGTAGGATAAATGGCAGAAAGGAGCTAATTCTTTAAGCTGAAGTTTAAAGAGTTACAAAAATCCTTCACATTAGTCTGGATAAAATAGTTGCTGAACACCTATGGCCACATATTGAAGAATGGCTTCTATTTTTTGGTGGCTTAATTTTTTGATGTTTGGTTTTGTGACCTAAGTTTTGCCAATTCAGCAAAACTAATTTCCCGCCCCTCCCAGTCTTAGCATTTGGCTTTTTGTTTGTTAGCTTGAGAAGTACACATGAATCTGCTGGTATTTATGCAGTCAGCAGCCTCAGGTTTCAGAACTAGACCCAGTGTAACAGTCATTTCCACCATACTTTCAAATAAATAATTTGTGCCTCAGTACAGCTTTTCTAGAGTGTCTGGTATATGTCTTTTTGAGAATTAAATACTGGAAGGGAATTCTGTAAGAATGGAGGAATCCTGTGAATAAGTAGATACCTACTTTTTCCCAAATGGTTTTCTAATGTTTAGCTGTGTGTATTCTGATTATATCCTGTAAGGGAATTTAGGATCAAAACTGAAGCAAAAGCATTAATTTGACTTCATTTCAGTTTCTGCTATAAATGTGTGTAGGAATAGTTGTGCTTGTTTAAAGAAATCAAAATTTTGGAATCCTGATGAGCATTAATCTCAGCTAAGGAACATTTTTGCAATATGAGATTTTCATAACTGCCTTTAGCCTAGATTAAATAGCGAGTTTCTGGATAGGATAGAAGATAATTTCCTTCTACAGAAATTCTAGATATTTACAAAATAAAAACTAGCAAATGATTATTACATTCTGTGTGCTACTATTCCTAATATAGAGATAATTGCTACATTGTTGCTGTTCTTTTTCGTGGGTTACTAACAATTCATTGTAAGTTTTTCTTTGGTGCAGTATGTTTTGTGGGCAGCACTTCCCCTACTGAAAACTGAAAATGTGTTTAATGAGAAGAAAAGTTCTAGATTAGCTCGTACTTTTTCTTTTTGTAAAACATAGATGAATCACTGGCCTTTAAAGGAGGACTTTGTTTTAGGAAAAAAGCTTGTTTGGAATTTGACAGCACAAATGTGAGTTTGTTAAAATGCTTGTCCACATTTTTTTCTTTATGGACTTATTTTCTTTCTGTTGAAGTATACAGAACTGTATCTTGACTGTTTTTAGAGTTGGGTAACAGCATAAGTACAAGGTAGTTTCTGGCTGACAGGTCAGGCTGAATGCTTTCAGGATCTTCACTTGAGTGAATTTGCTTAAAATGGAAGATGCCACACCAATTGCAGGTTACACTGCATTTCTTTATGCAAGTATTATTCAGAATTGGTGCCAGAATGAGTGTAGCAAGTTCAGTTATTTTAGCTGCTTTCTGGTTGTTGGAATTGTTTGGGAGTGCTAGCACTCTTTGCACTCTTTGCTAAGGGTGTTCTGCTTTTCAAATGATTGTCTACAAGCAGGTAAGTACCACTTCCATGCTCAACTTCTTCCTTCCCCACAGGTTGCTCGGTATATCAGAATCTGTTTTTTTGTATGCTATACATATGGTAGAATGCATTGCAAAATACTCAGGTACTAGAAACAATACATCTTCTGGGCAGACCTATGCCCATACTGGCTCTGAGTCTTGAACTGTCTGATAAATCATCTGTGTTCATGGGATAGTGCAGTTATGCAAATAAAATTATTTACTTTTAAGGTATATTACAGCTATTTTGCAAATACTATATACTAGAGACTGGAAACACTTCCAAAACAGGAATGTTTCACAACACTCCAGCAAAGGACTTTATTTCAGGTTTTCGTTTTATTCCTTATGAGGATGAATATATAGTTTATAATTCTCATGTTATGACTTTAATTGAATATAAACTTCAAGCATGAGTTAAAGTTTTTGCTGAAATCCTTGTAGTGGATGTAGTGTGTGTGTAAGCCCATAAGCTGATATCTTTACAAGACAGTATTTCTAAAACACTTCTCACAGCTACAGTTTCTAATGTATTATTATCTGATTCTTCAGATGCTTCTTGTTTAAAGTCCTTACTTGTGTGATTCACCTCATGATTACATTGTGATTCCTATGTAGAGATGCATGACTTTGAATGTAATGGGCATACAGTTAAATTAGCTGTTCCGAGGTCTTGTGTTACTTACTTCCTGACACTGCAAATTGTGTTGACAAAGAGATCATCCTTCCGTCAGACAGAAATTTCAAATAGCTTTATTGAAAGAAATAATTGCGTGAGGCCACAAATATGTGCACGTACTCTGTGCTTCAGGGTGTATTTTATTAAACTATTCTAAAATTTCTGTTCATACAGAAATTCTTGCAGCTTGATTTGCAGTGCCACCTAGTGCATTGACGGGGAGGGTGATTTGAATTTTTAAGGACCGAGGAAAAAACGTGTGCTTGCTAAATGCCACAGGGTCTTGTGCAAGGCTGAGGTGCATTATTTTGAGTATGTAGACATCATCACTGAAATTTGAGTCTTTTACACATGTTTCCAGGTGAAAGCCTTCTAGCTGCAAGTCAATGCAGAAAATCTTGGTCTCTATCCTTCAGTTGTTTCCAATATCATGTACTCTTTATATATATATATCTATATATAAAGTGGAAGAAATCTGTTGCTTTCTTATTTGCTCATGGATAATGATAGCAAAGAGGGAAAGCTGTTGATGAGTTATAGTGTCTTGAGTTGAACTTTGAGTCAATAAATTATGAAACTTAAAGACATCAGATAAATGACATTCAGTATACATTTTAGTGAAATTTTGTTCTCGTTTCATTTAGTATTTGGGTAAGTGGACTTGTGGAGTATGGTCATGATGAATATACTGTAGGTAGAATGGAGAACTGGTTAGAATACTAGACAGAGATTAGTTGCTTGTGTTTCACTATCAGAATACCTGTGTATTCTAATACATATGTGTAAAATACCTGTCAAGAGGTGTTGATGGTATTGTGTTATGAGACTTGAGCTCCTGCTCCTCATCGTTTATGAGGATTTTAATCTGCTTCCTCTGTCAAGCATTAGATTGTGAATAGCAAGAAACCCAAATTTGTGGGGCCAGATTACGACAGGATGGGAGGATGAATGTCAGAAATTTTTCATTTGCATGCTTTTAGCTGTTAAAGGTGAAGAGTAATGAAGGTTTCTTCAGCCTCAGTAAAAAAGGTTCAAGGTAAATTACTTGATTTTGACAGATTGTGTGCATGGCACCAACAAAAGAGCAATAAAAGCCACGGTATTACGGCTTATTGGTTATGTACTAATTTTGTTATGTATCTGAAAGCCAAATTTGTGTGTTTAGCTGTGAATTGAGAATGCTGTAATCTTGCTAGCCCTCAAGAACTGATTACAGTGGACGTCATCCTGAAAGTGTGTAGACTGGAAAACTTGTTAATATATTAGCATTTAAAAAGAAATTAGAGATTAAATATATGTTGCCTGTACCTAAAATGCATATGAAATACGAAAGGGTGAATTTTGTTATAGCTGTCTGTGTTCACCAGTGGTTGAACTTTTGTTATGGTTATTACAAGTTTTGGATTTTCTCTTTTGTTTCAGTTTGGATTTTCTAAGCACCTCTTGCTCCCTGTTGTTATGTTAAGGCCACTAGTGGGTTCCAAGCCACACTGTCACATCAGTCAAAATTCATGAAGTTTTTTTTCATTTATCAAAGTGAATCAAGAGATGAAACAGGAGGGAAGGAATAATTGTGAAGATTCTGGGCCCAACTGGAACAGACAGCAGGAAAAGAAGTACCTTGTGCTCTGAGGTTCCAGCAAGGTATAGGAGGTTTCTGGTGTCAGGCTTCAGTGTCCTCTGCCTAAAACTACATTCAAAGAAGTCCATCACCACATGGGACTTGTTGCAAAAAGATTGGTCATAGTGTAGGTGAGCTTCATGTAAGTAAGGAGATCTGCCTGTGTTTGGAAGGATGGGGAAACAGGTCAAAATAGGGAATTGCAGGATCTCTTGGGCCACTGTGTTCCAGAATGCATGAACCTGGAAGCTTTCAAAGGGTTTGCTCTGCAACTGTTTGCTCTTTTTTGGTTTGTTTTTTTTTTTTTCTTTGAGTTTATCAAGCCCAGAGTGACTTCCTCACCTTGGTTGCCTTCTTCCTCCTCAGCAGCAGAGATATCTAATTCTCTGTCTACACTAGATATCTATAATTACTTTTACCAGTAAGATACCAGACTTTTACCAGTCGATAGACCATGACATTACTGTATAATTAAAGATCTCTTCATGTTTACCTGTTTGTGATACTGACATACATTCTCACTGCAGGTGGTTATAGCAGCAAAAGATACTGTGAGCAGGGTACAGGCATCCTGCTGTCTCCTTAACCTTTTCCTTACCTTATCTGTATAGTGTTTGGGAAATTATGGGTCTTTATACCTTTATTTATTGACTATATATTGTTTAAGTTGTGGTTGAAGATCTCCTAGTTCATTATTTTGATTATTAATTGCTGTTAAGTATCACTACCAAAGTGCAAACTGCTAGTCTCTTTCTGAAGTACATTGAGGTTTGGGAGGAAAAATACCATGCATGTTCAGTAAAGCTACTCCATGGAAGGAGTGTCTTTCCTTCCAACTGCATGAGATACATGAAATAAATATGCTCAAATGATTTGTCAGAGCTAAAATACTATTTGGCAGCTCTATTTTCTCTTTAAAGGTAGTTTAATTCTCAGCTGTAGCATAATATTAGCAAATGAATAACTGGATGAAAACTTCTTTTCTTTATCTTGCTGAACTTTTTGAGATTGTCTGACTTTCTGTTTGAATAACAGAATGAATACTGACTTACTGGTTTTGTCAGAATTGAGTGTTTTTCTCACTAAATGAACTCAGCTAAATGCCCTAACCATTGGACTACTGGTTTTGCTTGGATAGACGTCACTCTTGTTTTGGCTGTGAATTCTGTACTTTTCTTTGACAATTTGTTTTCACCTCAGCATAAAGTTCAACTTCCTCCTTCCAAAATGCGATTAATCCATCACAGCTAATGTACCTTCATCGCCACAGGATTACCTGCATCTGGTGCATTATATTGCATCTCCTTAGTTTCTGAACATTTCTGTATGTTTCTTCTGAAACTCTTTAGTATGTATTATAATGTGCTTTGCAAGTTTGCAGAATAAAGAAATTATAATTATGGGAGGATGCAACTCAGATCATTGCTTCATTTTCTACAGCTGACAGTAGATGAATTTTCAGGTGCAAATTGTACCTGTAATATTCCATGCTAGGAAACAGTCCCTGTTTAGTGATTTACGTAGTCCCATAGGGTCCAAACTGGTAACTGTTGATCTCTGAAGTTTGTCTCTTTTCTTTCACGCTTGAGTTTTCTTCATCTTGTGATCCATTTGTCTCACTCTAAGCCATAGTGCAAGGCATTCTGTAGGCTGTGCAATGAGCTGTGAAGTTTATACTCAAATGGTAATTGGAGCCTTAGCTACAATAGCTATATTAATAAATACTTTTTATTGCAGTTTTCATCTATAAAATGAGGGTAGCATTGCCACCCAACCTACAGGGGATCTGTAATAATGCATGTGACTGTGAGGTACTTGGAACACAATGACATAATATTTAAATAATACCAATTCCAGTGTGAAGCTCCCTGCTTACTGCTAAAGCTCAGCTGAAATCTTACTTAAACAACTTAAAAGTTCTTTGTTCAGTCTTTCAGAGCAGCACTGAATTCTGAGCTACTGGAATCCTAGAGTGCCTGTGCCTCTGCCTCTGTCTATTGTTATAGAAACCTTTGTGAATTATAAACATAGGAGACAGATTAATTGTAATTAATACTAATTATCATAACTGTTGATGCTGTAGAATCTTGGGAGCTTGACCCTCATAGCAGCCCTAATGAAAGCAAAGTCTGATAATTAATCAGTACAAAGGAGTGGCACATAATGTGGCCTTTCTTACCAAGAATGATAGTAGTACTTCATGTGGTGGCACTATCATCTATCTGTGGTATTATTTGTGTAAATAACAACAAAATAATAAAAATTTTAAAAAATCTATTTTCCTAGCAAGGAATGTTTTGTCTTAGTTCATATGCTATAAGGTCATAATTTAAAATCATACAGCTATTTAGCAGTAGAATTACTAACTACAGGTGCTTTCTATACATGTTACTGGTCTTACAAATTTATTTGGTGAAATAAACTGCATCATTAATTATAGTAAATAAGAAAACACAATTTGCCAATAGAGGGTGGGTCTCTGAGGTGGTGCTTTAGCTGTGTTAATATTAGGAATGTATAAGGAGGGATGGCTCAGTACCTTAGGACAGTAAGCTGGAGTCTTGAACATAGAGATTTGATCTCTGCTGTTCTAGTACAGCATGTAATCTTTGCTGTGTCATTTATTCTTCATGTACCTGAATTAATTCCCTTTGTGTTTAAAGGGTAATAGCTCTGAGTGCTGAATAGGGTGTGACACTGGTAAATTTTGAGAGTCTGGGGTCATCTGTAGCTTTAGGAAACACATAAATTGATGGATGTAATGAGACAAAGGTAGAAAAATGAAACAGAAGCTGAAACTTCTTGTTTGTAAAATGAACTGCTCCTGCTGATTGCATGGGAGACTGTTTTGTGGTTTTGTGATTTTAAAATTAGTTGTCACTAACAGACTATTGCTTTGCAGGTTGTCTGGGGTGGTATAGGAAAATTTTAAGGAGACTGTGATAAAGACATTGTTTTCCAGCATTTTACTGTTCCATAAAGTTTATTTTTCATCCGTAGATGAGTAAAATTTTAGTTTTGAAGAGTGTTTGATGTAGAGGGTTTGCAGGCTTGACTTTTATGTTTAGTTTTCTGTTTGTAAAATAATGTTTGCAATCCCATTCATTCTCATAGTGTTACCTTTTTGTTATAGAACAATTATCAGATGTTTCTGGATGAGTTTAATGATATGAATGTCAATACTTGACAATGGTATGAATTGTCAATATCTGACTTTTCAACACATGGGACGCTTTCAGGCAGGCAGCAAGTAGGATGTTGCTTCTAGTATAGGGGATGTATGCATTCACTTGTATCTCAGGAAATACAGTGTTAGGATGATTTTGAAATTAGTTTTCCTTAGGATGAGATAAACAAGAAATTTAAAAGATATCTTTGCTTTTTTGAGTAATTTCTATTGAAATATATTAATGTGTCCTACAAAACAAACAAACAAACAAACCAATTTATCTTTCTCTTGCAAGGTAATCTTTTCTTTTGTGAGTCTTTATGTGGTGTACTGTGTGTTCAAGGTGAGCACAGTCCAGTCCTGATATGATGACTTGACTTCAGCAGAATAGTTATCTGCTCTCTGAATGGTAACTTTAGAGCAGGATTTCCTAAGATTCCATAACAGTTGAGTTCATCCAACTACTTCTCATTGTCAAAAGCTGTGTTTCTCTATATTACCTCCTTTAGCCAATCCTTTACATGAAGTAGGTAGCACAGTAACTCTGCAAAAGTAACCATGCTTTCTAATTGCATTCTTTCATTTTTTTTTCTTTTTTTTTCCTTCTAACTAGAGTCTGTGTGTATTTACACCACCAGGAGCTAAAGAAGGACAACCGCGGCTCATTCCTGCAGGGCCCATTGCACATGGCACCACAGTATCTGCTTATGTAGCCAGATCCAGAAAAACGTTGCTAGTAGAAGATATTCTGGGGGTAAAAAGCTTTCATTTTAATGAGATGATTACAGCATGTTCTTAGAATGAATGGTTTGATACTGAAATGTTTATTGAGCTGAATGTATAACAGTAGTATTTACACCTGTCTTGCTACCAAGAAAATAAAACTGAGTTTGGATTGGCTTGATTGAATAATTTCAGAATATCTCATTTATTTTTAAGTTGGTTTTTTTTACTTTAATATTTTTTGGTTGTCAGATAAGGGAAGTAATGGTGTAATAGTACCATAGTCACTTGGAGAGAAAAAAAAACCCTAACAAGCAAAACTCCTGTCCTTCTGATCTTGAAATACTCAGTGTGCTAATCCCAATCAAGATGACTTCTATGCAGTCAACGAAAGTTTTATTTAATTATAATGCAGGGCTCACACTGACAGGAATGTCAGTCAGAATTCTGGTTATTAGACAGGCTTTTGATCTCTGCTTACACTAGTGTAAAGCTACAATACTTAAAATATCGGTAGACCTACATGAAAGGCACACTAATGTAAATGGTACCAAAATTCAGGCCTTTGTCCATAAAAGGGTTCAGAAAGTCCTGAGATGATATTTTGATAAATCTTGGTACTCTGTATGTCTATCCTTTTCATTTTTTATTTTAAACTTTGTGCTCCAGTCATATCTATACATTGGACAAAACTGGTATTTAAACTGTACTTTATGAGAACACTTTATGATCAACTATGTAGGTTATGAGAACACCAAGGAAGTTTAAATTCTTTCCTCTTTTCAATGTTTTCTATCCTTTGAATTATGTCCAGAAAAACAATCTTTGGATACTGTGGCCAAAATTGGACATTGCTGTCTCTATTTTAAAAAATATCTGTTACAAAAATGTATGACCTTTATTGGCAAAACTTAGGCTATAAACAAAATACCAAATGCCTAATATAAGTACACTTAAGCAAAACCACAAATGCAAAAGGTAGAAACCACTTTTCCCTGTAGTAAGTCAGTGCTTTCTCTGGACTATATAGATTTTATATGTTTCTAGTGTTTTTCCAGTCACATATAGGGCTTGATTCTTTACTGGCAATTTCCAATTAATATCATTATATCCTTGTACCAAGGCTTGTATGTTTTGGTTTTATGTTCATAATAAACTCAGTGAGGGGGAGGTAGTGAGGAGGAGGTTTGAACTTCATTAGTTTACAGTATCAGTGGATTATTGACTGAACAGGGAGATTCATTTGGGTGACATGGTTTGCCTTCATGTGATTTTAGGAGCATCTCAACACTGACAGAAAAGTGCTTACAGATAGACTTGCCAGCCATGTCTGGGGGGCGAAGGGACAAAATTAAAACATGGAAGCAGGAGGCTCATGTTGCAAAGTGCTTTCCACTCTCCTGTGCCTGTCATTTGTTCCTAGTGGTTCAGATCGATTGTCATCTTAGTAATTAAGGTAGAGATTACTCGCTGTTTTTTTTTTTTAAGAAAGGAGAGATTTTAATCAGCCTTGAAGGAGTGTCTATCTTGGCTAAGCACAGCCTGTGGGGAACATCTGGTACAAATCAAGTACTGAAGGACTGATGTGCAACAAAGTGGGTCTCCCACATTTCACATCAGCTAGTTACTGCCTTACTAACTGTAATCTCCAGGTGGATTCTCAGGTGTTTGTGTTTTCCTACATGGGGAGCTGAAGCTTTGGACATTCCCTGTGTAGATGAAAAGTTACAAATTTGGGCCTTTTATAGCAGCTGGTAGGATTATTTTGCCATTTGTTCTTATAACTTTTCCACTGGTTTATTCAGGATACATAAGCAAGAGGAGGAAGATTCTTACTCTCAAGTATAATTCTGGGGGACACATTTTCCTCCTCAGTGGTTGGCTGAGGATTATAACTTTGTATAACTGAAAGCCTTAGCCTCAGGTTTCGATTCTTGTTCTCTTGCAAGCACTGCTGTCTCCTTCAGAACCCTGAAATCTGAGCAGTCTACTTGATTACAAATGCTTTGGGATTTTTTCTGGGGAAGGGGGAGCACATGAGGTTGTGTTATTAGTTTGGGTTGTTACTTAATTTGGACTGGTATTAACAGTGAAGTGCTGGTTTGGTTGCCTGTGCGATCAGAGAAAATGTATTATAAAACAAACCTAAAGCTGGGTCCAATACCATAGCTAATTCTGACTTTATATCAATAATGTTATCTGTAAATGTAAATTAATGCTGACTTTTTAATTGCTTTTTTTTTTTTTTTGTAGATGTCTTAATACTGTCTGTAAATTGTGCTGAGATGAGAGGTTTAGTGAATTTTACCATTTTCCTGCAGATTTGATCAGCCAGGAGGGGGAGAAAAATGTCAGTATATCTTTCATATCAATGCTGTGACGGGTTTTATCAATTTATGTTTGCATTTCCTAGGATGAGCGATTTCCCAAAGGTACTGGACTGGAATCAGGGACACGTATCCAATCTGTTCTGTGTTTGCCAATTGTCACTGCAATTGGTGATCTAATTGGTATCCTGGAGCTTTACCGTCACTGGGGCAAAGAAGCCTTCCACCTTAGTCACCAAGAGGTGAGCTTATGTCTGGCCTTTGCCTGCTTCCCCACAATGGTCAGCACTTCAGGATCCCCATTCCCCCCCAGTGCTCTTCTCTCACTCTTCTCATGTGTTTTGTACTTTTTTTGTACTTGATTGTTTTCTCATTAAATGTTATTTATTGAAAAATAAAGCAGTGATTTGTATTCAGGAGGTAAAATGAACATATTCAAGTACAAGGACACAGCGAGAATTTTGCCTTGTGTTCTTTTGTGGCAAAACGAGTTCAAGATTGCTTTATTGATTATAAACTCAGTACACAGTTGTTATAGAAATTTATGCAGGAGCAGGCGAATGAAATATAAGTTTAAATCAAATGTCAAAACCCGAAATAACTTCATGTAAAAATGATGCTGACAAGTTATCCCAGGTCTCATTTTTAACTTCCCAGCAAGGCTTTATTTCGCAGTATGGAAAGATTTGGGTTTTTTTTTTTAGTGGGCTTTTTTGGTGTGGCTTCCCAAGTGAACAAGCCCTATTGCAAAACATAATATTGCAACATTGTAGCACAGTATAGTAAGTCTCAATCCTAGGTCTCCCAGGAGAGGAAAGTGATTTTATTTTAGAACAGAAGGGAAGCAAAGAGGTTTAATGTGTTTGCATTCACATTCTGAAACTTACAGACACCAAGTTGTATGTGTCCAGGAGGTATTTCCAGGAATCACACACAGAGATGCACATAATCTTTCCAGGGACTTTTGCTGGGAGGACAAGGAATGCTGGCTGTTGAGTCCTTACGTCTCCTGATTTCTTCCTAGGTTGACAACCATGTGCTGGTTTTGGGTCAGCCTTTTCTTTAGCTTTCATGAGCTAGCATCTTCTGTTTCTCTAGCCTATACTATCTCTTTGAGTGTCAAGATTTGTCCTTTGTCTCCTGACCTAGATGTCCATAGAAACTGTTAATTACAGTATCTGGATGACATGCTAATCTAGGTGCCATTCATAAAGCTCTCTTCTGCCTTTTTTTTTTTTATTTCCTTCTGATGCTTCCCCATCCCAATATTCATAACCATCTTCCCATTTCAGTGACTGTGCTTTGTGCTGCATGGTTTATTGTATTTATATAAGGCCTCTGTAGCTACATTGTTCATATGTGTCCATTTGTCAATCCAAAGTTATGAGTTGTTATCCAAGTACAAACAAATCTGATAATGGAACAGATGTTTCAAATGCTATTGCTGTATTAGAAGTGTTATAAGTGCATCTTGGTTCTTGTGTCTTGGTGAGGATCCTTGTTATGTCCTGTCTACGCATTAAGAAAGTTTGTACATTAGGACAAATGTAGCATTCTTTTCTCTCTGTACCCTTCCCCAGAAAAGGGAGCCTGAACACAGAGGTTAGGACAAAATGGGGTGAGTTCTAGCCATGTCTGTTGTCTCAACAGTGGTACTAGATGCACCATGGAACAGTGTAGCTGTGCTGAACAGGAATTATTCTTGTGAAAAGAACAGAAAATGTGCAGATAAGAGACAGTAAAACTAGCCCTTTCAAGGGAGGAAAACCCAGCAATATTTGTCAACTGTATATTCCATTTATCAGTAACCTGAGTAGCCTAGCATATATGTGATGATCATACATGTGTGTTAGTTGGGCAGTCAGTGTTGCTTCAGCCTCAATATTATACCTGATATTTTTCCACCAGGTAAGTAGAGGTCATGGTAAGGAACTGGATTAATATGGTGGTGACAGTGTCCCTGCTCACAGAACAAACAGCAGGTATTCATACAAAACCAGGCTTGATTAATTCTCCTGCTTACATACAATGTTTTTATTTAAAAAAATTGTTCTATTGTATTAATCAGTCTGCAATTCAGATAGGTCTCAGACATGCATCGCTCTGTGTAGATATGTGTCTTTTCTGCTATATGAAATACCGTCTGTAGCTGAAGTTCATGGTACTGCTAGAAAAAGACTGGCTGCTAAATAGAAGTATTTTATTAGTAAATTATAAATATTTAAAGGTCACTTTCTGAGTGTTCTAAAGCATTCTTTTAATTTTCAGGTTTCAGAAAGTCTTTGGATACCATTAGCAGTTTTTATAAAATGTGTACAGTGTGTTCTGTTTGGTAATGGGGAAAGTACTTTAGGAGGGTATGCAGCAGCAGCCCTCTTGTACTTCTGTCCACTGTATTCCTATAAAGCTCCTGTGTTTCAAGGACAGCAGATTATTCATGGTAGCACATCTTAGTTAACTGCAGTTTACATGCCATTTGTTTGAAATGTTGCCTGGAAACTGTCATACTTAAAGCACTGGTCTTGAGTTGAGGGATCAGGTCTGGTTCTTCTGCCACTGAAATGGTAATGATTGAAACAGTGCCTGTTTACAGCTGGAAATAGCTGTGGCTCAAGAGATACAGCCCCAGAAAGCTGTTGCGGGACATTTTATTTCTATGGCAAATGCCTCTCAACAGTGTACATAATGTAATTTTTAAAGCCCTTGGCTTATGAGACGTTTATTTTGATGTTGTATTTCTGAGATGATGGGTTCCCAATGCTGCTTCTGAAGAGCATTTGTAAGCATTTTCTGGATACTGATTTTGTGACTGAATGTGCCTTACTAAAATTGAAACACTTGCAAGTATACCCAGACTTACACAAAATAACCATCTTCCTAAAGCCTGTCTAAAACAGCTCAGTCAATTTACTTAGCAGCTGGATGGGAGAAGACAAGAACATTTTCAAGGTTTCTTCAGAGTTAGTTTCTTCTCTTTTGTTTCAGGTTGCAACAGCAAATCTTGCATGGGCTTCAGTAGCAATACATCAAGTACAAGTAAGTGTGAGTGGTTTTTAATTTTTTTATCGTGTATCCCTTCTGCCAGAACTTGACTAGCAGGAACATGGATAATGATCAAATTTAAGTGGAGGTCACTATTAGAACATTGATTCAAACCCTTCCTTGAACCTGGGAAAAATACACTAACAATTCAGTGTTCATTATGCTGGTCTTCCTCCCTTGCAACTGTGGATCAAAACAAAGACAAAAACCAAAACCAAATCTTTAACAAAGCAGTTAAATAATTGTTAAAGCAGAATTATAACAACTTTGCAGAATTTTTTTTTTTTTTTTTTTTTAGGGAACTGCTAGGCTAACTGGTTGCTTTTCTTCTGCTTTGGTAACCAGTTTGAGATTATTAGGTGCTGCTGGCTAAGCCTGCTTTAAGCAATCCTTGCTAGCTGCTTCATGGACCTGTAACTACTGCCACAAAGGATGCTTCATGCTGTCCGTAGTCAGGTGCTTAATGAAGCTCCACACTCCACACACTGCAAAGCAGCTCAAGCAAACCCCAGCAGCTTTGCTAATCGGTTTTATTACTTCAGATAACAGAAAACAGCAACTCTGATGCTAAACATATTCTGTCAACTCACAGAAGATTCTAAAACATGTTCTGTCAATTCACAGGGACAAACTCCTGGTGTGCTTTTTTTCAAGGTCTCTTTCATACATTTGATAGAAGACTTGTGGAAAGCTGCCTGCTTTGCTTTTCTAGGCCCTAGTATTCAGTGCTGGAAGTCATTAACTTTGGAATGATCATTCAGGCAGGTTTATTTAGGCAGAATTAGCTGGCATAGACTATTGTATGCCAGTAGAATTGCAATTATGGCAGTTGTAGCTTCACTTCATGAAAATGACTCCCTCTTAAACCAAGAAGTCTTTCACACCTAACAAAATAAGGCAAGTTTAGTTTAAGCCTGTTCAGTGGTCATTTTTATTTCATTGAATCATAGAATCATAGAATGGTTAGGGTTGGAAAGGACCTTAAGATCATCTAGTTCCAGCACCACTGCCATGGGCAGGGATACCTCACACTATTTGTCTCCCTTCTGCTAGGCAGAAGGCTTGCCTTTGTTCCCTGACTTTTTGCTTGAGAGGAATGCAAGAGTTTTGATCTGGTGTTGGGCTGTACCTTACTCAGCTGGGCTTTAGAAAGTAGTTGATGTCAAGACTTTGTACGTAGGTTCCTAACTGTATGCATGAGTAAGGCTTGTGGATATATTTTATCATATTTTGCATGTTTATATCTGCATTGCACAGATGAAAGACGCTACTAGTTCTGAAAGATATTTATTTATGTGAAAGGTACAAACAGTAGAGGCTTGTGTTCTTTTTTTGACCCCAGTACTTGCTGCAGTAATCTACAGATGTACAATTCTACTTTAGATACAAAGTATGCAATTAAGAGAAGTAAAAATGCAGTTCAGAGCTTTGCTTAATCCAACACTTTGCTTCTAAAATGCAGTATGCATACTGGGTTTTGTGTTCATACAGATTTTTCCAAAACTTGAGCATATATTGTGTGCTACTTAGTTTACTTGAATTTGCCTGATGTCAGTCTTCAGTTTCTACTTTGTCAGTCTGCAGTTGCTACTTTGCAACCTGGAAAAAAGGGTAAAAGTATGGTAAAGAAGAAAGCACACAAAGTATTTGACATTCTTAGAAGAGCTGAGTGTCTGGATAAGGAAGTATCACTAAGTTGATTCTGTAATTACATTCAGTGGCAGCCTTTGAGGCAGCATGAACAAGTCTAACAACAATCTTTTTGAAGAGTCATAAGAAAGGTGTTGCTTTCATTTAATAATTTTGACTCGGCAGCTAAGTAGCTAAGATTGAAGCCCAGCACACAAATGGAGCTTTTAATTTTATGTAGTGCTGTAACATAAGTATATACTGATAGTGGTATTTTTTCATACAAATTAAATGGCTAGAGTGTGTGACTTCAGTTTCTCTCTGACGTCAGTGTTCTTCTAGAGCAGATGATAATGTAATCTGTGCTTCCAGGTGTGCCGGGGATTGGCCAAGCAGACTGAACTGAATGACTTCTTGCTTGATGTATCAAAGTAAGTGTGATTTGCACTATAATCTCATCAATTTACTTGACGAGATTTTCTAAAATGGCTTTTCCAGTTTACCTGTATTTTTTACTGTAGCTCACAAGCAGGTGTGAAAGCACATGTAGGAAGGTGTGGGAGGCAGTGTTACATGTTAAACTTTTTTTTTGGTGGTGGTGCATCTGGTTATATCTTACAGAATTTGTTTTTTCTTGTGGTGTTTTAGAATCATAGAATGATTAGGGTTAGAAAGGACCTTAAGATCATCTAGTTCCAACCCCCTGCCATGGCAGGGACACTTCACACTAAACAATGTCACCAAAGGCTCTGTCCTACCTGGCTTTGAACACTGCCAGGGATAGAGCATTCACAACCTCCCTGGGCAACCCATTCCAGTGCCTCACCACCCTAACAGTAAAGAATTTCTTCCTTATACCCAATCTAGACTTTCCCTGTTTAAGTTTGAACCCGTTACTCTTTGTCCTATTAGTACAGTCCCTAATGAACAGTCCCTCCCCAGCATCCTTATAGGTGCCCCCTTCAGATACTGGAAGGCTGCTATGAGGTCTCCATGCAGCCTTCTCTTCTCCAGGCTGAACAGTCCCAACTTTCTCAGCCTATCTTCATATGGGAGGTGCTCCAATCCCCTGATCATCCTCATATCCCTCCTCTGTACTTGTTCCAACAGTTCCGTGTCCTTTTTATGTTGAGGACACCACAACTGCACACAATACTCCCAAGTGAGGTCTCACAGGAGCAGAGTAGAGGGTCAGGATCACCTCCTTTGACCTGGTGGTCACGCTCCTTTTGATGCAGCCCAGGATACGGGCAAGCGCACCAACACCCCCAAGTCCTTCTCCACAGGGCTGCTCTGAATCTCTTCTCTGCCCAACCTGTAGCTGTGCCTGGGATTGCTCCGACCCAGGTGTAGAAACTTTCACTTGTCATAGTTAAGCTTCATAAGGCTGGCATCAGCCCACCTCACACGCATGTCAAGGTCCTTCTGGATGGCATTCCTTCCCTCCAGTGTATCAACAGAACCACACAGCTTGGTGTCATCAGCAAACTTGCTGAGGGTGCACTCAATTCCACTGTCCATGTCATCGACAAAGATGCTGAATAAGACCGGTCCCAACACCAGTCCCTGAGTGACACCACTCGTTACTGGTCTCCAGCTGGACACTGAGCCATTGACCACAACTCTTTGCATGCGACTATCCAGTCAGTTCTTTATCCACTGAGTGGTCCACCTGTCAAATTGATGTCTCTCCAATTTAGAAACAAGGATGTCGTGTGGGACTGTTTCAAACGCTTTGTACAAGTCCAAGTAGATGACGTCAACTGTTCCGCCCCTGTCCGTCAGTCCTGTAGCCCCACCATAGAAGGCCACCAAACTGGTCAGGCAGGATTTCCCCTTAGTAAAGCCATGCTGGCTGTCACCAAGCACCTTCTTGTTTTTCATGTGCCCTAGCATGCCTTCCAAGAGAATCTGCTCCCAGATTTTGCCAGTCACAGAGGTGAGACTGGCTGGTCTGTAATTCCTTGGGTCATCTATTTTCTCCTTCTTGAAAATGGGGTTTATATTTCCCTTTTTCCAGTCATCAGGAACTTCACCTGACTGCCACGACTTTTTCAAATATGGCCAGTGGCTTAGCAACTTTATTCGTCAGCTCCTTCAGGATCTGCGGATGGATTTAATCAGGTCCCATGGACTTGTGCATGTTCAGGTTCTGAAGATGATCTCAAACCAGTTCCTCTCCTACATTGGGCCCAAGGTCTTTATTTTCACAGTCCCTGTGTCTGCCTTCCAAGACTTGGGTGGTGTGGTCAGAGCCTTTGCCAGTGAAGACCGAGGCAAAGAAGTCATTCAGGACCTCAGCCTTTTCAAATCCAGGGTAGCCAGTTCTTCTGACAGCTTCTGGAGAGGGCTCACACTGTCCCTAGTCTGTCTTTTATTTGCAATGTAACTATAGAATCCCTTCCTGTTATCTTTCACATGCCTAGCCAAGTTGAATTCTAGCTGGGCCTTAGCTTTCCTAACCTGGTCCCTAGCTTCCTGAACAACATCCCTGTATTCTTCCCAGGCCACTTGTCCTTGCTTCCACCTTTTATAAGCCTCTTTTTTCCTTCCAAGTTTCCTCAGCAGCTCCTTATCCATCCAATGAGGTCTTCTGGCCCTCCTGCTGCACTTCCTTCTAGTTGGGACGCAACACTCCTGAGCTTGTAGTAGGTGATCCTTGACCAACAGTCTTGGGTCCTCCTGCCCTCTAGTTCTATATCCTATGGAATCTTACTAAGCAGGTTCCTGAAGAGCCCAAAGTCTGCTCTCTTGCTGTCCAGGGCAGTGAGCTTTCTGCATGCTTTTCTCTCTGTCCTGAGGATCTTGAATTTGACCATCTCATGATCTCCGTGGTTTTTTTACCTGTGTTTCCCCTCTTGTCAGAGTTAAACATGGCCCTCTTTTGAGAAGTGAGAAATAGGTTTGCCATCTCTTTGGATGGCTAATTTTAGAAGGCTTGAAAGGACTTTATCAAAAGTTAGTTAGCTTGATTCAGTTTCCTCCCCCCTTTTTGTGACATGTAGGTATATACACACATTCATGAATATACACTTCAGGGATATATCTGAAAAATCAGAGCTGCCTGATTCTTCACAGTTGTTCTTTCCCTGCATTTTTAGATGCTCTGTTTTCATTTTGAAAGACTGTAAGTGCATCTACTATGTTTTCTTTCAGTTTCTTGTCACAATAAATGCAAGACAAAATTGGATACACAAAAAAGCATAAAAGCTTGGGCTTAGACTTGCAAAGGCAGTGTAGTGTCTTAGGTGATCTGCTCTTCTTTCATCCCTTTTTCTTTGTTGCTGCTATTAGCATCTTTAAATAGTAAAGATAGCCAATAAATTAAAAGACAAACCAGAGTTGTACTTTTGGTAAGTCACAGACTAGGGTGTTTAACAGCATTTTATCTAACTAGTTGGTTGAAAAATTTCTAAGTGCATCACAGAGGAGTGATGATACTGTGGAAAAATGAGATGTCTTGAATTTTTGCTGTTACAAACACTTCTGTGGGTCATGATGAACAATTCTTGAGCTGATGAGATTAGAAGATGTCCAAGATTCCTATGCCATTGCTCAGGAATGCAGGCAGCCTGACCCTGCTGGAATAGGGAGTGATACACCGCAGGGAGGAGTCTACCCCTTGCAAGGACAGCAAGCTGGTTGTATCCAGATGTTTTTCCTAGCTTTTTTCCTCAGGGATAGCCTTTATTTTTTATTTCAGCTTCAATTCGGAGTGTGCCTCTTAAAGGACACTCTCAATATTCCCTTACCAGAGCTACCCTCTTGCTGCAGTGTCTTGCACCATTACGATCCTTTCCAGGATGCTCTTGTGTTGCTAATACCTGTACTGAGCTAGATTACCAGAGAATTCTGGGTTAAGCTGCCCAAATTTATGGACTTGCAATTTACTCTTGGTTTGTAGTGCCAAGATTGTTTTAAAGACCTTTGTAATTATTTTAGTTATTTAAGATAAAAAAATGTAATAAATACTGCAAATATTTAATATGTATTTCTATAAGAAAATATTTTGCGTAAAGTATTATCAATTCTAGAATTATTTAGTTTTAACAAAAAAGAAACACAATGTTTTGAGCAACAAAATTGGGATATCATTTAATAACAACTTTATGAACTTCTTGTAGGTAAAGTCTTGCACTAACGAGAAAATACTCCTTTTAGAAATGGTCTGCACTTTCTTTACATGGAAAGAGACTTTCCTATTCAGCAAGAAAATTGTTAGCATGCAATGTCACTCGGACACGTTCTGTAACATTTTAGAAAGGGCAGAGCATGCAGTGCTCCACATCTTCATGTCCCTGATAGTGTAAGACTAGCATATATTTCCTTTCCACTAGACCCAAACAGAAGTGAGCTGTATATATGTTCAAGGCCATGGGACAATATCCTTCTGTCTGGAGGGAACATTGTAATCTGAGGGCTATTAAGACTTGCCATTTGGAAAGTTTAGACTTCTTTTACTAATAAGTTTGACCTTTCCCTTTCAATGTTCTTGACTGTCCTTGGACAGTTACCACTTCGCTGTGAAACTGAAATACCTTATTCTTTTTTTTTTTTAAGTCACAAGAACAGTCTTTTTCTGCAACTTCAACATGCTACACCTGGCTTGACAGAGAAGACACAATAAGAGCTTTTTAAGCTGTTGTCCTTTAAATAGTGTTAAGAATTGTATAATAGGATGTAAATTTAGCTACAATACATAGTTTCCATTAGTTCTTAGTACATAGTCCTGGATATGTGAAGCTAATGAGATATTTTGAAAGCATGTAGGTGATACAATAAGCAATGATAGAAATGTTTTCTTTAAATCTTTTGGATTGCTTTTTCTTTTTACTTGCCCTTTTAGAATTGCCAGTTTGTAAAGGGTGCCAAAGCATTTTAATACATTCTTAGTGTTGCTCAGCAGGGGCCTATTTAGTCAATGGAGGCAGTTTGCTAGTTTTTTTCTACAGAATTCCACACATTATGGAGAATATGCTACAGTTCTGTCATTGTACAATAATGACTGAAAGAAACAGAGCTAGAACCTTTTCTCAATTCCATTGTGCTACAGCAAGCCAGTCAGTGATTTTCAAGATGCAGCAATTTGTCCTCACATATTTGTGCTCCACTGTTAAGCGGTTGTGACAGCAGAGCCCACAACAGCTGTTTGAGAAGTGTTTGCTTAGATGCCAATATTTACTAACTCCTCTTTCTCTGCAGAACGTATTTTGATAATATAGTTGCAATAGATTCTCTACTTGAACATATAATGGTAAGTTGTCTTTTTCACTTGTAATTTTATTAGTCTTAGTTATTAAAGTCCTTCATTCTCCTTCCCTTGAAGTAAGAAATACTTGAGATATTTATGATGGACATGTAACACAAACAGTATTAACATCTCTATATGGAAGAATGTGGCAGAGGTCAGCTTGATATTTCATTCATTTCACAGCTTTCATAACTAAAGAAACATGACTGTCTCTGAACTAAATAGTTACTATTGTATTTTAGAGAAGGTTTGAAAATTGTAACAAAAAAGCCTTGTTTTTATTTCAGCTTTTTGTGTTGATTCCTTTTTCCTAAATTCAGTTTGCTACATGCTACAAAACACTCCTGAAGAAGTTACGGTCTGTAGGAAAGACTAAAGGTCAGACATTACTCCTAGAGTGTTTGTATCAGTTGCTGAATGAGATATGCAAGACATGGTGCTCTTTTTACTTTGCATAGGTGTCTGCACCCATAACTAGAGTGACAGAGTCAGTCAGTATTTTATAAAAAAACACCACTAAAACCAAGTCTGTTGAAATAACTGATCAATTAATTAAAGTATGGTTCAGAAATAGATTATGTTTCTGAAACAGTTCAGAGTTATTTCCTAGATAGTGCTTACAAATACATATGGACTGGTTGCTTATAGCCTGTTTCTAGTGTTTGATACATGAGTTATGCTTTTTAGTTTTAGGAACATTCATTGCATGGTTATTGTTTTTCATTAATGTAAATCTTCATCAGCTCTGTGATACCATTGTTCCAGTTTGTGTATTCAAAAATTACTCTCCAACAGTACTCCAATATTTCCTCCAATCTTCAAAGTGATATTCTTAGCCAGACTATTCAAAAACAACAAACTGAGAATGCAAACAATATTGAAGTGGTTTTATTTAGAAGCTTGAATTAGTAATGGAAAATATTCTGCAGTGTTTGTCTTATTCTAGTTAGTACACAGTCAAGAATTCTGCACACAGGACGCATTTATGAACATTGACTTTTCCAATGTAAATGAACTGGTTAAAAATAGCTTAACATTTAAAAGAACTGGTATAATATAACATACGGCATTGAGAACAAATATTGATATTCTTCCCTGTTCTTTCACTATGAATAGGGGTCTGGTGGAAAGCACAGTTGGCAATAAAATATGCTTACTCTTCATCTTCTTTCCATGATTCTGAATTTTAACCTGTATAGATGTTTTATACTTGCCTTCTTTTGTAAGTTGTAACAGTTGGCGCTTTCTTGGGCCAATTAATTGAATTACATGTTTGCACATTATTGCCATTTTATGGGAGTGTGATTTTATCATTATGTGGCTTATTCTACGTCTCACAGTGAGAAAAGAGTAGAATCCAATTTTATCTCACTACTTCACCCTTTAGTGATTGTACTTAAAGTTTTATTTGTTCCTGTAATAATAAGTACAGGAATTTTAGCATTCTTTTTAATTTTCATTAAAATCTCTCAACACAGACCCACTTCAGATCATGCTCTACCCTGCAGTTACTATGCTTTCTGAGCATATAAGATACATAGGAGACATCTGAATTGGACAGAGCAGGTTCTTGAACCTGACTGGTATCCTAACTTAACACAATGATCGTTGTTCAGCTTTGGTTCTCTTTCCCCTTGTTCTCAGTCCATCGTATGTTGAAACATTTCAGTGAAGAGCTGCTGTGTTCTTGAGATTCTGTTCTGATAATCAGTGGTGGCTGCCAACTGGTTTTGCTGAGATGAAACTAGCTGTTTCAAAGTATGATAGATACTGTGCAAGTCTGTTGCTGTACTGTGGCACTTCCTTGACTATGGGTGATACCTTAGTGGGCTTCAGTTAGTTCTTGTAGTTCAAGTTTCAGCTTTTGTGAAAAAACTGGCACTGGCATTAAGAGGGCACAGCCATTTCCTATTCTGCATAGAATAGGACAATCCACAAAAACACTTCTAATCTTTCGTATTTGTTTGTTGTTATGTATTACAGACAATTTTAGCTTTTTTAGAAACAAACACTAGCCACTACCTTATGTCTGTCTTTGCTGGGTATTCAATACCAAAAAGCCAAAAATATTCATAGATCTTGCTATACCCTATCTATTTAAATCTAATAAGGATAAATAATGTCTAAACATAGAGGAAGGGACGCTTTTTCTTTTTTTTCCTTTTAGCAAACATTCAAGCCTCTAAAGATATTCCCACAGTTCTTAGGGAAGAAAACTCTAATTTACATAAAAATACTGAATAGAAGAGACAACTTTCATTCAGAACTGTGTCCTAAAAGATTGCTCTGAAGGTGGATGCTCCTTCAGATTTTCATACTGGATAACTTCTCAAAGCTTGTATACTGAGAATTGTACTGAGGAATTACATTTTTATCAGATAAATGACTGAAGATAATCTAACTCAGGACCATTAACTCTAGTTTTCTTTTTTATCTATAGATATATGCAAAAAACCTGGTGAATGCAGATAGGTGTGCACTCTTCCAGGTTGACCACAAAAATAAGGAACTGTATTCAGACCTTTTTGATATTGGAGAAGAAAATGATGGGAAACCTGTCTTCAAGAAGACCAAAGAAATAAGGTAAGAGTAGCTAGCATAAGAATGCAGTTTCATTGTAACTACAGATGTGCAGGCATTTTATTACCCAGTCTCTGTGCCTATCTGCAGGTACCCTGACAATACTTGTCATACTGTGATATCATTCCCACCAGGACCCGCCTCCAGAAGGTAGTACTTCTGGGAATGACATTGCAGTGCCATCGAAACAACGTCTCTGAAGCTATAACGTCACTCCTGGAAATGCCGTCTTCCGGAGGCGGTCCTTTTGGAAATCATGTTGGGAAAAAAACAGAGGTGTTCTGAGGTAGGTAAAGGTGCAGGTAAAGGTGCACCTAATCCATAGTCTGCCAGTATGGGACTTTTTTTCCCAAGAGGACTTGAAATTTGTGCAATTCAAGCACATCCAAAGCAAGGAAGTCACAATTTATATTTCTTACGGATGGATTAGGCACATGTAGACTTTAGTGTGGACAGGTCATTAGTTTTGAAGATTTCAAGTCCAGTGGTTTAGTTTTACTTTTTCTCATGTGTGTTCATTTTCAAACAATTAATTGTGATTCTGATGTATGCTTGAAATTGTGGATTTGAAAATGTATATGGGCTTGAAATGAGCACACAGGATTCTCTGCTTAAAACTGATGTGTATTTCTGCTTCATGTTACAAGTACATCATTTTCACACACATGCACTTTTTTAATGAAAAAGGCAAAACAAAATAAATACATTTTTCACTTTTCAAAAATTATGAATCTTTAATAGATACAGGTTGACACATGCACCTTCTTAAAAAGAAAGAAATTTATGACTAAATATCCTGCACTAAAATTTTGTTAAAATACTCAGCACAGATTTTCTCAGGTTTTTTGTTATTTTCTTCTTGCACATTTAAAGTTCTAGGCCTATATGAGATGTGATTCATGTCTTCGCTTAAACCCCTTTAGACAAACTTACTCCCACTTACTACATTGTGTGAGTGAGAATGGAAAGGAGTCAAAATTGGTGCAATTTACATACTGACAAGTAAGGAGGTGGTGTGAATTAAAGAAGGTGACCTGCTTTAACATGCACTTCATACTCCTCCTTGATAATTGTTTTATTTTGCTTATATCTCTGTCTTTTCTGTGTGAACATTATTGAAATGTTAACTCTGAGTGCAAAGATGTAAGCCATTTCACTGGTGCTGTATACTGAAAAGAAGTACAACTTAAGTATCTGTAAGAAAGTGACTCTGAGGCAGTCAGTCATGAGCCTTCAGCTGGTGCCATGTAGAAGCCAGCAGAAGAAACAAACTTACAATCAGGTGTGCAGGTGAAATCCTTCCTGCTTTGTCAGTAGCTTCAGTGGGGGCAGGATACTGCCTGGGTACATTTAGATTTAAAAGTGTTACATGTGTGATTCCTTGTACTTATTTTTCTCCACAAATTCTTTTGTGCTTGTATGCCATAACTGTTTTATGTCAAAGAATTGAAAATTATTTCCTCACAAGACAGACTTGTAGACTTTTCTGATTCAACTCCAGAATATGTTGTGTTTAACTTTCTTGGGACAATTAAGGGATGCAGTTAGTACCATGGCATTGTTTGCATGTCATGAGATTAAACAATCTAGTTATTCTGAAGTGTACATGGGAAACACATGTAATACTTAGCTTTGAAGTTTCTGCTGGTCTTTTTCCAAAAGTTTATTTTACCAAATCAACTTGCCAACCCTCTGAGGAAACAAGCTCATATTGCCAATGATATGTCTAAAGAAACAATGAATATGTAAAAGCAATGAGGAAATTAGTATCTTGTAAAGGTAAACTCAAATCTCGGGTTATGTACAACTGTCATGTTTGTTAGGCATAACAGGGTGGTTGAAGACTTGGAATTTTTTGTCACTTAAGTGGTCATATTATGGCATCTTTTGTATTAAACTGTGTAGCTATATAAAATGTTTTCAGAAAGTATCTGTTAGAATGTGCTTTTTTATTTTATCATTTACTACTAGCTGTTGTCTTGTAAGGTTTTTCTCCTGAAAGCTTCAAAATGACGCTGGTTGGGAACAAATATCCATTACCGTGCCCAAGACAGATGTTTTTCCAGGTAGCTCATATTGTTGCTAACACACATTTTCATTTCTGCAGATTTTCTATAGAAAAAGGAATAGCTGGTCAAGTGGCAAGAACTGGAGAAGTCCTTAACATCCCTGATGCCTATGCAGATCCACGCTTTAACAGGTAGGACATTATTCATGGGAGGGGAAGACAGCTCACCCCAAAATTTACTTAAATTTACTACTTGAAATTTCTTATTAGGATGCATTCATGGAGCTGTGATCTTCTGAAGAGTGGACAACCTATGAATATCTATTGAAACACTTTAACCATCAAAGATATTTTAAAGATACAAATAAAAAGAATTATTTTTATAAAATCTAAATCTAATGGAATAAAATTTAGTTATTTTTCCTGTTACAAATTTTTTCCCAGCTAGGTAGACTGTTGCTGATTTTCTTCATTAGCCTCCCTGCACCTGATTAGTTTCAGAGAAAAGAGAAAAAAAAGTTTACTAATAAATAGCATGCCTAAGTACATTAATATATTCTTTAATTTTATGAGTAATCTGACTGTACATTTGAGGAAGCATTAATTCTTTATCTTGCAAATGGAAATTAATGGATTAAAAAGTTATTTCTAAATATGACACATTAGATGGAAATATTTGAGAACTTTGGAGGTGAGCTTGTTGCAGATACTAATTGCATCTGCTTTAAAAGCTATTTAGTATGTTGTACATCAACACTTGTGAGAATCAAGGAACAGATATTAAGTAATAATATGAACTCTTTTATTTTTTTTCTTTCCTTTTTTGTCTCTCCAGAGAAGTAGACCTCTACACAGGCTACACAACCAGAAATATCCTGTGCATGCCTATTGTAAGCCGAGGAAGTGTAATAGGTGTTGTGCAGATGGTGAACAAAATAAGTGGAAGTGCCTTCTCTAAAACTGATGAGAACAACTTTAAAATGTTTGCAGTCTTTTGTGCTTTAGCCTTACACTGTGCTAATGTAAGTTTTATTTACAGTTTTTAAGCTGTTGGTTATAATGGGAAGACTTAGAACCCTATTTAAGGATTTTGATGTTCCAGATTATTAAAATGATTTAAAAGTCTGTTTTGTTGAATTAACGAGGAAACAAAAATCATTGAATTATTTGATGAATAATTTTAGTTTTAAAGGATGATAGAGATTTGTTTGATGCTTTCTGGAATAATTGTACTCTGGATACATCAATTTCCTGCAGCTAAACTGAGAGAGCAAGCTATGAAATGTGAATTATACCTGTCTGTCATCTCTTTTCCATTAGAAAGTATGATTCTTATTTCCTTTTATAAATTCAGATATGTTTTACAGATTTAATGGGGGGATGGAGATGGTCTGTATTCTCTCAATTCCACGTGTTTACTATTCAAAAGATATCAATTTAATATGCTGTGCTACATACTCATAATTATCCATGCTTCTAGATAAGTGTGGATAGCTACTTTTGTTTTCAAACACTTTATTGTCACAAATATTACTATTCCTGTAGGTAGCATAGGTAATTTAATGATCATTAATATAGAAGTATAAAAATGCAATAAATGAAATAAAAATGCTATGCAGAAGAAATGTGTCATATTCATGGGCAGTAAGATACAATGCAGTACCAGTTAAGTCTGGTGATTTACATTGAACCATTTTACCAACATTGTGCTGTCATTATACTGGGGCAGCAAATTTTACTAACAATTATTTAAACTTGTTCCAGATGACTCAAGGTGGGTAGAAAGGCCTGCTTATAAATGACTCCTGGGACTATAAAATCACTTATTTGTGTGTGAGCTCACTCTTTAGATGGTGAATATTACCGTTTCGGACATAGTGTTCTGGGGGATTGTATTTACTAGTAAAATTGTTGTATCCTTACTTGTTTACAAACTATGCCATGCCTTCAGTAACTGTCTGAACCTCTTGATCATAAGTGTTTATTTTTTTGCAGTTACTGCACAGTAATGTAAGGATGATAAACATCTCATGAACTTTTGACTGTGCATAGGTAGCAGTTATTTATACCAATAAATAGCTGAATTCATGCAGTGGCATGTTACCTGTTACCAGTTTTCTTTCTGTTAGCATATTGCAGGGGTCTGAGCTCTGTTTCCAACTCCTGCACTTTGATTCTTTTTCTTCAGGGAGCTCAGAGACAGTAAAAAAATCAGCTGAGCCCTAGACGTTTACCTGAGTGAGTAGGTGAAGAATTTTTAATGGTAGGCCCAGTTTTCCAGTAGTACTCGATTTCATATAATCTGTCACTTTTTCTAAAGCGTAAAATTGAAAAGCTAGAAGCACTAACATTTCTGCAAATGTGTGTTTCAAGAATAAGTACTTTAATAAGGAAAGAAATGTTTTTCCTTTATTAAAATTTGACATTAATGAACAGCTTCCCTTTTCAGATGTACCACAGAATTCGCCATTCAGAGTGTATTTATCGTGTAACGATGGAGAAGCTATCCTACCACAGTGTTTGTACAGCAGAAGAGTGGCAAAACCTCATGCAATGTACACTGCCTCCACATATTTGTAAAGAAATTGAACTGTAAGTATCTTTTTCATATAGCAACAGCTGAGTCCTTTATCAGTCTGTAAAAGAGATGATTTTTTCTTTCTTCCCCTTAGTGTGTATAAAAACCCTCCTTACTTGAGGGTTTTTATAGGAAGAACTTATCATTGAACTATTAAAAAATATTAGGAGTTTATCTGTAGCTTTCTTATACTTAATGACCCATGAAGAAAATTTATCTGTCAAAGATGTAGAATAATACATACTCAGAATGCTAGATTTTTTCTCAGGCATAGGTAGTTGCTGTAGTTGCTTTAAGCATTAGATTATATCGAAGGATTGTAGAGATGAGCTTTCTTTCTGATAGTCCTAAAGAGCTGAGAGCCAGAGAGGAGGCTGAGCTGGAACATCAGTGGTTAAGAACAAATGCATGTATCTTAGAATAAAAAATTCAGCTTCTTCCTGGGATTTTCTGGGGTTGTGTGTCTTGGGTTTTACTTTGGTTTGGGGGTGGGTGAGTTTGGATTGTTTTTTTTGGTATATGTGTCTGTTGTGCATCTGCTTGTGTTTCTTGAAGGATCAGAAAATGTATACAGATCTCCAAACTTCTGAAAATAATTCAGGTGCTAGAGTTTAGAGTTGTGGCCTATATTTGGAGGAGAACTTCCCATCTGAGGCTTTCTCTGAAATAATTCAGTTACTTTCAGTTCTTAAGGATCTGCTGTATGCTGAAGATGTACCTCTGTCTGTATTTTGTCAGTACTCACTCAACCCTAACGCAGGGAGTCATCTTAGTATTTAGTCAGTGTTTCTGGCCTAGGACAGTATGTAGTGACCAGGTACCTAAAATCAGAACTCTCTGATACTGAGTCACAAAATCTAAGCTGCCTATGTAAACCTAATCTCCAGAGCTAGGTCACTCCTGTGAGGCACTGAGCACTGTAGCTGTAAGCAAGCAAAGGATGAGAGCGTATGCTAACAGGGACTGCTTACAGTTAAAGTTCATTACATGCTGAAGTGATTTGCTAGAGCACCAGAGTATTAGCAGCTTGCACAATTATACCCTAATAGAAGCTTATTCTATGCAATACAATTTCTTGTGCTTTGTTAGATGATATTATGTAACCCACCTCCTCAGCCAAAAAAATGACTTTTACTTGCAAAGATGACAGGTTTCATTCTAAATTATATTAGCATCCTTTAGTTCAAGCAATCTGAATACATTTAACCATTTTACAAGTAATTCAGCTACCTTCAGCTTTTCTTGCACCTGCTGTACTGTTCAGTATGCCATGTACACACAAGTGTTTAGTTGGGTTCAATGGAAAGTAAATAGAGGACTTTCAGCGCAGCAGGTGCAGGGAAAGGGGTTAATTAATAATCAACGGACAAACAGTTCTGCTGAGTTTGTCCCTAATATTACGCCTAAATGTTGGTACTGGGAGAGGGAAGAAGTTCTCATCTAATGAAACATATCAAATACAGTATTAAATGTTTGATTTTTGAAGTTTGGGCTTAATTAGCTACTGAAGGCTAATTTTTTTATCTCTACCAAAATTAGAGCAACACTTGCCAAATTTGAGATAGAAATTATTTAAAAAAAAACCACCCTACTAAATATATTATTGGAGACCTCATCTTTACAATTCCTGGGAGGAAAGTCTGGAAACTTTTAGGAATGCCTGTAAAGCTCTCATAATTGTGAAATAAAGATCTTTGTACATTACTTAAGCAGTGGATTCTTAAATAAAGACCTGTGTTTTTGTTCATTAAAGCCAAAGGCTAACCATAGGCTAACAGTTGGACTTTGCAATCTTAAGGGTCTTTTCCAATCTAAATGATTTGTTGATTCTATGAGGATAGTTCCATTGGCCTTAGTGGAAATATATTAACATACTGGAAAATAACTTATTGCTGGAAAATACATCCTGTAAAGTCAGTTTCCTATACATGTTCAGAAACAAGTGAATGCTATTGGATATACATTACCTGATAATTTTCTCGTTTTTAGTAAGAATGAAAAAGTGTTTGTCCTTACTTTCTTCCTAGATACCACTTTGATATCAGTCCATATGAGGACGTCTGGCCTGCCATTTTTGTCTACATGGTTCACCAGTCCTGTGGGACAGCCTGGTATGAAGTACATGTTTTATTGCTTTAATTCTAATTATGTGTTTGTTTGCTAGGAATTTTGAGATCATTATTTTCTAATTCAAAGCCTTATTTCCTTTGGTGTTTATTTACAATGGCTGGTATGTACAGGGCAATAATAAGCAGGCTGCATTTCTTATCCCAGCTTCTGGTCTTCCATTAATGAAATCTGGGAACAGCCAGGTAAAAGAACTCATGGTATCATCCAAAGATTGGTCCTTCCAATGTCTAGAGGTATTGGGTTGGTTCTGAGATTATATTGTTGCTCAGACAGAAGATGGTGAAGATACTAAAGTCACTCTTGCCAAAAAGGAGAGGTCCACGAATACTAATTTTTCCAATACATAGTTGCTGAAATTGATATATTAATGGTTGAAATAGTCCACGGTTAGACCTTCTCTTACTAGATGGATCAGTTATTGGCATCATTAGGCACTAGTTATGGAAATGAATGATTTTTCATTGTTCTTTCAGTGTCCATTATCATTACTAAGATCAGTAGTCTATTGGCTAAGTATGTCCCATTGGTGAAAGAAAGGAGCTGCTCCGAATCATGGAAAAAAATCTAGTTAGGCTGTGGAAAGGGGAAATACCTCCCTACAAAAAGAAGCAGCATTTAGGAAGCATTTGCTGGTGACTGTGGATCTCAGTAACTGGATGAATGTCCATGCTTTCAAAACATACAGTCAAACCTGAGGGTCTTTCTGATGTCTTCTTCAATACTGCAGAATACTTCAAAATACACTTCTCTTCTGTTCAGTGTAGTTAGCTTGTTTCTGTTCCAAACTGACTGTCTGTGGATGCAGGATAAGGGTTCAGATTTCCAGCTGAGGTCTGTTCTTTTCCCTGTCTCCCAGTCTCTTACTTTCAAAGTGTAACTTTGGTGTGAATATTTGCTTGACATTTTTCAAGTGAGCTTAAGTTTTTACGTGTAAAGTTAAAGAAGCAAAAGTGAGGAAAATATTTTAAAAGGAGACTGATAGGACTGAACTTATATTCCATTTCTGAAAGAAGAAAACTTCTCAATCCCCTGAAACAAATACAGCTCTTTTAAGACTAAAATTTGCTTTTTAACGTATTGAGGAGCAAGGTTGTGCCTTTAAGCATCTATGCCATGTATAACTGTACTGTTCATGGAGGATTTTGGAGAAAAAATTAATATAATTGCTACATTTTCTTTGCTTTCGTGAAGAAATAATCTTTTACTGCTTTAATCAAGCATAGGAAATACAGCAGTGGAGGAAGTAATAATATTGTAAGTTGGTGTATTGCTGATACCTCATAGTAACTATAGAGCAGTTACTGGATATAGATGGAAGTGACTGTTGTGATATTCTGAATTATGGTGTACTATTTTAAACAATAGTTCTAACAGTTGGTCTAGAACTGTCTGTTTCAAACTCTCTAGAATTGAAAAAGAAAGCCTAAGCTTTTTTGAAAGGCTGTGCCTCCATTTTCACTAATGTCAGACTAAGGGTAAGAAGAACGATTACCTTCCTCAGCACAGAGCCATAGAAATATGTTTTTTCTCTTTGACTCCATATAGTAGATCTGTTTATATTTTTATATATAGGTCACTGACATTCAGCTTTGTTTTCTCAACCCACATGTACTACAAAACTAGAACATTAATGTCACTTCCCTGAGTTATCCAAGAAATTATCAAAACATAGAACTTAAAAAAGACATAATTAAAAAGTCAAACGACCGTAATGGGATAAAAATGAGAATAAAGAAAAGTTAATGTGTTTATGAGAGAATAAGTCAATGACTTAAGACTGGCATCTTCAGTTCAGTTCTGGCCTGAAGTGTAGTAACTCCTTTTCACCCTGGGCTCCTCAGTTTGGGCACTTTAGAGGATTTTACCTGATATTTAATCTGTGCCCTACTTTCCTATCTGTAAACAAAAAGTATTTAGCTTTCATTTCAAAGGAACATAGGTAGATAAAGTCTATTAGAGATTGTGGAGAGCCCTGGTACTATGAACTGTCTCAGAGGTGTTTTTGATGATCACGTAAGCCAAACATAACAATTAATTTATTAGTGGTTTTTTATTATTCCTTAGTGAAAAGGTCTCTTGATCATGGATTAATTTTGCTTTTCTATATTCATAGCAAAAATATATATGAAAAATCTTTAAGAAATAATCTCATAAATGCTATAGATTTAGGGCATTTTTATGCTTGACTGGCGATTACTTAATGAAATAATGTTTGGTGAAAAATGAAGAAACAGTGAAATGTGAATTTCTGTTCCTTTGGCCAGACCAAAAAAAAAAAAAGTCTTAGTCCTGGGAAAAGGAAAATCTTCTTGTCATTATGTCAGTATGAAGCATCTCAACATCTTTCATTCAAAATAAGTTATGCATTTGACATTTGACTTAAATTTTAATTTAAACAGGATTATTTCTTCTGTATTACTTTCTTAAAACCTCAAATTTTCTGTTTTGATCACAAATGCTGTTTTATAATTGCCCATTAGGTAGGGTTTCACTATTTGGCAGATCGAATAGATAACTGCTTAAAGAAACCACACCAAGTTTCTGGGAGCAGGAAGGGTTATACAGTTGCGTTGCCTGAGCTGGGTAGCTTGACTTATGTTCCACAACTTTACATGTTAAGCTAAGAGCATTGGCTGATATACACACTCCTCTGTCCTTGCCAAAACTTGAATGACTCATGTAATCAATGAGTTATCCACAATGAGAGTCAATCCTAGCAAGAAGAGTAAATGAAGGAGCATCTTTTCTCCTCTCTTGGTTATATTTCTCATTGTTATTTTTTGGCTCTTAATGAATTAATTTCTTTCTAGCTTTGAACTTGAAAAACTATGCCGATTTACTATGTCTGTAAAGAAGAATTATCGCCGTGTGCCCTACCACAACTGGAAACATGCAGTTACTGTTGCACATTGCATGTATGCCATACTTCAGAACAACCAGGGGCTTTTCACTGATCTAGAGGTAGGTGAAATGACTGTATCAATTACTAGACCTCATCAGAGGTATTGGCCATCATAGAAGTACATTTTCTATGCTAGAGTTTTGCTGTCAGCTTAGGCAGTGTATTAAAGGTCCCTGCAGAGTAACAGATGTGAGTAGAAAGTGTGAGGAAGACAAATTATTCAGATTCCTAATCCTGGTGTTTCCTTCATGCTTTTCAGGTATGTCCACTGAAGACTTAAAATAATTACATTTTAATATACACTATGAAACACTGTCACTTGCTTTTTTATTTGTTTTAATTATGGTAGGTGCAACTGGGAATGGTGTCTGTAATTGGTACTACCTTAAACTTCTGACTGGGAGAACCTATTTTCAGTGTGTACAACTTTGCCAAATAATATTTATTTGGACTGTAGTTTTCCAAACTGTGTAACTTCCTCAAGCTGATTTGTTTCTATGATTCTAAGTTTGAAAAGCCAGTATTTCTTTAACAACAAAAATTTGAGGATTGCAGCCTCAGCGCTCTGATAACATTCAGTACTAATTAAGTCGTAAGCACCATCTTTTGGGAGATGCAGAATAAGCAAGGCAGGGAGAGTAAAAGAGGCAGCTTTTAAGAGAGATGGAAACAGTTGTCATTCCTTGCTAAACAGCCAGTCTTTACTCATTTGAATGCCTTATCCCAGTCTATGCTTCAGCTCTTTCTGGCAATCTCCTTTCCTGAGACTGTAGATCAATCCAACAATAAATCAGGGAACTGATGAAGGAAAGTTTAGAGAACCAGGATGAACTGGTTTCAGGTGAGGGATGATGACATAACCCTCCATAGATTTAGAGATGGGAAGAAAAAATGAAACACTGTTAAGGGGACTGGTTTAAAGGCAAGTGGATCCAGCAGTTGGCAGTGGTCGAAGAGTTCATATCCAAGCACTGACAATAGGTACGAGGTCAAGAGCACTGATATTAGGCATTTTGTAATCCTGAAGAACTGGGACAAGAATCACTTCCTGGGAAGTGGAGGCTGGGACAAGCTAGACAGACAGAACCATCTGGTACAATGATAAGAATGGCAAGACTGGAAAAAACAAGAGTTGCAAAGGATTCAGTAGGAGAATTAAACATGTGGGAGAGGACAAAAAAAGCTTAAATACCCACTCTTATTTCTTTTGCTGTCAGAGACTGTCTTTCAAGTCTGTTGGTTCCATGTCTTGCTCCTTCTCATTGTAGTGAAAAGGCAATACCAGCTTCCTACAGCTGGTACTGCATGATTTCAAGTAATACAAGTGTGTCAGAGCCACAGAGATGATGAAGGGAGTGGAACACCTCCCTTATGAGGAGAGGCTGAGGGAGCTGGGTCTCTTTAGCTTGGAGAAGAGGAGACTGAGGGGTGACCTCATCAGTGTTTACAAATATGTAAAGGATGGGTGTCAGGATGATGGAGCTAGGCTTTTTTTTCAGTGATATCCAGTGATAGGACAAGGGGCAATGGGTGTAAACTGGAGCATAGGAGGTTCTATTTGAACATCAGGAAGAACTTCTTTACTGTGAGAGTGACAGAGCACTGGAACAGGTTGCCCAGGGGGGTTGTGGAATCTCCTACGTTGGAGATATTCAAGGCCTGCCTGGACAAGTTCCTGTGTGATGTACTCTAGGTTACCCTGCTCTTGCAGGGGGGTTGGACTAGATGATCTTTCGAGGTCCCTTCCAACTCTTGGGATTCTGTGATTCTGTTATGTACCTAAGGGTTCCACTTCTGCTGAGGATCTGTATGGACATGTGCTGCTGCATCTTTTTTTTTTTTTCTTTTTTTGTTATGTGCTTTTTAAAAATGCACTACACAAGATGCAATATTGAAAAGATGTCAGTAAAAATTAAAGTCACATTAGTGACTTCCTAGGAAAAGTTGCACACAGTAGACTTGTTCATATTCTTCGGGGTGTGTTGCAGAGACACATCTAGCATTTGACTTCGGTGTGGTTGCCTTGACCAGATGATTATACATCTTATGTATTTCCTCTCCCTCAATAACTGCACTTTAATTTTCTTTTAATAAAGTTGGTAAGGATTCAATGGATGACCAAAAGTTCTGTTTAAAACTCAAATTTTTTCCTGAAGCAGAATCCCTCTGATAGCATGTGGCGGTGCAACAGTGTTTTTAAAGTTCATAATATGTGAAAGATTTGAATTACAGTTGGACCAAGAATTTTAGTTCAACACGTTCTTACTTTGTGCTTCTCACAATTTTAAGGAAGTTTCTCCATGTGCTTCTTGAAGTATAAGGAGTGCAACTTTTACAGTATTTTGGGAAGAGAGTGACATCTAGGGGCAGGAAATATATCTTACTTGTTAATCTCAATTTTTTTTTGTAGCGAAAAGGTCTTTTAGTTGCATGCCTGTGTCATGACCTGGATCACAGAGGTTACAGCAACAGCTATCTTCAGAAATTTGATCACCCCTTGGCTGCTCTGTATTCCACGTCAACAATGGAACAGCACCACTTCTCACAGACTGTGTCCATCCTGCAGGTAGGATTATTGAAATCATATCTTCTGTGCAGTAGAGTCCAGTGGTGGAAATAGAAGTCACGTCACTACCCAGTAGATTTTTTGAAGCATGCTTATTTTAATGTCTGGACTGTAGTGCTCGTTTAGAAGAGTGGAAGATTTATTACAGCAAGTCAGGTTCCACAATTAGGAACCCAAGCATTCAATAATAGTGCAAAACATAGCTTTCCCAAAATCTTGATGTTATAAAAATAATCAGTAGGTATTTGAAGGTATTTGTTTATGGTCTTCCTTTTGAGCTTTTAACTTCTGGGTCAGTGGATTTTTTTCCTTCGATCATATGGAATAGGAACTTTGAAAATGAAGAATCAGAATTCTCACTTACTTAGATATTTGCAGCACTAAGTGCTTCAACAAAAACATCAACCATCTTGAAATTCTGAATGAAAGCTCAAGTATTGGCCAAAGTTTGCATGAGAAGCTTGAAAACCTGCTGTAATAAATTCCATGAACATTACATGTGTGGCATGAAGGAGAGAATGTTCATTTTGCACGCATGAAAAATATAAATTTTTTTCATTATGTTATCATCTGGTGTTTTGTTATTAAGCAGTTCAGCTGAGTAAGGTAATATTGTATGAAAGAGAGTTCCTAATATAAGGTAATGTGTCTGTATGTTTAATGAATAAAAAGTTACCTGAAAGAATGCAGGCACATCTTGGGAAATCCAAGTGTGCTACTGACACAGATATTTTCTCATCAGTAAAAATTGTTTTCATGCTCCATTAGAAGAGTGAGAACTCTCACCTATGAAACCACTGCCACTCCATAACATACTTGTGCTCACTGGTTTTAGTTTACCATGCACATACTCAGTGCACAGCCTTACCATGCTACTGTGCCACTAATTTGTTGTTAACTTTTCTTTCTTTCTGGTCTTTCAGGGGGAAGATATTTATTTACTTAAGTACCTAATCACCTTTTAGGAAAAATACATATTCTGTATTGTATTCAGAAGCACATCTTGTGATTATGGTTTTAGGTATCATGTACATTTTTCATTACAGAATGGAAACTTTATCTCTGTATGCTCCTTCATGTAGGAGAGTGTAATTGAATCCTTCAGTGGTGGTATGGCATTAGATTTTTCGTATTCATTCTTCATGCTAGTTTGTGCACAATGAGCAAGTTCCTCAAGTCATTAACACTTCCCTGTCCCACTATGGCTTCATGAAGCAGACTTCAGTCATTTTTCAAAAACCATTTTGCATTTTTCCTGGAGAAATCTTGTAACCAGTGAAAGTCCCATTTGCCAAGACAGCAGGGAACCCTTTTGCTTCCTCACTATCTCTAGACTTGGCCATCAGTGTGAGTGAGGAAAGAGATACAGGTGGTTAGGGCTGTAAAGTGGATTCACACACTGACTACCCAAGTGGTCTGTTACGGTGGCTAGTAACCTGCAGTAGTTTTCACTGTTTGAAACTTTATAGCTGCTTTGCTCATCTGCCTGCTGTGCTAGTGTACACCATACTTACAAATACAGAAGATTCTATTCAGTAGCTTTAGCTCAGCAGGGAAAGAATAAAATCTTAGCAGCTGTACTTTGTATGTACTACTCAAAGCCTAAGTGATGTGCTCAGAAATGTCAGCTTCTGTCAGTACTTAACAAAATCAGTTCTAGGAGAGTGAACAAAAGCTGTCACAGTGATATTTTTGATAGTGCAGCTTCTAAAGCCTAAAGAATTGAATCTAGAATAATTCTCTAAATATTAGGAAAAATAGCCTGTTCTTGTGCTAGACAGCACAGTTGGGAAGGAAATACTTCCCAGAACCCTAAATAATGAAAGCTAGTAGGAATTGCCTGCTCCCAAAGCATTGATGATGAGTTAAAATATTCTGAATTCATTTCTTAAACATCATGTTCTATGGCTTCAGATTGTGTCAAAGGAGGATTGAGGCATAGCGGGATTGTATTTTCTATTTATTATTCACAATAAATTTACTTGTCCAGGTAAAAATGTTAGAAAATTACATTTATGTTCCAGTTGGTGAGAGAAACCAAGCCTATTTGTACCATGGAGGATTTATGTTGAACAAATTATGTAACTGCTTCACAAAGTCAGGGAAACTTTTTTATGAGCTTCAGCCCAAATGCCAGTTACATATCAAAACACATCTGCATTTGGTATATTCTAATAGTATTTTCTATTTGTGAATGTGCACACCTTAATATGGTTGGCTCATTCTTTCCCTGTTTTTCTCTGTTTCCTCTCAACAGTAGGAATACTTCTGACAGATTGCTTTCCAAATCCTAGAGAGAGTGAATAGTGTTGACTTTTCAAAATGTGATACAGCTTCATAAGTGATCACAGTACATGGATATTGTCAGTTAAATGCGCTATAATACATGCTGGAAATGGAAAAGGGATGAGAGTGGCATGTTGCAAGAGTAGTGGAAACCATTGTCTTTAGTTTATGAGTCAGTCAACTCATGGTTGAACAAAGCAGCTTTTTCCCCTAAATGTTCATATACATTAAAATACTGTAATTAAGTTTATTTCTGTAGAGAAAATTGTATCAGTAAATGCAACAATTTAAGGCACATTTCATTTGGAACACGATGAAAACAAAATTATTTTGGTACTGTAACTTGGATATTTCCTCATCCGTATTATGTGTTACGCAGTATTGAAATTGTACTTCAGAGTGAATCAGACACTCAGTTTATCAGCTTGGCAGTGCAGCAGTACTCTGGATCAGGACTGAATCATAAGTTCCCAAACTAATAGGAGTGCTGTGTCTGTAGTGCTTATAAATCAGAGAAGAAAATGCTAGCATTTTGCTCTATTAATACCTTTAGGCTTCAGAAGGTCAGTCCAAAACCAAATCAGTGGCTTACTCATAAATTCCATAACAGCATTTAAAAAGGAAAGATAACAAAGGGAATTTCAGTCTGTCAGCATTTGAATTTACAACAGAAATTGTCACTGGGCTGTAAAACCATTGTAACCTGTCTTGTGAAGTAAAGACTGAAATCATCTCAGAATTAGAGCTTGTGCTTTTTATTGTTTTTTTACTTTTTCTTAGCTGGAAGGGCACAATGTCTTCTCCAATCTGAGCTCCAGTGAATATGAACAAGTACTTGAGATCATCAGGAAAGCCATCATCGCCACAGACCTTGCCCTGTATTTTGGAAACAGAAAACAGCTTGAAGAACTGCATCAAACGGGAGCATTAAACCTTAAGAACCAAGCACACAGGTAAAGCAGAAAACCAGTATTAGATCACTATGGCATTAGAAAGAAAAAAGAACCAAGACAAATATTTCTGTGTACACAGCAATTTTCTTACATATCACAACTGTGTGTAAAATTCCCTGTACGTAACAGTATTTCCCATTATTTTATATTTGCATATTACTGCCTTTGGCTGTCATCCACACAGTTCAGTGTCAGATTTTCTGCAGAGGAAAGTTAGTGCACAGACAGTTAGGTAGTGGGGAAGAACATATAGTACAGTAATACACATTTATTTTTATGTCAATATTTTTGTTATTCTGTCAGCATGCTTTTTTGGAAAGAATTCTGGTCAGAATTGTGAGTTAAGATAGCTCTAAGTTTTAAAAATGTACAAGTGCATAATCATAAATACATGGCTCTCTCTGTCCACATAAGCAAAATATCGTGCACTCTGGACAAGAGATGTGTCTCGTAACAGACTTCATTAAAGTTCTCTTGCAGCCCTTCGGAGCTGCTTTCTTCTGGAAAGTGGATCCTGTCATTAATCTAATGCAGAGGAAAATTAGGCAAAATAATGAGTCATGATTTTGATTTCTTTTCAAAAGGAACTTGGATACTTGGATCTTCTTTCAGAAGAGTTCTACAGGATTTTGCCAGTAGTTTTGAGTAAATTATTACAAAACTGTAGGAAGGAGAGGTTTTAAATGATTATTTCCCAGTATAGAGCTGAAGCTTATCGAAATTGAATAAAACTCAAGAATTTTAAAAGATGAAGATATAGTAGCTCCTGATAATGAAATGTACCAGAAATTTTAAATTTAGGGTTCAAAAAATTGAAGCACATGACAACTAATTAGTATGTGATTGAATATTCTGTTAGGTTTATATATATATATATTTAATCTTACCTGTCCTCAGAGCATTTTTCATTGCAAAGCCAACATGCTCAAAGACAGGACATCAGTTGGTAAGGTGGCTGAAGTATCCAAGATGTCTAGTTGGTACCTATACATACAATGCAATGCTAAATTTCAACATTATGTGGCTGATCGATTCTCTTTCTTAACTTAGGGGAATAATAACACTTTGGCATTTATATATCAATTATTCTGGTAATGATTATAATCCTACTGATAATGTTCACAGTTACCCTGTGGACAGATTTGTTGGTGTATAGGACAGAGTTATGTATAGAATTCTTGTTCTGTCAGGGTTGGAATTAATTCTGACAAAACAATGACAGAATACCTTGAGATAAGCTCAGAAGCAGTTTTTCCTCTTGTTTGGACCGTGTATTCCTTTCTCTGTAAGCAACAAAGAAATGCAGCAGTAGGAAATGCCATCTTTCTTTTTATAGACTTGTACTGTGTTTTCAGAAATTAAGGAGGGGCGTGTGGGTGTTTTAACAGACAGACATTCTTGTGTACTTTTCTGTGAATGTGATTGTGCAGATGATGGACAATGAACTCAGGTTGCAAACAGTGCAGAGATACTGCGGGAAACAATACGCAGTTTGTGTGATACCTTATTAATGAATTATTAGCAAGTGAGGAAGAAACAAGCAAGGTGAGACAAATTTTGCAGTATGTATACTTTAATGCCAGTTGAACTTAGGAAGGGCAAACAAAAGCTTTGCAGTGTGATCATTAATTCTCTACCAAACTTACCATTTAATCTTATTTTATTTTAGAGATAGAGTGATTGGCCTGATGATGACGGCTTGTGATTTGTGTTCTGTAACAAAGTTATGGCCAGTTACCAGGCTGACGGCCAATGATATATATGCGGAGTTCTGGGCTGAGGTATGTGGTTTTTTTTGTTTATTCTCTTTACAAATGGAAGTATCCAAGAAGAAAAAAGCAACCATAAGTATTTTTTCAATCAATATCTTAGTGTGCTTGTTTTAAAGAGTGGTGCATGCATGTGTTTTGTTATTTTCTCTAAAACTATTTACAGAATTGAGTTACATTCATAATTTTAGGCAGCATTTTTTCTCTCCATTAAAGATGGATTTAGAAAGGAAGTCCTAACATAAAGTGACGAAGCAACAGAACACAGAATAAAATATTTAAGGTTTTTTGAGTCAACTGTAATTTTGTAAAGGATCTCTTTGTATTCTAGAAATACACAATATGACATCAGCTTCCAGGTGTCATGGGCCAGGAAATGCTAAGGCAAATATGACAAACTTTAAAATTATTCTGACCATTTGAATTTTCTTTGTGAGCCAGCTCAACAACTGGGTTTCAGGGAGAGCTTATTTTTTAGTATGCTGAAAATTACTCCTCAGATAAGATATACTGAGAATTGAAACAAAGCATTGAGCTGTGCTAATGTAATCATGTTCATAAATAAAGATGCAGTCTCTCATGTGTCTTACACTGAGGAGAAAATGTTCTAATTGTTTAAATTTTGAAGTAGAAGTGACTACTTTGGGGAAGAGGAATACATTGTGAGGGTGTGGCATAGACTTGAATTACGCAGTTTTGAGAGATATGCTGTATTTTTAGAACTTCTATTGCACATGTGTATGATGAAATGTTCTTTTCCGTGATGTGCCCTGTGAGAGTCTGCAGAATTCAGTGAGTTTATTTCTATTTTGCACAGGTGTAAAATGGAAATCAGACCCACAGAGTTGATGTAGCATGCGTATAGCATGGAGGTTGTTGTCCTGCCTGTTGCATGTTCATTATGAAATTCAAGGTGTGCATGGCTTGTGAGTGTTTTTTTGTGAATATTCACATGTTCTCATTAACTTAACTTTGCACAGCTTGGACAACAATAAAATATTTTAAAAATGCGGACTGTATAAGCTCCAAGATCTAATTTCAGTACTTAATTTCTAAAATGTCAGCACTGGAAAGTGGGTGTTCTTATGGGTGATAAAATGGGGGGTATAATGTTGATGTGCCCCACTGATTACATACTCAACTTTTTTGCTTACAAATAAAAAAGTCTTTTTAATGCAAATTTTGTGAACTCATGAAGAAGGAAAGATCAAACTGATTTTTCCTAATCAACAATTGGAAAGGTGGAATTATGGGCATAATTGAGCCTGTTTTACTTTAACCTGTTTTGCAATCCAAGGATGAGTTAGTAAAAGTGGAACTTGCTATATTGCTACTTCATGGAGCACATGTAAATTAGAAGTTATTGACAGAAATTGAATTGTCCAATTAATGTCTTACTGAATCCTCTTTAAGAAGAGGTTGATTAACACATGGTAGAAGTTTAATACATTGTGATCCACTCAGAATGTCTGACAAATCCTGCCACAAGTCTAAATACTTCTGGAAATTGGAAAGCTGGAGACAGATACAGAGAAAACCCAGGGAAAGCTAAACCAAAAGGAAGTTTAGATTGTGTTTCACTGTAGAGACTGGGGAAAAAGGTAAACTCTAGAAAAGTATACTTGACTAGATTAAATGGTTAGTTCTAAAAATAGGAAAGTTGCTTCTAGTTACTACTTGAGTTTGTAAGCGTAATATCGGAGTGGTTTTATATTTTGTCTTTGTGTAAACATTAACTAAAACAATAACTGCAGAAGACGCTGCTGCAATTTTTTGGTGTGCCACACTGTTCTTTTTTCATTGATCAAAGCCCAGTATAGCTAGGGTTTCCAGCTAAGATCTGCCTTGATATCACTCAGCATGAAGTTTTCCCACAGTACTGCAACTCAAGCAGAATAATATGTTTGCTGATCTATTATATAGGATTTCAAGCTTGTATAAGATTTAACTGCTGCAATTTCATAGAATCATAGAATAGTTAGGATTGGAAAGGACCTCAAGATCATCTAGTTCCAGCCCCCCTGCCATGGGCAGGGACACCTCATACCAAACCATATCACCCAAGGCTTCATCCAACCTGGTCTTGAACACTGCCAGGGATGGAGCATTCACAACCTCCCTGGGCAACCCATTCCAGTACCTCACCACCCTAACAGTAAAGAATTTCTTCCTTATATCCAGTCTAAACCTCTGCCGTTTAAGTTTCAACCCGTTACCCCTTGTCCTATCACTACAGTCCCTAATGAAGAGTCCCCCTCCAGCATCCCTATAGGCCCCCTTCAGATACTGGAAGGCTGCTATGAGGTCTCCACGCAGCCTTCTCTTCTCCAGGCTCAACAGCCCCAACTTTCTCAGCCTGTCTTCATATGGGAGGTGCTCCAGTCCCCTGATCATCCTCGTGGCCCTCCTCTGGACTTGTTCCAACAGTTCCATGTACTTTTTATGTTGAGGACACCAGAACTGCACACGATACTGCAAGTGAGGTCTCACGAGAGAAGAGTAGAGGGGCAGGATCACCTCCTTTGACCTGCTGGTCATGCTCCTTTTGATGCAGCCCAGGATACGGTTGGCTTTCTGGGCTGTAAGTGCACATTGCTGGCTCATGTTCATTTTCTCATTGACCAACACCCCCAAGTCCTTCTCCGCAGGACTACCATGAATTTCCTTTTTTGCCCAACCTGTAGCTGTGCCTGGGATTGCTCCCACCCAGGTGTAGGACCTTGCACTTGTCATGGTTAAACTTCATGAGGTTGGCATCAGCCCACCTCACAAGCGTGTCAAGGTCCCTCTGGATGGCATTCCTTCCCTCCAGCATATCAACTGAACCACACAGCTTGGTGTCATCGGCAAACTTGCTGAGGGTGCACTCAATCCCATTGTCCATGTCAGCGACAAAAATATTAAACAAGACCGGTCCCAACACCGATCCCTGAGGGACACCACTCGTTACTGGTTTCCAGCTGGACATTGAACCGTTGACCACAACTCTTTGAGTGCGGCCATCCAGCCAGTTCTTTATCCACTGAGTGGTCCACCTATCAAATTGATGTCTCTCCAATTTAGAGACAAGGATGTCATGTGGGACAGTGTCAAACGCTTTGCACAAGTCCAGGTAGATAACGTTAACTGCTCCACCCCTGTCCATCACTTTTGTAGCCCTGTCATAGAAGGACACCAAATTGGTCAGGCAGGATTTTCCCCTAGTAAAGCCATGCTGGCTGTCACCAAGCACATTGGGGTTTTTGATGAGATATGAGACACTAGACCGTCATGAAACAGTACTTTTTTAAGAGACTTAGGAAGCCACTTAAAACCATACTGAAAGTATGATGCAAACTGCTTAAAGCTTCAATTTTAACTTTCTGATCATGATCGTAACTCTGGGGATAAAGCAGTATATTTTATAACCGTGTGTCATATAGGTGTTCATGTATACTGAAACACTTATGTTTCTAGTGCACTTGTTCCATCTAAATACTTTTCTACTGTGAGGGTGGTTGACTAGTGGCACAGGTTGCTCAGGGAGGTTGTGGAGTCTCCATCACTAGAGATACTTAAAATCTGACTGGGCACAGCCCTGAATCACCTACTTTAGCTGATCCTGCAGGAATAGGTGTGTGGAATGGATGATCTCAAGAGGTCCCTTCCAGCCAAAACCATTCTGTGATTCTGTGATCCCTTTTACTTTCAAGGTGAAATGGTGAACATAAATCTGAGCTTTGTTCGGTTTTGGAATAATCAGTCAGAGGCTGAACAGCTTCCTCAGAGCTCTGGCTTCAAGTGCTTCTCAGGCATAAACAAGCTTAAAATCATACAGTGCTAAATGGTTTAGTGTTGAGGTTCTTATCATTGAAACAAAGGTAGCTGCAGACAGTGTTGGACCAGTCAATTGCAGTACTTCAAGCAAATGAAAAAAAAAATACTGTGGGCATGTAAAACCAAAATTTGTTTACAGTTCCTAAATAACAATTCACTGTGTTTCCGTTCTTGGAATTGTTTCAGGCATCTTTTTATCAGCTGAGGAACGAGGTCTTTCCTGTTGTTCCTTTCAACAGTAAAATGTGTGACAGACTAGACTCAGTGATTCTAGCCTCTAACTAGATGAAAGAAATCTTTTGTTGGTTAATTGAGCAGGATCATAGTTATAGGTGATGTTAAGTATACAAGACTGAATTGACTTCCAAAAGCCTCCGTTTTTTCTACACTCAAGGTAGCTGCAAGACAGTCAAACAGAAAGACAATTTTCTCAGACCAGAATCATTTGTGAACTTCTCTTCAAGTAAAGGGGCCAGAATCCTCCCTTGGAAGCGCATGTTGGCACTTGAAACATGGTCTGATAAAAATCTTATGAGAAAGATGTAATAAGTTGTCCTCTGGAGATGCCTTCGCTAACTGTAGCAGAAACATAGAACATGGATTTAGGGAACATCCCAAGCTTTCAGATAGCTAAACCTTGGTAAGCTGAATCTCACATTAAAGGGTACAGATAAGCAAATACTGTATATGCAGTTATCCTGTATAAACTTTCTCCCTAACTAAGCTTCTCCCACCCCACTACCAAAACCTCACCATGCAACCCCAGTACATAGGGTCAGCAGTTTGAAGATCACATTAACTTTGGAATCTCAGACATGAGCAGCATCTGAAAGCAACCATTGCTATGAGTATAGCTGCTTTGATAACCTCAAGATTAAACATCTGTGTTGTTTTGACTGTGCCATTGAGTCATAAGACTTGGAAAACTTAAAATTGTTACAGAAAGTAGCTAGCTACTTACAGATTTTTAAGAAATAATTGTGTTCAGATCCAGTGTAGCCTTCACAAATGTGTTGTAACTGCTCTGCTGGTAATGGGTGAAACATAAGGAGACACCTTTCGCATGGTCATTACATGTATCTGGTCTTTGGATATGCTGTGTCTTTCCCAGTATTCCTCTTATAATAAGGGATAAGGGATAATGTACTTAAAGAAAAGAAAGTGGTTTGATAGCAGCTTCTTCAAAGCAGCATGGTCAGAAAGGATGGATTGTTGACAAAGTGGGCACATTGTAAATTTCTTTGTTTTACTCAGCTTTTCCTTGGATGGGTAAGTTGTGTTTTACTGGTCATTGTATTATAATGCTTTAAACAAGTGATGTTTTGAAATATGAGACTAGCTATGAATAGAACAGAATAGAATAGAATCAACTGATTTCTTTGATTTTATTCTTCCAGTTGCTTTTTATTATGGAGACACTCTTGGAAACAAGGGAAATACGTGTACATTGACTCAAAATCTTTTTCAGAATCTGCTAATTACATTATCGTTTAGGTGAATGTATAAAATGAGCCCCTCCTTAGGCAGTTTTCTGACTTTGTCTTAGACTGGTACCACACATTATTTTAAATTATTAATTTTTAGAGTGACATGCAATAGACAATGGAAATCAACTGAGATCTCAGTAGTCTTGATTTTCATTTTGCTAATCTCTCTCTCTGCTTTTCTCCAGGGTGATGAAATGAAGAAAACGGGTATTCAACCTATTCCTATGATGGACAGAGACAAAAAGGATGAAGTCCCTCAGGGTCAGGTATGAACTCTCTCGGTAAAATGATACATTTGTAGTGTTAATAAAACATGTATAGAAAACACATTTTATGTATTAGCGAATATTACATTTGCTGTTACATTATGTGGGCTGTTGAATTCTGTGTTCTGCGAGCCCAACAGGGTTAAAATTTTATGTAGCAGTCGAAAACTTGTTTTCAAATGTTTACATAAATGACAATGTGTTTTTTTGCTGCTGTCAGTTGTTCCGTTCTTTGTACTTCTAACTCTAGCTAAAACCACAATCACCTATGATTTTGAGAAGTGTCAATAACACTTTCTCAACTTAGTGGTTGCTTCAGCCCTTAGCCTAAGAGGTTTTTCTGTTTTTATCCTGAATGCAAAATGAACTTTTTCACCTGTTCCTGATTAAAATATTCAGGTTCATATTTCAAAAGAATAATGTGGAGAGTTTCTTGAGGATAAGCAATAAGGGGTGTATTACTAAGAGCCTCAGTTGTCTGTTTTTCAAAATCTTTGAGTACTGATGCTCCTGTGCACAAGTGTGCAGAAATCACAGGATCAACTAGGTTGGAAAAGACCTTTAAGATCATCAAGTCCAACCTTTACCCCAGCATGACTGCTTTTTGTATGTTTTCCCTAGGGAAGATGGCATTCTGTAAACATAAATTTGAGGGTCTTAACTTTCTGGGGCAAATGGAAAAGGTAGCTTGTCCTTTGATGATCTGAGCAGAGAAAAATAAATTTAATTTGTGCATGGTGCATTCATATCCATATATATGTATAAGGTTGTTTGGTTGTTTTTTTTTATTTCAGAGGCCTCTGGTGCTTTGTTAGTAGTTAGTACTCAGAAAACAATAATATTTAAAATAGAAATTGCAAAGTATCACAAAATCACTGTGGATTAATTGCTCGATAAGTTATTCTATAACAAGACTATAGAAATTTTTGTATTCCGAAACTTAACTTTATGCGCTGTACCATATTTTAGCATAAAAATTGTGAATTTTATTATAGTAAGGAATTAGCAGTTTATGTACTAAATTTGTGTTTATTATAAGCCTAAAAAGAGAAGAAACATTTTTCTACATTTGGTTTATTTTTTCCCCACACTATATTAGTTATAATTGAATATCTTGAAAAGTACAAAATACTATAGTGTATAGTAATCTTGGCATTTGTAAAGGAATTTTTAATGGACCAAAAGTACAGATCTAAGATACAAGCAATTTTTTTTCCTCTTTAAAACACAATAACTGTTTTTCCAGGTACTGTCTTCATCACATTCTACTTTAGTTTGTGCTCTGTTTCATGATTCTTAGTAGTATAACAGTAAACTATTAAGGAAAAAAGGATGCTAAAAGCCAACTTCGGTAGTATAGTTGTAGCTACTGTATCTTAAAACAACATTACAGGAAAATGTGAGATTTAGGACAGATATATAAGCAGCCATTCCTTTGTTTATGTAGAGGCTGAAGAATTTAATAAAGCATTATCATCCATTTACTTGGGCTCTAACAAAAACAATTAATGAGTATTTTTATGAAACAGTCAATTTCAGAAAGAAAAGTTATTTTCCTCAGTCCTCTTGCTTATGCATCTTTAGGATAAACATACACTGCCTTTCCTACAGTGACTTCAATAGTTTGGTCATACCTGAACTCTAGGCCTTCTGTCTAACCACATCAAGATGGAATAATTTACTCAGATAATCCAAACCTTTTACAAAAGTCATCTGTGTGAGTTTGCAAGAATTTCCATTTTTGACCAAAGCAAAAGAATGCTTTTAATTAGCTTGGCTTTATCCAGAACCTAAATCCATTGAGATTTTGGGGGGGTTTCCTCCTTCACTGATGTCCCTTTTAACTTAAAAGCTTTCAGGACCTCAGAAGAAACATTTTATTCCAAATACTCGGGTGCCAGAAAGAATGTGGTTTGAAATACATTGCAGATTAACTTAGGTTTAAATAAAAACAAAACAAAACAGACAAGAAAAAAACACAGGGAGAAAACAATGCAGTATGTGAAATAGCAAACTTTGTCAGTGAGCAGAGACCATAGCTGTGCGCAGCTTTGCCTTCTCACCAGCTGCAGTTTCTTTCTATTGGCTACATCATAATTACTTGAACTCAGGCTGTTGGGTTCTTAGGTCAGAAAATGTATCTTCTTTTTTTTAAGTATAGAATGAACTTGGTCACATAGCCGTATGGGAGGAACCTCTGTATTCAGGATGCTGAGGACAAGACTTGCTCTTCAATTTCTGAATAAGAGACTTACTATTAATTGCTTTGTCACAGTGGTATTTTGTCACATGGTATTTCACTAAAAAGCATTTAAAAACTCTGCCCAAAGAGAGTGATCATACTGCACTACTGTAACTATCATAAGAATATAGCTTAAGTAAGTGATGTTGTAATGAATTTGTATTTAATCTGTCATCTTTGCTAATACCTAAGTAGCATTTTCTAAAAATTCCCTTGTGTCATTACAAATCAGCTGTGACATGGTAGCTGTCATAAGCCCTTAAGCCTGTATGAATCAGATTTAATTAAAAAGATGCTCATTTGATGTTCCCTAAATAGATTTATTTGATAATGGTAAAAATATATTACTGGACCACATACATGAAAAGAAATTGCAATCCATTTATTGATAACAGTTCACACCATTTAGAAACTTTCTGAAGGTGGAGAGCTGCTAGAATCTCAAGTAAATTATGCTATTGACTACATACCCTGGAGGACACTGGAATAATCCAGAACCTGACTGTTGGGCAATGCTGCATAACTTTTCTTAAAAAAAAACAAACAAGAAAAATCATCACAAGAGTAATGTTGGTGCAAATGGCAGAGCAATTTCTTTATACTTCTTGCCACTATTGACACCAAAAAGCCAGACTGGTCCTGAGCAAATTAATTGTTCAGTTGAATAAAAGGTCCCATAGAAAATCTGTTCTGAGCAGCTGTCTTGTTCATAGAATGGTTTGGGTTGGAAGGGACCTTAAAGATCATCTCATTCCAACACCCTGACATGGGCAGGGATGCCTTCCACTAGACCAGGTTGCTCGAAGGCCCGGCCAGCTGGGTTATGTGGACTTGAAATCTTTCCACTCGGCAGAATCTCCTCTGTACTCCACAATCCCATGCTGTGCTACAGAGCGGGCCAGCTCCAGAGCTCATTGCCTCTTCAAGTGATAGAAGTCATAAAAGAGAGGCATATAAGCAATTTGTAGTTGCCAAAGACTTCACTATTAATATTTTGTTTTAAAATATTTGGATATTTGGATGCAAAAGTATGAAGTACTAACAGAATTAGTAATTAAATGAGTAGTCAACAGCTTTGAGCTAGCTGACTGTTAATTTTCAGTATTGTACTTTGGCAACATTTAACTATTGTTTTCATTGTTGCTTCTTGTAGATTGGGTTCTACAATGCAGTAGCTATCCCATGTTACACCACACTTGCACAGATCTTTCCTCCAACTGGGCCACTACTGCGAGCGTGCAGGTGAGTAAATGTGTGAATTTTTGCATAGTGTATAGCTCAGATAAATGAAAAGCAAATATACTTTGCAAGTTTGACTGAAAATACAGACTTAAAATTTTATAATTTGCATGCAGATAACAGGGATATGAATCTTGTGTTAATGTGTGCAGAAACTCAGAGGCAGTAACTACTGACTGGGAATATGCAGCACAGATCTATAGACACAGCTGATTAAAATGTGCTTGATGCTGAGAGCATTTAGAGAGAAAGAGGTTCAGTGTTTATGTAACCCTGTCTAGGCTATTTCAGTGCAGTTTCCCTCTGTGTCCTTTTTACTTCAGTGTGGTTCTTACAACTAAGATTGGCTAGAATTTTGTTTTGTTTAAGAAAATGTGTTTAGGCTTATGTTTTTATTTCATGTCAGAACATCTTTATTAAAAATCAGGAAAAGAAAGAACCTCAGAATACTCGGTAATTAGGAGCATAAGAGTAGTACCATTGTGATGTGAGAGAGACACACATAACTTTGTCCTATCAATCAGTTGGGATGTAGCTTGAGACCTTCTGGGGGAAAAGTACAGGTCCTTAGCCATTTGGCTGCTTCTACCTTGAATGATGGTGGATCTCTAGTAGGTTGTTCTGTCCAATAATTATATACTGTACCTTGGCAATCTTTCCTGACCAAACTTCTGTTGAAACTGGTATGCTTCATGAAAATGTTCCACTTTCAGGTTAATCAGTATTCTCTAAAGAAAAACAGTTGGTTCGTAAAATGCCAGCAATCTTTAGTCACATCCAGGGAAGAGGCCTGTTTGTCTAAGTTCTTACCTCTCTCATAATTAGGGGTTTTTGTTTGTTTTGTTTGGGTTTTTTTTCTTTTGTGGTGCTTAAATTTGAGCTTGCACTGAGCTTTTCCTTGTCCTATATGGCAGATCTACCTTCTCTGTCACTTTCCTGATCTTGTGGACTACGTGATCTGTGTGAAATAACAGAAGGATGCCCACTATATACAAAATTCTGTGAAACTGGACATAGTGATTAACAAAATAATTTAATTTGCACCCACACACTGTTTCACACATCTGTGAGAAGAATATATAGGTCTGTAGCAGTGGGTGAGACAGAGGACTGTCTTATGATAAACAGTATTCAGGAGCCATCTGTAATAGTTACCTCCCTCTAAGGTCCCACTGCAGGGCAAGGCTGTGCAACCCTTAGATAGATATGGAGGGAATATTCAGTAGGATTAGAGGCTATACCTTTGTAGTTATTATATTAATGAGACCACAGCTAATACCCTGTATAGTATCTATACATTAAGAAGAATAGACAAGAACACTAGTAAATAAGAGAAGATTAAGAAAGAGCTTAAAGAATGATTTGAGATCATAGTAGTGAGAGGCTAGAAAAATTAGACATAATATATTTAGTTTATCCAAGAGAATAACTTTATCAAAATCTGTAACTGTCTTCATAGTATATTTTTGCATTATACAAAGCTTATTAATTTAGTGCATAAGGACTACTTGAAGCTCAAAGGTTCAAACAAGGAATATGGCTAATGTCTTTTTTTAACATTTGGAATAATGTCAGTTGAAGCTCTTAAAGGAAGGCTAGGCATACTTTTTGAAAGAGATGTTAAAAGGGTACAGGTCTGAGGAACAGTCATTGTAATAAAATTGCCAAGGACTATCTTTTCTAGGCAGTCAGGCTAAGTAATCACTGTAGTATTGTCTTTTGTCATTAGAAGCTATGAAAGTAATAATGTCTGGTAAATAAGGGGCAGTAATTTGTTACCTGAAACTAAGTAATATGGAAGTATTCATAGATGTGTATTTTAGTGGTTCCATCAGTTACAATATAGCATTAAACTCTTCTCTAGCTTCAAAATGCCATGGAGTTTGTTACTATCATAATGGTATCAACATCCAAATCCTGGTTTGGAATTCAGGCTTACAGTACAGGGTAGGAACGTGTACTCCCTATGCCATGTTGACCTCATATATATGTGTTGATAGTTTGATTATATAGATAATTGAATAATGTGTACTCTGACAAATAAAGAAGAGTTGCTTTAAGTGTGCAATTAGAGAACATGAAGTAAACTACAAAACTGCTTGTAATGCTTTCAGTGCTTTTTGTTTTGTTTTGTTTTTTTTTTACAAGGTTGTGAGTCATCCAACTCCTTTATTCAGAGGTAGTCCAGGATATTGGAAGTTTTCTAACTTTTTTCTCTTTTTAATCCTTGCTTGAAGGCTTTTTGCTTCAGCATATTGATGCTGGAAGCTAAATGATTGGTTATTCGATCATGGAACTGCAACACAAATTGTGCTTTGTGTAACTGTGTTTTCAGTCAGAAACTGAGTTTTATACTGTTGTCATGGACTAAACAGCATCAACTATAATACCCACCATTAGAAAAGTAGTAATGCTTATCATAAGTTATTTATACCTACTCAAGCTAACAAATATTGTCAAACTGATTTATATATGTGAAAATTTTTATTTCTTTTGTATTACTTAATTGTCAACACCTGGGTGTACTTTTACTCCCCAAGTCAATATCTGTATGCTTTTAATATGAAAATGTCTTGCAGTGTCTGTATGATTAATAAGCTTAGTGCTGGATGTAAGGAAAGTTCTGTTATTAGCACAGTCAATTGGGAGGTCTTCAAAATGGATTTGTATTTACTGTAGAACCATTTGCATAAGCCCACCGGTACCTTTGGTCAGATGTTAGAATTGTTATTCTGCTTAATGGGAACTGACGCTTAGAGAGGCTAGGTTGGATACTTAAGGCTGAGCAGCATCTTTTCCTAGGAGCCGGGTTCTGGGAAGACCCATATTGTTTGATTTCTAGCCACATGGATATACAAGTGAGGCATATTTGCAGAAGTGTTTTTTTATACTTAATGGTCTGTCTTTCAGTTTTCAGCTTAGGTGATCTGAAGTTGAATGGTAGAGTATAAAGCACCCACGCACGTGTGTGTTTAGGTAAAAGGTTCTTCGTGATTCTGAAGATGAAGCATGAATATCTTTTCAACAGTGGGTTACTCTGCGAAAGGTGTGATGTCTGAAATAAAAGCAATCAGCCTCCTGGCAGAGGCTTTATGGCCTTTTCGAATTTTAGACATGGTGTTTGTTGTTTGGTATTCAAATCATAGTTATAATACTTGTGAAAGGTACACTGGCACAGTCTCCAGACTGGGCACAGCTCTGTACAGACACAGCTCCCCACCTTGCTCTTGTGCATTCCATAACTTAGATTGCACTGGGGCATAGATGTGTGGATGTGGTATAAGATCTCTGTAAGAATAAAGAGTTTCCTGGAAATCCGCACCCTGGCATAAAGTCTTCTGAGGAGCAGTTTGATGGTTTTAGCTTAGCCTTGGGATTACCCTCTGCTGTCTGAGGGGGTTGAGGATAAAGTGTTAAGAGTTCAGGCTTGGAGATGCAGAGTAGGAAATCAAGTACACAGAATTAACTTCAACTCCCCAGTTACTAAAACATATGTTACTGCAGGGTTTAAGTAACTCCAGAGTGTTACAAATAGTTGATTTTTCGCTACACCTTTTTTTTTTTTTTTCCTTTATTTTGATGAGTATTTGTTATTCAGTATGATGAGAGGAATACCACCTCATTCCCGTTTGGTGATGCCTCAGCTGCTGACAGAAGAGGTTTGGAATCACACCTTCACCAGCAGTGCGCCTTCTTGGAACACCACATTTAAGCTTCCCTGGAAGCGTTCAAAAAACTGTGCAGATGAGGCACCATGAATGACATGGTTTATTGGTGGACTTGGTAGTCCTGGGGTAAAGGTTGGGATTTATGATCTTAAAGGTCTTTTCCAACCTAGCTGATTCTGTAATTCTAAACATCCCCGGGTTTTTTTTTGAATGTAGACACCAGCTGCAGATAATAGCAGCAAAAGCAGCCAAGGCAGTATGTCAGCATCAAGATTTTTATTTTGAGAGCCTCTGGGCATTTACTCCAGACTCTAGGAGCCAGGGTTTCAGTGGGAACACAGAGGCAAATGAATCGTATTATCTACATCTTTAAAACAAACCAACCACAAAACAACAAAAAAGTACCAGTCCCTGATTTCCCTGAGGTAAGGTAGCAGCTAAAAATCGAGGTTTCCCTGTCTGTTAATTTATTCCACATTTTTAAATACTGTTATCAATCTGTGTAGATCAAAACACCTGTGTTACAGTGTTGAGAATAAATCCTGTGTTTTGTAGCCCATGTACGCAGGTCTGCTAAAGTAGCAAGTCTGTGCTAGTATATTTATTTGGGGAGTGAAGTGATTGATTTTTTTCCCCTTTATTTCACACCACATAGTTTTGAATATTTTTCCATGTGCTTTCAGGTCTCTCAGTCCTTGCTGAAATTCATATAATTTTAAAATATTTTGTCTGTAATTCCCCTCATTATTTTCCCAGTTTCAGGAACGGGACCTAGAAATAGTATCAGTTCGGTGTTTGTGATCCTTAGTGCCTGATTGTATTAGCTGAGATTCAGCCCCATATCAAAGCTGGCTTCATGACTTCCACTTGCCTGGAGACTCCCACTTGCCTGGAGCGCGGGCAGAGGTTTCCATCTGCCTGCAGAAAACCGTGTAGGTGCTCCCCTAGAGGGCACCAGCTTTCTTCGGTAGATTCCATCAGACGCTGCCTTCCCCCACCCCCAGAAGTGCAACATTTTCTCTTACCTGTTCACTGTGCTTTCAGCTCATTATCAGCTGTTTTTTCAACTGTTTCAGCAAAGCTGTGACATAAAAATCAGGAGAGCTCTGCCACATAAATTCCTATGAAATACCATAATTTGACGCATACTATAATAAGACCTTAGTGCGTTTATCATCCTGTTTGTTTACTGAAGAGGTCTAAGAACTGTTGTTTTAGTAACTAAGTATCTGATAATATGAAATGGAAACAGTTGAGCTTGCTCTCTTTCTCTCTGTACTTAAAGACTGAATGCTAGATTTGACCGTAGCTTGCAAGTATGGTCTGCTACTGTGTATCATCAACATAGACTTCCAAATCACTGGAGGCATACAGCAAGTAAGATTATTGATCTGAACTCCTCCAGGTCATTAGAACATTACCAGTTAATTTTTTCATCATTCTGTGGTTTGTGAACCAAAATTTAGACTTGGGGGTTGGCCAGGCTGTGAGAAACTAAAATTTGTGTCTTGAGGTAAGGGTACTCTTTAAATGTAGCAGTTTGACAGTATCATTACTACATTAGTAATTGAAAGTTGATACTATGATGTTGGCATGCAATATCTTACACAGTCAGGCAGGCCATATGCAGGAGTTTTAGAAGGCTTAATGCACTTCTGTGGTTTCCCATGAAGGAAGTTTCCTGGCAAAAGTCCTGATCTCTGGTGGTTTTGAAAAGGGCTGAAGTATGCTGTGGTAAAATCCTGGAAGGCTGCTTGTCTCCAAACTGCTCTTTAGGGTCTCTGCAGGCACGTCCTTCTTGGGTCACAGCTGGGTTTTCCATCCAGCCGTGAGGGCTAGGAATTTGTAAGGGAAGCAGGTGCTAGCCTCCGGCTCGAGCTTGTTCCAGGGAATGTGTGACATTGACTTATATGTAGTCAGCATGTGTACAAACCACACAGAATTACAGAATGGGATAACTGAAGGTGAAGGATGAAATAATGTAAAGATGGCAAAAGCTTGATGACATACAGGTACTTGTATACAGCACAAAGCTACATCTCACTGTATAGTACAGCAGACACTATTGTTAGGAAAAAAATCCCAGTAAAGCTATGAACAGTATTTTACCTCTGACTTTTTTGCATCTCCAGGGACAATCTCAACCAATGGGAAAAAGTAACGAGAGGTGAGGAAGCCTTTATATGGATTGCTTCCCAGTCCCTTCCTCCTGGGACCTCAGATTCACTTCCTGTGAAGATTGATGACTGAGCAGCAGCAACAAATAGCTTTAACCTGAAAAACATCCCTTCTTGTTTTGGGGATTGCTTTTTGTTTTGTTTCATTTTTATTTTGGAAGAAAAAAAAGAAAAAGAAAAAGGAAAAAGAAAAGCTACAAAATGTTAACTAAGAGGCAGATCTGCCTAGGAAGGTAGCACCCATGGAGTTACCTCAGCTAAATGACTCTGGAAGCCAATCTCCTGACCTACACCAGTGACACAACGTGAACAGAGGGAAAACGACAACCCAGAAGTTTTGGAGTCAGCTAATCAAAAGAGAGCTTACAACTTGTGAATATAAAAGACTGGCCTTATCTCATGGGCTACATTGCTGAGGCCTTAAATTAAAACTGATGGGGGGGGGGGAGGTGGGGAAATCTTAGGGGGTACTTCTAAATTGTATCTTTCTAGTAAGGGTTTCAATGGTACTTTTGTTATACTGTACTGTGGCTGGCTTTAACACCAGTGTCACTTGGGAGTTCTTGGCTATAAATAGAACAATATACCCATTGCTATTGTGAATGTTTATGTGTGATCTACTTGTAATCAGTTTGAACTCCAGCAGAATCCTTGGAGACTATAATTCATGCTTAGGTTACAGTGAATTCTCTTGCTGCAAACTAAAGGAAAACCAACATTCAGGTTAAAGTTTTAAAGTACTTCATTAAGCATCAAGCATCATGATGCAAATTGTCTGTCACTGACAAGGCAAACATTGAAAGAACTGGTGATGGTGCTTTGTTCTTCAGAATGATTTGTAAGCCTAAACAACTCCTTTCTTGAAACACTGGAAGTACTGAATATGAGAGTTTCAGGGTGTAGGTTTTGTATCCATAGTGACAGAAGCATCAGATTAAAATTTAAATGTGACAGCAAAGATTTCATTGCCTAGCTCACAATTAATTAGTCATCATCTTTATTTCTACCTGCTGAGTTGTATTTGAAAAGGTATTAGAGACGTACCTGAAGTATGCTATCTGCTGGGAGCAAAAGCCTTGTCAGAAAAATCAGGTCTGATAAGAGAGGTTGTGGTACCATCACAATAAATCAGAAAATGTTTTTGTATTGACTAGCTTTTGTGTTGCACAGTAACACTGTATGTCTTCTACTGCTCTTTTCCCCCATCCGGAGATGAGTGAAATTAGGGAACATCTCCATTTGTCTATTTTTTTCCCCTAGTTCAGCAAAATTTCCAGGATTAGAATTGCCTTTCTTAGAGGAAAAATAGCTGACTGAAGAAAAGTACTCTAAAATAGTGTGTTTACAGTTCTGTGCTGACAGGTAGGCTTCAGCCTTACAAACTTCTGCACAGACTTTAAGACCTTACATTTAATGCCACTCTTTTCAATTTAGTGCAATTGTACAGAGTATATTTCAACAACACTTAATATGCCTTCATCTTTTTCTTAAAAGTAACGAGAAAAAAATTTCTTTGTATTAATCCACACAGTAGGTGAAAACACAGTCTTTGTAAACCTTTCACATACAGCCTATACTATATGCTTTTTTTCACAGAAAATACACTCTTGTTGTGGCTTCGGGAGAACATGGCCATTTGTGTAACTGCAACAAATAGTAGTGATTTTAAAGACAGAACAAAGGTTCTTTTTTCCATCTTGTGTTTGTTGAGCTGTTTTGCTCTAAGCATGCCATCTTACGGGTTTTATGTAAATGACTTGGATTCTTGAGTTTTGCCTTTTGTTATGGTCGAGCACATACCAGTATCTGTACATGTGTGCAGTATGTGACAGATAATCACATAATGTATAAGTGCACTGGAGCCTTTGCATAGATACTCTAGAGGTTAAGAATTTAATATGAAGTTATTTTAGTTATATGATATACATTATCCAGCAGCAGCCCCATAATTTTTTTCCGGTTTGCTTTACCAATTCTAAGTGCAAGAAATTTGTTGTTGACCACAGCAAACTATTTTGGGGAAAAAAAAAAAACAACAAAACAAAACCACAAAATTAAAAAATGGTGGGAAGCAGTTGTACCAAAGTAGAATGAAAAGTATCTCGTGCTGTGTCCTCTGTTTTACTCCTTAGCAGTTCTGGTTTAGTTAAATCATGCAGATGAAACCTTTCATCTGCTAAGTGCTCAAGACACAGTCACAGTTCCTAATTTACATGGAATTTATCTATACCTATGGTGACTACAGAAATACTCTCTGGAATTCAGATACCCCCAACAACTGAGTGGAATCTTTTTCCTTCATGGATTAAGTATATTTGCTGTTATTCTCCCTCTTTGAATACTGATCATACAAGCACTGCAAAAATATTCCCTATCACTCTGTGTTGGTGTGTATGGAAAGCTTTTAATTCATCTCTTGCTCATTGATAGTAAAGGTAACTTCACTAGCTCTGTTACCCTTCAAAGTATTTGGCAGTAGCACATAATATTTTATGTTTCTGACAAATTTGTCAAATTGGCAATAAGTTATTCTACTAATGTTTAAAGTTGATCAGATATTGTTTCTAATGTAGAACTATACAGATCACATTAAGTATATGTTTGCCAGAGTATAATGTCTGTTAGAAAGAAAAACTGTGGCTCCAGATGTTGTGGTTTAGTTTGCTTTCCTGGTGCGTTAAAGGAGAAAGGTCATGACAAAATGTTACTCTTTGTTAGCACCTAAACCAGCAAAAATAGCCCACAGAGTGCAGAATCAGATGTGTATTGTTTATTGTAGAAACAAACTTACACCTGCACTTCCAAAGTCAAACCTACCAAATACTAAAATTTTGAATCTGCATTAGAATTTTATGGCTCAAATCATTGCTCAACATTGCATGGTGAGATTAAATTGTTCAAAATTCTGGACTTGACCTCACAAATAGAGTAAGACATCTGGATCTGTAAGGCATCTGGCTCATTAAGCTAAACTGCCAAAAGCCATTCTTCCTTGCATTTTTATCATCCTAAAATTGATCTTGACCAAGATCAGTAAGAATGTATAAAAACCTAACAGATGTCTCCTCTCCTAGAGGTGTTAAACTTTATACTGCCAGAACTGCTTTATTTTTGTTATTAATTTCAGTAGTTTTTCCCTCTTAAGACCGAACTGTTTGAAGCCATGTCTGAGCATTTCTACTGTATTATGAAGTGATGCCTGAAAGGTATGCACTGAGAAAAATAGTTGACATAGCATGATACTCAGAGGTTGCATATTGTATTACTGCACTGACAGAAATTCCATTGTTATAATTAATTTATGAATTTTGGACAGTAGTGCAACGTTCTGCTGTAACGGTTCAATTCATGGCAGTATTATATATTTAGTTAGTAAGTGCCCATTAGAGAAGTGCAATGGGTGTTTTTTTAGCTGAAGTATGTGGTAAAAAGCTATTTACATTGGAGGGGACATGCAGTGTGTAATTCATCTTTTTATGTGGCACAGACTTCTTTCATGTGTTTAAACTTAGAACAGTGTGATCAGTTTGCTGTGACTGCATTTAGTGTTAAAATTGTAGGGATAGCAAATAGCACTATTCATGTTAAAAACTAGATTGTTAGATGATCAAAACAATTATGACCCTCTTGAAATAATGCATTTGCCTCAAACACTGTGATATAGGAACAGTTCTGTGAAGTAGAACAATTAATTCAATTAATTTATTCATTCTAAACACAGAAAAGGCTTTCTGCACACTACCACAAGAAAGCTCACGTTCAAACTTTAGGTTATGAATCCCAATCTAGCAAAGGCACATCATAACTCTTGTTTTGCTTTCTGACCAAAAACTGTGCTCGATTGTAATACGGGTGTATACTCTGTCAAAAACCCTAAAATAATGGACTGCTTTCTAGGGTAGATCAAACTGATTTGTAGAGTAGTTTCATATATATATTCAAAATTCAGGTTGGGCTGTTATGTGAAGAAGAAAGAACTTCAAGGTAACAACATTCAACTTTACTACATTTAGTGAGCTGAAGAATTTGTTTTATATATATATATATTTACACACACATATATATATATATGATACATATAAACTATCTTTGTAAAAAAAACAAAAAATATGCAAGTGCAATAATTTAAAGAGGTCTTAACTTTGCATTTATAAATTATAAATACTGTACATGGTGTGTAATTTTTTCATGTATTCATTTGCAGTCTTTGTATTTAAAAAACAAACCTAAACCTTTACTATTACGTTTGTACAATAGAACAGTAAGCATTTATTATGATATAGTTACGTTGTAAATAAATTCACAAACCAAACAGCCAGTACATATGCATATATGGGTGTCCTATTGTGAAGCCTGTTTTTGCTTTTACTGCTGGCTTTAGCACAGCAAGACTACTTCTGTGGATATGTAATTATACATATAAATATATGTATGATACATGAAATATATTTAGAAATGTTAATAATTTTAATGGATATATCTATACATATACTTTGGTGTGAATATTAATGAATACAGAGGTTTTTAATATTATTTTTCATGTTTATTTTTGCTATTATTGGGAGTGGAAGTGAGGGATGGGAAGTGTGTGTACGTATCATGTGTTTATACCACAAGTAAACCACAGGAGAAAGGGATTCAAAACATGATGAAGCCCTTTAAAAAGGTAGTGCCTGTAATTGCAATTTACTGCTTATGATGTGTTTTCCCAACATAATTTAATTCCTTATTATTATTATTACTTATTGCAAGTTCACATTGTCATGAACTGCAAAGGGATCCACTTTGCCATTTGTCCTCCTGTTGCCAGAGAGCTTACCTTGCTGTTGACAGCTACTTCCACACAGATCCTTACTTTGCCAGTGTCGAATGGCAGGGCAGCTGATGCAGAATCATTTGCTGCTTTTTGGAATCATGGAAATCCTGAGATATTGAATTGTAGAAAAATAATCCTGCACCCAAATCTTTAAGGTTTGCCAGTCCAAAGTGATATAGGGTTTTGACAGCTCCCAGTACCCTGAAATACAAGGTAGGTTCAGGGAACTATAAAGCAAAATTCTGAACAACGTATTGGCAGATAATGATAAGATAGGGAATGTGTGCTTATCTACCCAATACACTGATTGGCTTCAAAGGTCTCTCACACTGTTCATGCTCAGTAAACAGGGTATTGGCCAGAGTGGTCTTGTGTCTTTATATGATTCTTCATATCCCTTCCATTCTCAAAGACGATGAGCCTGGGATGGAGTTCAACCTGGACTCTCTATCTAGTTACTCAGTATGCCCTCCAGACTTCCCTGGTCTCCCTCCTCACTTAAGGAATGCAGCATTGCTAGGATGACTTGACCAGAAACAAGTTTCCAGGGCAACTGGCTCAGTTTAACTGCTGCATGCGGCTGTCAAAAACAAATATTACAAAATGTACCTGGGTCTGTGCTGTTGTGACCAGCCCACCCAGAAAGCTCTGCTTGCTGCAAGGGATGTGATGCTAGGGCTAACTTTAGTTATTAAATGGAAACTGCACTGAATTCTAATGCATTTTTTTAGTATTTATTCATTTAAGTTAAAGCTTTACAAATTATGTTGAGGGACAAGCAATAGAAGAGGAATGTTTTTGTGATTGCTATTGAGTTGGTCCTTTCCACCTGTTTCTGTGTTGTTGGCAAGGAACTGTAGGCTGAAGTCGATTAATGACTTTCTGGTCAAGCTTTTGAAATTGATCACAGTCAATCGCATGCTTTTTTATATTTTTCTGCTTGACATGCAGACTTAGCTCTTGTAGCACACCACAGTGCTTTGCCATTGATGGTCACTGCCTAGTCAGTATGTTTCTTTAACCTTTTTAGCCTTTTTTATTGAAAAATGCCACCAGAAACTTAAAGCAGCCGCTGAATATGTTCCGATGCAGATTTTTGAACTTATAAATGAAAAAGGACCTTAACTGAAGCTCAGTGAAGTTTGGGGAGGAAAGGAGTATTTCTGTTGGTTTTGAGGGCCTTTGAATTATGCTTGTTTGAAAGTAACCAAGTGCTCTGTAAAATCAAGTGCTCATTTGAGTCACTTGTAAAGGACACAGACTTCAGTGGATTTCAGCTGCTCAACAACTGTTGGAAGTTACCTTATTGTACTTACTTTGCTTAAGACGGTTACTAAGGAGAAATTCCCCTTCTTCAGTCTGTAGTCCCTCCTAGGATTAGGGGGAAAACTTTATTCAGGGTGTTGCGGTAGTGCTGTAGGAAAAGCTACCTGTGCTGTGCACATTGCTTACAAAGATGAAGTTCTTTGCCTCTGCATCAAGAATGAGTTACAGAGCAATGCTTCAGAAGGTAGTTGGCGCGTGTGCGTGAGGCCTGTTGTTTAAAGTTTTTCTAAAATAAAGGGGAAACCTGAGACTCAAGAACTGTGGAAAAAATGAATTATACCAGGTAAAGTTTACCTTTGATGTGATTCTGGTTTGTAACATTGCTGGAATGACTGAATGATTTTCACCGTAGTGGCTGTTACCTGGCATTAATTACTCAGCTGGCATTAATTATTTTTCTTTTTTACAGCAACGTAAACCCTGTGAATATAGGTGAGATGTTTGTAGAGCTACTTCTGTTTCTGTATTTATGCTGCTTATAGAAGCAACGTAAGTTGTTAATAAATGCTATTTAATAAGCATATGGAAATGAAAAAATAGAAAGAAAAAGGCCAAAAGAGAAACTTTTGGATGCACCTCAGTTGAGTCAGTATCTGTTAGAAGCCTCAGTAACCTCAATAGAGAGAGAAGAAGAACAGGCTGAATTCTCTTCCTTTCTAGAGCTTGTTAAGTTATCCTAAATATACACTGGTTGGGAATATTAGTTTCACTAATGTTACTTTCACTTCAGGAAGAAAAACGAAATAAATAGGATATGTCACATTCTACAATAGGATAAGAAATCAAATACAAATTGTGTAATTCTCCACATGACTCTGCAGGGTTTATCCAGATCTTTCACATGCTTTTCCTCTGTATGTACATAAAAGCACATATTCTTAAAATGTGCAATTATCTGACAGCCTGTATATACATATATATATAAAATATGCAATAAATATATATATATAGTATGCAACACTGTACTTTTGTTGCATTTGGTGTCTCTTTCAGATACAAGTAGCCTAGGAGAAAAACGTAACATACCGAGAAATGGTCAGAGGGAAGTGCTTGTGAAAGATCCATTAGAGAGAATAATATTTTGAAGAAAAAAAAAAACCTTTTTTACTCTGAGCATATTTGCATTTAATTTAATAATAAACTGCCTGGGTAGTAATTCTCCGAATAGCTAATATCTCCAAGCACAGACTCCAAATAGCTATTACGATTGTTGGAAGTAATACAATCACAGCACTTGTTAGCAACAGGCTGGGAACACACAGAAACAGACTTCATAACTAAACTATGAAAATAAACTACCAAAAGAAAAGCATTGGTATTTTAAAGTGTTGAAATGTTGAGAAGTAATTTTCTCAACTACTTTCTTAGCATGTGGCAGATACCCAGCTTGTTGGAAATGGGTGTTTGCAGGGTGGGGAAAGCTTTAGAGGAGCTGCTGTCACTTTTCTCTCCTATAGTCTAATGTGGAGCCTATGTAGTACTACACCTCATACAGCACTGACTAAAGCAACCTAACCCAGAAACTGTTCTGCTCATCACTGTCACCATGTTAATAGGATTGGAGGGTGCTCAGTTGTGACTGAGTCCTCTCTGCCAAGGAAGAGGTAAGCACCATTGATAAGGTGATCTCTGCCAATCACCAAAACAAGTAGTAAGACACACCCAAACCAAACATACCCCTGTGCAACAAAGACTCTGGGGTGGAAGTCCATGGTGTTGTTCATCTCTGCGTCCAGCAATACTAACTGGTAGAAATCCATAGGAGCAGAACTGTTGTGAAATCCTGCCTGAAGGGCCTGCGCCTGCACCATGTACCCAAGCAGATACCCCCTGACCTGTAGGGTGATGAAGCCTGGGTCTCTTACGGGCTTGCATTATTATTATTAGGTTTAAAAAATCAAGTTGGGTTTTCTATCTTTGCATGTAACTGAATTTCTCTTCTGCTTCCTATTACAGTCCATCTCTTGCTGTGCTTTGGCCGTAATACACAGAGTCCCATATTCTGTAGAACCTGGACAGCAGAATGAGCAGTTATGGGGAAGACCCCAGTTTTCTCCCTAAACAGCCACCTCTTTTATAAAACATGGGGCTTTGTTAGTTTTGAGACTGTACCCCTCTGAAGTTTCGATGAAATCAACCAATACCTTCAAAAGCTTTATGGGAGACAGTGAAGGTGCCAGGGAGTGGGAGGTCTAGTCTGACATTGCTGGAAAGCCACCTAAGATACCAGACTGCTTTACAGTTTAAACTTTTACTTCAGAACTATGGCAAAAGAATAAGATTTATAGAATCATAGAATCATAGAATAGTTAGAGTTGGAAAGGACCTTAAGATCATCTACTTCCAACCCCCCTGCCATGGGCAGGGACACCTCCCACTAAACCATGTCACCCAAGGCTCTGTCCAACCTGGTCTTGAACTCCACCAGGAATGGAGCATTCACAACCCAGGTGTAGGACCTTGCACTTGGCATGGTTAAACTTCGTGAGGTTGGCATCAGCCCACCTCACAAGTGTGTCAAGGTCCCTCTGGATGGCATTCCTTCCCTCCAGCGTATCAACAGAACCACACAGCTTGGTGTCATCAGCAAACTTGCTGAGGGCACACTCAATCCCACTGTCCATGTCATTGACAAAGATGTTGAACAAGACAGGTCCCAACACCAATCCCTGAGGGACACCACTCGTTACTGGTCTCCAGCCGGACACTAAGCCATTGACCACAACTCTTTGCCTGTGGCCATCCAGCCAGTTCTTTATCCACCGAGTGGTCCACCTATCAAATTGATGTCTCTCCAATTTAGAGACAACGATGTCGTGTGGGACAAGATCTTTTGAAGTCCCTCATACTGTATGTGTGTGCTTGCCCTGCAAACTGATTTTTGTCATCCCTAATGTGCTAACTGAACAATGCAACTTGCCTGCAGGGTCTCAGGACAAGTCTGTGCTTACCTTGGTTTTTCCTGCTGTGGACGCACTATGTAGAGATATTTTTTCTCTCTCTGCACTGGTGAACAGCTATGTCTGGGTTTCAAGGCTGAGTGCAGCAATGCTTTGAACTACATACAGGTTATATTTCTGGCACTAAAGTGGTCATCAAACTGGGATGGAGACAAACAACTAAGTAGCATGTACTGTAAAATTGTGTTAGATTTTAGCTTGTTAAGGACTTCTGGTTTTGTTTAAGGACTTAAGTTTAGCTCTCTTAAACCTAGTTGTGGAGCCTGCTGGTGTTGACACCAGCCTTCTCAGTGGTACTAATGAGACTGAATGCTCTGACTGTTGAATAGTTGGACTCCAGTGCAGTCCCCAGATACTGTAAACACTTTCTGATGGATGGGCTGTATTTAAGGGCTCCATTTTGTCCTTTATATAAAGCCTGCCCTGCACAGCAGAAGGATTTGAATTATCCCGGTCCTATGGCAAGCCTCCTCAGCCTCCTGCTGTTTCCTGTCTGCAGTCTAGAGCCTTCAGCTCTGTCCTGATCCAGGTGGAAAAAGTGGACCTGGATCCTGGTTGTGTTCATGAAGGATTTTCAGAGAAGAAAAAACAGTCTTAGAGAGCGCTTGGGACAGGTGTAAATGCCTAAGTTATCATCAGTCCCAAAAGTACAATGTCTCTTTAGCTTCTGAAAGCAGCAGTGTATTTAGTTTGTATTGACATCAGAAGACCTCCTCTAATAATGCAAATGCTGTTTGCCCTTATTCTCCAGCTTTGGAGCTTGTCTTTGACACAAGTACGAGTCTGAACCTGCTGTGCCCACTACACAGCCCAGATTACACATCAGGCTCAAACAGTATCCAGCCTATTTGTCTGCCAGAGATAATTAAGAAAGCATCTGCACTCATCCTGTCTCTTCCATACACCATAGGGCTGCCTCTGCTTAATGCAATGGACCTATGCGACCTCTGAGCTGTTCTGTGGATCTGAGCACAAGATCACCCTGGCTGCCAGTAGCCTGGCTCAGGCCACTCACCAGGGCTTACAGAATGAATACATCCAACCCTTCAAATGGACCATCTGCCCTCTGGTTGATCGTGTCTTTTTATATAATAACAGTACAAAATTAAAGTAAATGGAACTCATGACTGTGACAAAGTATATAACAACCGTGAAATATTTGCATTTCAGTGCATTTGAGGGGAAAGATAATATCCATAAAACATGTAGCATTAGATGTGATTCCTTGGCAGCCTTTTCTGTTGTTCATTGCAAACAGAAGTCCCACTGTAGCACCAACAGTAATGGAAGGAATGCTGCCACTTCTTTTCCCTTTACACAAGCATAGTTTGAGAAGCAGGAGCAAAGACTGCGAAAGGTAAGACAGACTTTGCAGCTTGGCGCCTACAAGTTTCACTACTAACAAAGCTGTATTGACTCAGTTAGATTTGTGGTCACTGTACGCTGGATGGGAATGATCACCGCTGGGTGCAGATGGGAGAGTTTATGTTTATTCTAAACTATAACTGGGTCCAACCAATTTGTGACTCCTCAGCATAAACCCAGAGACTCTATGGAAGGAGGAGCTTGAGCTGCTGTATGCCAGTCTGCAGGGTGGATGTCAGCCTGAGGGACAGACTTTGGAGTCAGGCAGGTGTGATGATCAGTGCCATGGCTGATGTTTGCTGAAGTGGTTGTTATGTAATTGTCAGGAATCAGGCATGCAGTCCGATATTGCTCTGACTTCTGGAGAAATGGATTTCATTAGGTATGATTGTAGCATTAACACACAAGCATCAGTATGGTTATTTGGGGTTTTGATTTGTTTTTTTGTTGTTGTTTGGAGTTGCTGGTGGGTTGGTTTTGGTTTGGTTTTTTTTTGGGGGGGAGAGGGTTGCTTTTTCTCTTGTGGTTTGTGTTGGTTTTTGTTTGTAGTTCTTCCTTTCTATCTGCACTGGGAACAAAATGATGGGATTTTTTAAGCTGATGCATACGTGATAGGACAACTGTGCTGAGGAGATGGGGCCTTGGTCATGGTCCTAAAGCCAGACATGCACTCTCAATATGTCGTCAGCTTGTCTCCATTTTGATTCAGCAACTTGATGTGGGTCTAGAAGTCTGGTCTGCTGCTCATGGAGGCCCAGCTTGTCTGTGGCTTTGCTACAGATTGTGCTTTTAAGACTTTCCATAGTATGTTTTCTTTCACCTCTTCCATAGCCCCTTTGTTTTTAAGTGTACAGACTTGTTTATAGCCAGTTTCCCATGTGACAGATTTGGTACAGTCACCTCCTGTCTCCTGAAATACATGGAGATGCTGTGCCTTGACTTCATCTTGCTTCTTGGTCTCTCGCTAGATGCTGGTGTGACTATGTGAGGATACAGGAATTCAGTTTACTGGATGAATTCTGTTGCTGTCCTCCACACTGCACCCACGCAGTACCTCAGGTCAGTCCAAGGCTAAAAATCAGGCTAAAGCAGGAAGCCCTCTTTCTTCAAGGGTTAAAATATTTTTGATATGTAATGAAAAGACCCGGTGCTCTGTCAATGTTTGCACTATGTTGTTTTGGAGGTTAGGCAATGTGGAGGTAAAAAACAAGCATTATCAGAGGGTTTGATGTCAAGTCTCTGTCCTTTGTGTTTGTAACACCTGAGTCACAGGATAGCTTTAGAAACAGATTAAGCCTCACCCTACCAGGTGGTGGCCAAGGTCCTCTGCACTCCTGTGTTAACAGGGAGGGTGGTACAGGACTCAGAACAGGAAACCACAGCTTTTTCTTCAAATGGGATGAAGGGTGGCAAATGGGGGTGAGTATCAAAGAGAAGGAGGCAGGCAGAGGAGGGGCAGGAACCAAGTCAAGAGGAGTCAGCCTTGTCTGAACAGGAGCCATAACTGCCCAGCTGGTGCATGGTGTGGTGCATGGGTGTTGAAAGGACTGGCAGATGGTGCTGTGAGCCTGGGAGGTTTTTAAACAAGGACATAGGATGAAGGGTATCATCACTGAACTAAAAAATAGCAAACATACCACTCATATTCAAGTATAGCAGGGGGAAAGGGAGAAGTAACAGCCAGGCACTGCATTCAAATTAATTGACCTTTAGCTACTTGAGGAACATGTACATTTGGGACAAATTTTGAGAGCAAATCTATTTAAAGACATGGAGGGAACAGAAAATAGAGAAGTTTACCAAAAATAGAACATGCTAGAAGTGCTTCCCTCCTTTTCTTCCTTTGGTAACTAATGCTTTGAGACAAGGTGTTGGATGTCTGTAGGGGTTTGAAATAGTGTCAGCCAAGCCATTCTTAGACATATTGGAGAAAACAGTAATTAGTGCAAGAAGCAGTAGTAATTAGCACAAGAAATAACTGGAGAGATGAAGGGGGTATCCCAAAAGCCTGCCTGGGTGCACTGAGCATCCCAGCACCCATCCTCCAGGATATCACAATCAGGTCCATGAAAGGTGGGTGGCAGAGCCTGCTGCCAGCCAGGAGGGCTGTCTCAGGCTGGCTGACCTCAGGCTGGGCAGGGGATGGTTGTAGCTGGAGGTTAAGGCTTGCGCAGGACCAACAGGTGCCTATGGTAATTCTGGGGGCCCTGCTTGTCCTCCTGGGCAGGGAGGCAGCCAGTCTGTGGCAATGGATGGGGCCTATGATGAGAACTGGTCCTGGCTGAAGGGTGAGGTGGGATGTTTGGCATACAATGAGGAAGCCATGAGGGACATAGTGGGTGAGGTCTTAACCAGCCTGCAGCAGATGTGTGGACTTTTCATTGTCAGGATAAGCCAAGCATTGCCTGTGTACTCCATGCTGGTGAGCAGGGATTGGCATGGCACACACTGCACAGCCACCCCTACTTACCAACCTTGTCTGAAACCTCATGCCAGGCTCTGGCACACATGTGTGTGTTTTGCCATGTACCCCAAGTTTTCAGCTCCTGGGAAGCCATGCTCAGTCCTATTGAGATGCTTTGTCACACTTCAAACCCTCAGGTTCTATAGGCAAAAATATCCCTCTGCCTCCTCAGGAGGTATATCAAGAGGAGAGATGAAAATGTAGTTAACATCTCTTCCACTCTGCAAGTGCCAATTATGTGGGTTTTTTTTCTCAGATGGTCTAGTTTATAAATATAGCTAGCTAAATTCAGAGTAACTGTTTTCAACCTGCATTTAGCACTTAAGTGGGCTGGTTCTATTTTTGGGCTGAAGAAGCATTTGTGTGCCTCAAATCCCATCTAAGTTCTTCTAACTATATCAGCCAGTCTAATAAAAGAGGTTGCCTCTTCCTACAGACCTTGCCTTATATCCTTCAGGCACTGACTGCAATAGCGCTGCTGCTTCTTCTTTCCTGTTGCTTCTCTGCCACCTGCAGTGCACGGCTTGAATGCACAAGACAAAGGATGAGGGGAAGCACATCAGGGTATTTCCTGACAGTCAGTTGCATTTGTGAGCTTAAAGAAGCTCCTGGAAATACAGCAAGATCTAAGCTGGATGATACCTCTAGAGTTCATCTAGTCCAGCCCTCTTACATGCTGGGCTAAGAAATTTTGATCCAGTGCTCAGGACCGTATCCAGTGGAATTGCAGGTACTTCCAGGAGATTTCACAACTCCTCTGGGCACACGCTTCAGTGCTGAATCATTCTTGTTGTGAAGATTTTTTTCCTTACATTCAACCTCTTTATCCTTCATTGCAACATGTGGCTGTGTCCCCTTGCCCTTTCACTGTGCACCTCTGAGAAGAGGGTTGTTTTTCCTCTACTGCTCTTTGCATTGCAAGACTATAATATCTTTCCTGCCTCTCCTTAGTGGTATCATCTCTGGGCTATACAGAAATGCTCCTCCTTGTGTGGCCAGTGCTTCAGCCTCTTAGCAGTCTTGGTGTTAACAATCTCTGCAGGATTCTCTCCGGTTTGTCAATGCCTTCTTTGGTGTATAGGACCCAAATCTGAGCACCATGGCCTTACCAGTGTGGAGAGGAATAAACACTTTCCTTTGCTGGCTATGCGCTTGCTTATATAGCCTACTATGTGGTTAGCTGCCTTTGCTACAAGCCACACTGCCATCTCTTGTGCAACTTGCCCAAAAGGATCCCTCAAGTACTCTTCTGCAAAGCTGCTACCTATCCAGTTTGTCTTTAGCATGTACTGCTAGGTAGGGATAGGCTATCCAAGCTATAGACATTTCACTTCTCATTCTTGACCTTTCAGAGGTTTCTGCTGGCCCATTCCTCCAGCTTGACAAGATGTCTCAGGCAGCTTTTTCTATCTTCTACTTTTTTAAGCATGTAGTTTTCCATCCTCTTGTGCTTGTGTTTATGCTATACAGATGTGCTCAAAGACTTAGTTCCTCCTTAGAGCAGTGTTTCTTTTATTATAGACTGTAGGGTTTTTAGAAGCAGACTACTGTTGCTGCAGTGGAGATAGATAGTCTCAGAATGGCAAGGGCCTGTGCTGCCCAGCATGTTTCCCAGTGCCTTTAGAAACTTTCACTTTCTTATTGGCTTCCCACTCACCACCAGGAATTATGACAGGATGCAGACCTATCCCCTAGCAGGAAACATGGCCATGAGGTGTTCACCTTTGCTATCTGCTCATTTATGGGGTCACTAACGAGACAAATTAAGAGAATTTCTGCTCCTCAACTGTTCAAGAAAAACATTTCATAACAGACACTTTGCTTTTCTTTCTCTTTGTGCCTTACCTTGTACTTTACCTCATTGCCTATCCACTTACTTAGACTTTAAAGCTTCAGCTTAAATGAGGACTGAACTAGAGGCTGCTTCTGTGTTGAGGTTTTCAGACTACCATGATCTGCCCAGAGAGGAAATGGAAGGACAGCATCTGAGGATGAACTTATCCCTAGCTAAATAGAAGCTCTCGACTTCTCTTCAGGGTCATCCCAGGCTATATTCTGCCTGGGAAAACACAATTACTCTCCTTTTCTGCCATATACCTAGCCAGCCTACTGTTACATTTCTGGAATAGATTTCTAGATAATGTCCACAAGATGGTTTTGTTTCTATTTAAAGACAGAAAATAGGAGTGAATCTAATTGGTTAGGCAGATCCTTCTCAGTAGCAGCTGCCACTGCTTCTCCTCTACTCAGTGTGCTGCAGTATGCCTTTCTCTCCCATGTTTCTGTGAAAAAAAATCACGACCTTATTATCATGCTTATTTCCATCCCTCCAGTGCAAGTCAATCATGGGAACAATTAAGCAGTTCTGGAATTAGAAGTGACAATTAACAGAGAAACAAAGATAAGAATGGAATGGCAGGAAGGGAAAATTAAATGGGTTCTTTTTCCCCCTCCTCTTTGCTCCATGTATCATGCTTTTGTTGAAGAAATAATATAGTTCTGCCTTATTAGATGTCAGTTTATAAAATTTACTCTGTACTACCTAAAACCTACCCATATCCACACATTTTCTCCTACTTCTCCCCAGTGGTCCTTCTTCCAGTGAACCAAACCCATTTAAATGTATTACTTCTTGATATGTAATTCAAGGCTCTGGCTGCATCATATTTAAATATGTGCTTCAAATGCCACTTAACAGCTAGGGGATTCTGTGGGTTATCATGCTGTCTAGGCTGACAGGTCAGGATTTGACTTTCTGGCTGTGTTTATCAGTCTCCGGTCTGTTTTCCTGGGTAGCAAGAGCAGCTAGGGTTCTTTCTTGGCCACAGCAGGATACTCATTTGGAAACCAGAAAAAGTAAGGCATGCTCCATAACAATGAAAGTGGTTTTCTATACCCAAACTCCTAAAGTCTTTCCGGTCATGTTGCAAGCATGTTTTCTGCTTTATCTCCCTCATTTGGTCTCTTCTTCAGGCTAAATTAATTCTTTCATCCACCTACACTTTCTTCTCATTTATGGGTTCAACTCACTCTTTTCTGCTATCCTCCAGCTGTCCTTAATTTTTCCTGAAAAGCAGTGCCTGAAACTGGGCATAACATTTGGCTGAAGCCTCTTCTGTGCCAGGCGCACTGACAGAAGGCCCACTTGCTATGTGTTGATCACTAGCCTGTATATGCCAGAATGCCATTTGTCTTTTTCACCATAATGACACTGTTGATTTGTGCTGATCATGTCATTCACCATATTCCCAAGATACTTTCTAAATGGTTCTCAACTACGCCAGCTGTTGCTGGCCACTGGGCAGCTGTTTGTTTCTGCACATATTGAAGTTCATCCAGCTGTTCTCAGAATTTTCCGATTTATCAAGAGCATTTTCAGTTCCAATCCTGTCTCTAAGGATGCTTGCACCCCCTCTCCATTCCATGTCCATCTGCAGATTTAACAAGCATACTGTGTATTCCATCATCCATAGTGTAAACAGAAATGCTGGGAAAATTAGATGCAGATTCGGGATGGATATAATACTGCTTGGTACCTCTTCCATTCAGACAGGGAACCTCTGTAACTACTGTTTGAATATAGTTTTACAAAGTTTTGGTTTGTTTTTATTTTACACCCATGCTAAACTCTCTCCACCTTCTTTTGCTCATTCCTAAGAATGCTACAAAACACAGTACCAAAAGCTGAAGTAAAGTCAAAATATGCAACAGCTACTGCTTCTCCCCTGCACTAATACTCTTAAACCATTGTACTGGCTCCTCATTTGTCATCTCAGTGCTTAGAGCAAGTTAATGTTTTTCCAAGATGTTTTCCCTTCTCTTTTTCTTGTTGGAAGTTGAAGGTAAAGTTGCTGAGATTTTGCTCATCTCCTTTCTCCCTTCTTCACCTCTTTTAAATACAGATCATGTACTTACGCTATTCCTGTCACTGGTGGCTCACCAGTCCCCAGCTGTCCATCTTGAAAGTAACTGCTAACAAGACTGAGATTGTTTCAGGCAGGTTTTCACATATGTTAGACAGATGTTCATCAGGTTCAGCCAAATTATCAACATGTTACTCTTAAGTGCTGTCTAATCTGCTTGTTCAGGCTATTAGTGTTTTTAACGTTTATTTACTCTTGTTGATGTTAGCTGTACCAGCCACCTGCTCACCTTTCCAGTGGTAACTGAAAGGAAATGCTCAATTTGGCATTTTTGATCTCCTTTTCCCCTTTCCCTGTTGAGAAGAGTGGCTGCATTTCTTTGCTTTTTCTATTAATGTTAATGCAGTCAACTCATGATGTCTTGTACTGTTAGAAATGAAGAGGCAGTGGTTCCGTGTGTTTCTGTGGGGTACTCTATCCCTTCACAAGGAAACATGCCCTGCCATTTTAGAACTGCTGGACATAGGTTGTGACTGTATCAACATTGTTGGCTCACTGGATCAAAGCCTCCCCTGGCTACAAGCCCTCCATGTTCACCACGGGGCAGACTGAGCTTGTTAGGAAAAGCACTGGTGTGCGAACTGGCTCTGCTGGGGAGGCAGAAGCTCCTAAGAGGAACCTGCTTAGACACGTTAGGTTGTCACCATCTTGAGGAGGTGAAGCAGGCTGCACTAGGGAGAAGTAAGAGCCACTTGGAAATATTAGCTTACTGAAGCTGGCCTTGCCCATTATTAGCACTGAGAGAAAATGCCACTTGGGCCTCCTGGCACATGCTGACAATTAATGCAAATGTACTCTTGCTTTTCTCATTAGCTTTCTCATGGGCTGCCATTGGGTTTGGGATGTGGGATGCTGAGGTCAGGCTGTGCCCTGACCTTCTAGCGTGACTTCCTGCAGGCTTGATTGTCTTTCATATGTTGTGTGGGTGTCTGGCAGGGTGTGAGGCTGTTTTAAGGTTTTGTCCAGCTCCCTGGGGTACAGAGAGCTCACCTGAGCACCAGCCTGCCCTTTGATTGCTGACTGGTTTTTGTCTCAGTGAAGTACTGAAAGGAATTGCATTGTTTTCCTGCAAGTTCCTGTCCTCTTGTCTTCCTAATTCTGTTTCTGTTGTCTTCACTGCCTCACCTCTCCGGGACCAAAGTACTTGTGCGCATAAGCCTAAATACTTCTAAATACCCCAGAGTGCAACAGTGGCTCATTTATTAGGTTACTCTGAGCTAGAGTGCAAATAATAACAAGAATTACAAAACCTGTTTGTTTTTGATGGCAGTCTATCCATCCTCTCCTCCCCGCAAAAGGAATCAGTCAGTGGCTCACCTTCCAGGAAAAATGAGAAAAATGGTAGGCTGATTTTCCTTAACTGTTAGGATCATGGTGGTAACATTCTGATGTTATCTGAGTTTATTGCATTATTTAACACTGACTGAGTAAATGGATGGCAAAGTCATTACCAGCACAATTATCACCTAGTTATCAGCTTCACTGTTTGTGAGCCTTGGAGTCATGAGGGTGACACAGAATAAATTATGCCATCTTCATCTCAAAGAAGCTATGGTCCTAAAGCTGAGGCATATCAATGGGTATCTTTTCCTGGTAAGTATGTTCCAGCAATATAATTGTCAATACTGTAATCCAATATGTCAATCCAAGCACCATGACTGTTTGGCTGAAAATGTTGCTTTCCTTTAATAAGTAAACTTAATTTTGAGCCAAAATTACTTTTAATTTATTATTCAACTCAAACTGGTTTAACACACAAGAGCCAGGGACCTGGGTAAATGCTGTGTATGGTTCTGTTATTCATGTCCAGGTCAGTGGAACTCAAACACCCTGGTGACAAAGAGGGCCAGGCACATGCTGGGCTGCATTAAGAAGAGTGTTGCCAGCAGGCCAAGGGAGGTGATCCTTCCTTCTGCTCAGCGCTGATGAGACACTTCTGGAGTCCTGGGTCCACTTCTGAGCTCCCAAGTACAAGAGAGACATGAGCATACTGGAACGATTCCAGTGAAGGGCTAAGGGAAAGCAGCTAAAGGCTTTGAGCATCTGATGGAGAAGATGAGAGAGCTGGGGCTGTTCAGCCCCAAGAAGAGATGACCCCCTAAGTCTTCTCTTCAATGTGCTATCAAGGTGTATTAATACCTGATGGCAGGAACAAAGAGGATGAACCCAGGCTCTTCTCAATAGTGCCCAATGGCAGGACAGGAGGCAATGGGCACAAACAAAGACACAGACAATTCAATTTTAATACAAGAAACGACTTTTTTCATGGTGAGTGTTGTCAAATATCAGAACAGGTCACCCACAGAGGCTGTGGAGGCTCTATCCTTGGAGATAATCAAACTCCAACTAAACGTGGCCATGAGAAACCTAGAATTGCACTAGATGATCTCCAGAGCAGCCTATGTCAACCACTCTGTGTAACTAGAGAAGAGCAAACTATCTCGATTGTGATTCAGAGAAAACTCCAGGAACAAACTTGCCAACAAAGTTTTCAAGCTGACAAGCAGGTATTCTTTATTGCGGTGCCGGGAGACACGGGGGATAACTCCTCCTAACGTGTGTCTCCCTATTGCTACACAAGCCATCCTCATATAGTCCCTGGGCATACATACATATTCATGAGGCTACATATGGATTACATCATTTTCCAGAAAGCTCCCTGCATGCGTACAGAATTGTGGTGGTGGTCTCTGAGGGTCATTTACTTCTTCCAACAATCTTCATCACTTCTGGCAGCCTTTGAAGCACGCTCAGTAGATGCTTATACCAGTTTAATTGGTTCGTTAGCACCAGAAACATAATAATCCCCCTATCCTCCTACTTATCTGTTAGTTTACCCGTAGCCTATCCTGGACACCTGCTATTCCCAGATACTCCTTATCCCTGCGTCCTGTTTTTCTAGACTGTTTTTCTTAAGACCACATCAACTATAACGATTTATCTTGTGCCAGTATGTTCTCTATCTGTACTCTATTTTTTCTATGTATTATGCACCTCAGTAATTTTCCATTGCTACTGTTACAAAGCCATTGAACTTAACATTGCTTAAAACTAATTCTAAAGGTTTATAAATTCCATTTTGTGATTTTGTGTTCCCCTTGTTTCAACTGAGATGACTAAAAGAAGGGTGAGCCTATCTTACAAAACTGTGTTTATACACAAACAACATACACTAAGCTTGAGTTAAAGGAGGAAGGCTGAGAGGAGCCAAGACTTCTTCTATAAATTACATGAAAAAGTAGACGTTAAGGGAAGAACCATTGAGAGTAAAGAACTGCCATAAGATTAGCAGGTGTAACAAAGTATTATCTGACTATGAACAAAGACGTAAAATTAAGAAGAGTAAGTTTCTAAAGCAACACACCAATAAGAACACTGAATGTTTCTGAATGGGATTATTTGACATACTGTAGAAAGGGACCTGCCTTAGGTCTAGTGTTAATGATCAGGCAGAAGAGGCTGCTCTCTCAAGCAGCAAAATTTACATGGAGATCTGGGGTAAATCAGAGACTGTTACTAAGAAGTGCAGGCAGAGGCAGAGGCTGAGCTTCAAAGGAACCCACAGGTGTTTCCAGCTCTCTCTGATTCCCAGCTGAAATTAAGAAAACAAGGAAGATGAAAAGATTTTCAGGTAACTTTTCTTCCAGTATTCCTCTCCTTCCTGCACAGGATGAATCTTCCTTCCCTAAAAACAGATGTCCATTGTCACTTGTGAAGGGTGATGGTGCCCCAGCAGATTTCTCTTCTAGAAATATTAAAGTTGAAAATGCTTAAAAAGAAAGTAGGAGGAAACTGACAGACTTATATGTGTCTCAAAAGAGATGAGTTAGACATGTCAGAGAGTATAGTGCTGAAAAACAAACCAGTCAAGAACAGCTGACAGTGTGTTGTGGAGCTTGCCAAGGAGGAATACTGGTTCCTACTTTCGTACTTGGCTGGTAAGACTAAAACTGAGTGGTTTAAAAAGTTCCTACACTCCCAGAAGGAGTTTGTAGCAAAGCATGAACTGTTACAGAATGATTTCACAGGGACTGAGGTACCAGAGCAGTTTGTAAGCTGGTTAAGGCAAAAAAAACAAACAAAAAAAAAGGTGGAAATGTTGAATGTTACAGGAAAATGGCATGGGTTTAGGCAAAATCATCTCTTTCTGCTTGCAGAGGCATGATCCCACGTGCTGCTTAGTTGCACATTTGTATGACACACCTATGATGTTCTCCAAAACCTGGAGCCCAAAGCCATTTGCCATTGTTTACCCTTCCCTCCATTGTCACATTGAAATGTGGTAGGTATACAGTAAAGCAGGATCTTTCACGATAGTGATCGGAGCGCGGAAAAATCACTGTTGGTCAGCAGCTCTGTAGGAGCCACATATTCAGCATCTTGTCCTGCAGCACATTTGAGATCATTTGCAAAAGAAGCTGCCTTCTCTATACATGCTGTAGCTTACCTGTTTATGCACAAACAGTTGCTGCACTCTGGCTGGCCTCTTGTGGCGGGTGGGATGGGGAGTGAACTTGACCAGTCAAGCACATCTACCTTGCAGAGTTGCTTGAGTTGCTGCCCTGAGGAAAGCACTAACAATCTTATCAGCACTCACAGCCAAATGTGAGAGTGAGAGTAAGATACTGGATTCATATAAATGAGTAATGGAACTTAATGAAAGCAGATGGGGTTCAGCAAACTAAGAAGTGACTAGGCTAGTGTGGGCTGGAGAACTGGCATTTCATGTAGATGAGAGTAATTTTTTAAAGAATTTCTCATTCACTGTGGTTCTTATGGCCAGGTTTTCATCTTCTCTAAGATGTCAGCTGCTTTATCAAGGGTGTTTTACAGAGAATTAAACAGTGATGCTTGCAGGACCAAGGAAGAGGTGGCTGCTGGCAGAGAAAACAGAGGTCAGGCTTCACTATAACAGCCATCCCAACCAGAAACTGGCAAAGAAATGATCAAACAAATAAGGTATTTCTTGTACACCTCCAACATGCTACCACAGTTTTTCAAGAACAGTTATGCAGAATAAGGGAAGTGAGGCCACAAATTCATCCAGTCTACTTGTGGATAGAACTGTTGGAGAAGTTGCATTATCCATGTTCCACTGGATTCTATGTGGTACTGTCTGCCATGCAGCTAACCAACTTGTCAAAAAAGCTGGCTACTTCCTACCTTGGTAAATATCCTCAAGCAACTTTTCTCCTATGCCTCTGGGCTGAAACACCAGAGTAAAAGAAGGAATGGGAGAAAAGAGAAGAGGTAAAGTGCAGTATTATAGCAAGGTAACAGCTTGATCTTACGATTTTGAAAGCATTTTTTTTCCCCAGAAAACATTTCCTCCAGAAACAATTTGAATCAATATAATTTTTGTGAGGTAATGTAACTCTGGTACAAAGTTTAGTAGAAAGCTGCTAACCAGCAGTAACAGTAATCTGCCCTTTGATTAAATGGTTAAAATTTCTATCAGCCTTGGTTTGAATTAAGTATATTCACAAAGCGAAAAACTGACATAGTCCTTTACCTACCGAAGAGGCTTGTTTTGAGAAAGTTAATCTTAGGAATAGAGCAGTTTGAAGTGAGGCCAGCAGCACTCTAGGGAAAAAGTTGCCATGACAGAGGAACACACAGCACAAGTCACCTAAGAGACATTTTCTTTCTCTTGCCCAAGCTTATTACTCACAGCTAGTATGTGTAACTATGAGATTATAAGTACGATTTTAACTGCTGTATTCCTTAGCTAGAGTTTCTCAATGTATTTGTATATGGCCTCTCTGAGCTAACAGTTGCTTTAAAGTTGCTTTAAAGAATACAACATGCTCTAAGGACAACTGCTTCCAAGCCTTGAAATGATCTGTTGAAGTCAGTAGAGATAGACAGGATAATTTATACATATGGAAAGATTTTCTGTAAAGGTTTAAGCAAGATATTCAACAATAAGTTGAGCTGTAATGTAGTAACAGTCTTCTGCCACACCAATCTGTGTCATCTTTGTTTTCTGCTAGTCTTTTTGATGACTAGTACATCCTACATTCTTGTTGAATGTGAACCTTCTTCTTGCAGATGATAAAAATACAGAATTCATGTTATTAACGTGACAATCTGGATTCTCATGATATTTCTCACTGCATACTGTCAGGAGGAATGGCATGAACTTCAACAAAATAATACATTCTGACAATAACTGTTTTAGAGCACCTTCTGTATGTGCAGGTATGTAGTTGTTAATTTTGATGATTGTACAGAAGCACCAGAAAATCTGTGCCTGTGATTCACTCGATTTTATGTGACTACAGGTTGTAGAAGAAATATTTGAAGCTATATGCAACAGCTTTCTGGTACTTGGTATTTCTGAAGGAAATTAAGGTAAGAAATATTCCTAAACTTTAGCACATAAGATAAATGTACGTTAACTATTGTTTTAAATGTGTTATCTCCCAATGCCTTTTGCCAGTTTTTTCCCAGTGCGTCTGAGACACTTAACCCTTTTTAGCTTCCAGGGATTTATGTTCCTTATGAGACTTTTCTCTGTCTTCTTGCTCACATATTAAAACCCAACAAACCTAACGAACTTTGTGGGCTAAAAGCATCATTCATTTTTCTTTATTCAATCACTTGTTATACAACTTATTATACAACTTGTTATACAACAATATTCAATCACTTGTATACAACTCTACAAATCACTTGCAAATGCAAAGACCACGAGACTGGAAGATTTAACACTGGGAAGAAAGGTGTATTAGAAATTGCTCATATTTGGTGGTTCAGGAGCAGGTTAAGTTTTCAGTCTCTGCTTTCACTTATTAAAATTAGGACTATGACCGTGTGTGTGTAAAGTGTTTCCCTCAGTTTTTTTGGTGGCTGAGCAGTAAACCAAACTGCAGAGCTATAAGCACTATCTGATTTTGGTTTTAGTGTGTTCCCAGTTCTGCTTCTGGTCCTACTGGTGAGACAAGCCCTTCCATGTATCCCAGTGTTCCTACTGTGACTTTATGTCTTCTAGTTAACCATAAAGGAGCAAGCCTCTTTCTTCCTACAGTGTCCCCAGGTTACAAGACAGCAGTGTCAATGTGTTACCTGTATTTGCACTTGCTCAAATATCTCTGTGTAGTCAGAAGAGAAAAGCAGACAGCTTTTGGGACAGACATATGAGTCCTTTCTCAGGTTTCCCTTAATGTACTATGTGAGTTACACCAATAGACATCAAACATCTGGCTACAACTGGAGCACTTTGACAAAAGCATTATTGTAAAAACAAAAAAAAACACCCCCTCCAAACCCCAACCTTCACTAACTTATTCTTATTTATAAACTTTAGCCCTAATTATTAAATGATTAAAATGTCTGGGGAGGGGAAAAAGATCAGTCTGTAACTTACTGGTGAATTATTTTCCCACCTCTCACTTTGACAGTTACATGTAAGGAGTGATAATTCTTGTCTGACTTAACAGGCAGTTGCCTATTTTCTTCTTTCTGATTTTTCACTATGCTGAAGGATGACACTTGAAATCCTTCATTTGGGAACAAAATGTATTTGTACCTCCTCTTGGGCACTCAGAACAGTGATTGTGGAATACAACTAAATTCTTATAGGTAAAAAATGAAGTTGCATTCTGATTCTGCACACTGATACGGTGCAAGGGAATTGTCATTGACTCTTCCTGTAATAACTGAGGGGTAGAAAAAGTCATTCCTCCATATCTGTTGACAAAATAATTACCCATTAATTTATAGGCAAGAGAAGGGAAGAGGGAGCAGGCATTGCAAGCACTAAATCCTTCAGGAAGAAGAGCTAGTTGGTTAAGTAAGTGTGTTGTGCTGAGAATGACATTGGCAGAGCCAAAATCCAAATGATCACCTCTGGGTTTTGAACAAATCTATGAGTGGTAGCATAAGTAAGACTTCCATCACAGCACAAAAAGTATGATTTTCCTGGAGCCAAACTGAAACACGAATCTGTAATCTTTTCACTGTGTTAAACATTTTTTGATGTTAAACTTTTTTCAGTGGTGGTTTTTCCTCTCTTTATTCAGAGTGAGTATGACCTGTGCATGATGATGCTTCTGGACACTGTGTGTAGCACAATACAAGGTAGCATCTGGTTGTCAATATTAGATCCTTTCCTCGATGATGCTACAGAGAAAATAAGTATTTGAAGTCAGATATGGGCACTTCCTCAGCTTATCTTTGACATAGGAGATCTAGTGCTTGCCCTTTGCTTCCTTGCTTACAACAGTTTCTGCAGGAGAAATCCACAGTAGACAAATCTGAGATAGCAGCTCCTACAAAATAAGCAGAGAATTAGCTGAATAGGCTCTGCTGGATTTCAGAAGCAACAAACTTACTGTCTGTTTTCCTCCTTGGTAGGGCTGCATCAGGTTTTGTGCCAGCTTTGCTGCAGAAATGCTGCTGTACAGAGGGTGACACTGGCCTCAGGCTGCCAGGAGTAGTGCCACACATCCCTTCTCCTTGCTTCTCCACCAGTGACAACTTAATTTTGGCAAATTCAGGAGGTATCAGGAATGATGTGCTTCACTGTGGAAGTAGAAAGTGAGCACAGAGGAGATGTCAAGCCCCAAGTGCAGAGCCATCCCTGACTGGCCCTGCCCAGGCTCCTGCAGAACCTCTTCACACCCTGCCCATGGCACAGGACCCCATTTCAGCCCAGCCTGGACGTGTCAGTCCCTGCCCATTTCTGTATCTTGTCCTTTTGTATCTTTCTTCTTTTTACATTTCTTACTCAAAATCTAGCCTCTTCTGCTCCTGATAGCTTTTTAGGCTGGTGTTCTCCATCAAACCAGAGCCAATCCTTTGGATTTACTCTGGGGATTTCACCCTAGTTATCCACTCTCTTTGGCACTGAGCTGGAGAGCTCTTGTGTGATATTGACAATCTGTTGAAATGAAAGTGAAAGGTAATGATGAATGTGGCACAGTTGACAGCATAAGTGCTTTTTGTCTAGGATGAGTAACACACTGCTCAGTGGCAAAGCACCTGAAAAGATTGTGCAAAACAAGGGCTTTGCTTTAGTCTGAGTCATCATATTTTCTGGCTGTAACACAAGGAGAGAATCTTCCATATTCTTTTTAATCCATAACAAACCTTTAATCTATTTACAATTGGAAAGAACTTTGAGTGACTCTAAATCTTGCCATAGGGTTTTTTTTTTGTTCATGTCTGTCCATATTAGCTCTTAGTCTCACAAGCAGCTCATTCAGAAGCTTTCGTCAGAACTGAACTTTACTGAAAATGCAATTTTCAAAACAGTGCCAGAACCTGTAGCAAAGGAAATAAATATACTGTGACATGACTTCACATTTTACTCTTTTTCATGCATTCCTATAGACTGTGAAGGCTTAAGTCAAAGGGATGGGAACAATGTCTTCAAAGGCTTCAGAAATACAGGCACCCAGGAGAGATATGCAGGTTCTCATGTAGAAAGTCGGTACTGCTGTGGAGAGAAACAAAGAGTAAGTGTGGCAAATGCTGCCAACCCCTCTAGCAGTAACTACATGGGTAAACTAAAGCAAAACCAAGTAAATACAGTTATTGAAGTTTTTTAAATGTTGGATCTTGGAGGGAAGGCCAAAGGATTAGACCTTGTAAATGGCATGTTCTAGGCAAAAATCCTTCTCCTTTCTTAGTATAGGTTTTTTATTACCTCCCTATCTTTTGTACCAGTCACACTGGGAGACATGGTTTAGCTCTGAGCAAGACAAATGTTTTCTTTTGTCATTCCTGACTCACCCCCACCAAAGAGCTTATGTCATCACGGAGAAGTCTCCTGACCACACAGGCTGCAGCCTGCATTATTTTATTTCAGACTGTCACTTTTGCTGGGGTGTTGGTTTTGTTCCCTGTTATGGAGGAAACAAAGCTTGTGCTTCTGATTGCCTGTGTCCTGTCCCCTAAGACAGGACTTAGTTTGACTTCTTTGTTTTGACTAGCTTGTTCTTAGACTTTCTGAGGCTCCCCATCTTTTTTTGTACTGATCCAGTGTTTCCATGCCTCTGTTGTATGCCTCGATCTTTTATATCACAGTTTCCAAATCTCCTTATTCCTGCTCCAAGCTCTGATCTGACTTGCTGCCCTCAGTGTCTGGCCTTACAGTTGTATAATTTTAAAGCTCTAACCTTCAGGCTTGAAAACCGAAGATATTAAGCAGGAGATCTCACCTACCATCTTTCCTGTTCTTGACAACTCTACTGTCTGAACATGAAGAATTAAGAATTCACTCTTTCACTAAGCTGCTGGTTCTGCTTTGTACCCCTGCCTTTTTCTTGTGTTACTCTAACTAGACTAGATTGCTTTAGAGGACTTTGCTGTCTTTGCAGTTTTTGTTTCCAGTGTATTTAGTGTGTACACATTACAATATTTACACTGTCCTTTGAAACACAGTTTGGGTGATTCTGCAGTTAAGATACTGGAGTGTGAGACTGATGTTTTGCTAGTGTAAGCAGGAAGATAATTAACAGTGACCCAGTACTCTACACATCTCTACTTGCCTACAAAGAGAGAATTCATGTTACCATGGGATAAAGTCAAACAGGCAAGAGCTTAAGATGAATCAGAGGCATAGTGTGGAATATCTATAAACCACATATACACAGATTTTATCTAGGCTGCAACGACTGATTTTTGTGCAAGCTTTTATAAATATTTTAGACATAAGAGTGAAAAATATGACATTTTGTCTTCTGTCAAAGGACTGAAAGGGGATAATGGTAAACACCTTAGGACAATTTAAAGGATTTCCTTGTAGATTTGACAGCTATATATAAAAATCCAATACCCTATAAACCTGTCCAGTTCTGGATAGCAATCTGTTTCCAGAGAAGACAGGGAATTTGCACTATCCTAGTGCCATTTTTCTAGCTTTGCACAGAAACTAGCAATCAAAATCTGAGTCATTTGCATACATAAGGTGCTACTGGGATCCTAAGACCAAAATTTTTGTCTTTCCATGGACCACCTGTAGTCCTTTCTATGTATAAGGAAACAATCCTGGGATTGTGGGCAGCGGAAAAAAAAATTAGTAAAGTCTTTTGAAATCCTTTTTGTCTTTCTTAATGTCTTTAAACACCCCCGAACATTGGTTAGTAGATGTTAGAGTATCTGGTAGAATTTTTGAGACCTGATGAGAGGAGGGGAAGTAAGAATACTGAACTATATGCAAAGAACTAAGCTGTCCACTTACATTATTGTGTTATCTATGTGTCTCAGTATGTAAGAAGTGTATAGTTGCTTCAGTATTTTCATTTAGCAAGCAGAGAAAAAGAAGCTGCTGTTTTAATGAAGGGAGAAAGTGATTGATTGAATCCTGTTTGCTTCTCACAGAGAAGCAAATTCTTCCTTATTTTGTGTCACTGAGCATTCAGACCTGGAGTCACTTTGCTGTAATTGAGCGGGCTTGGATTATGCCCTGTTAGAGTAACGTTCGGCCTCTGGATGTGTGTAATAATCTTCATTATATGTAGCAACTAGCTGCTCACATCTAACTTTGTATATGATCTGGAAAAGATATTTCTAAAACTGTTGTTCTCGTTTGTTCTGTTCTAGACTGAAGAATTGCTTCGAAACAGCTCTGCGGATAAGCCAGACTCCAGAAGATAAAACAGGTGAGGAACAGGACAGTTCTGAGTCAAGCAGAGAAGAAATATGGCACAAATTACGGTAATAACATGTTCTAAATTGTCAGAAGGAAAGTTATTCAAAAGTTACTTCAGCTGTTTAGATTTTTCCTGATCAAAATGTACTGTCATCTAATGAAGTAAGATGACATCTTTCTTATACTACTTTCACTCCAGGCCTTATCTGAAACCAGTAGATGTCAGTGGAAGACTTTCTAATACTGAAGAAACCAAGGGAACTGCCAAATCATCTCTTTGAGTGTGTGCCTGATTCTGTCACTGTCAAATTCACAGCACTCTGGTGCGTTAAAGGTGTCACAGGATAGTACATGAAGCCCTTCATGGCAGAAATGGGGTAACTAGATTTCATGCTTATTATGGGAAGGTTAAGGCCTGAATCACATGTTTTTATGTGCCCTTCCTAAGTTTCTTTTCAGCCTTCAGTTATCAGTTCTGGATGCTCTAGTTATCCACACAATAGTCCAGTCTCTCTTGGATACTTGCCAGGTACTTTAGTTCAGTAACAGCAATAAGAGTTGCAGTTTCTTTATGTGCTACTTAAGAAACAAATGTCTTTTGATAAGGCTTTTGATCATGGAATCTGGATTGTCACTTTTGAATAAGATAAAACACATAAATATGGAAAGTTGTGAAAGAGCAAAAGGAAAAGCTGACTGATAGTGGATTAGGAAATCCTGAGAAATGCCATCAGGGTAGAGCATAGTATAACTAGTGTGCCTGTAATACACTTGCATATTTGCCTTTACTGAAAACCTGTATTCAAAGGATAGTTCTCTTCCAGAGCATGAGAACAAACCAGTTAGCAAATTATAACATGGTAAATAAGGAAATAGCTGTTTAAATGATGATATAAATGCCTTCTGCATTTCCTCTTTGAGGAAAGACGAAGATCTAAATCTGCTTTTTGTGTGTCTCTGGGTCCTGCTCCAGGTTATGGACAGTTGTTAGCTTCACCATGGTCAGTGCCTCTTGCTAACTCACTTTTACAAGCACAACTTCAGTAAGAATAAACTTGAATAACTAAACCAACTTCTGTTTTTTTTTGTTGCTTTGTTTCCTTTTGTTTTCTTTCTCTCCTCAGCAATTAAACTGGCACAATTTCCTTCCTAGTGTAACTGTCTTCCTGTCAATGAATGTATGCCTGAATGAAGCTGTCCTGATTATGTTTGTTTCTACAGCATGGTACATGTTTTGAATTCCAGAGTTTAGCAGCCAAACACTAAAAAAGCCCATAAAATCAGTCATTGGCTCTGGGTCTCCCGCAGGACTAATGAATAAAACAATCAGAACGCTCTAGGACAAGGTATATCTGAGGAATAATTTTGCATAAAATGATCTAAGAGACATTTAAACAATAGGTAAAGTTTTCTCCCCTTCTCCTCCTTACCAGGTACTAATTCAAAAAATACTTAGTTAACCTCAAACTTCCCCTCCCAGCCTGCCTCAATTATGCATTGAGGAATCAAAACCAGTCAAGTCAGAAAGATACAAATGTTGCCCTTCTTCTTTTTGTGTTAAAGTTGTGTTTAGAAGCCCAAGCCAAGAAATTTGAACCAAACACACTAATGTGCTGGTACAAGGCTCCGCAAATGTGTTTTGCTGGTTGTTTTGTTTGTTTGGTTTGGTGTTTTTTCATGAGGTGCAGTGCTTAGCAATTTAAAAAGTCTTCAATCCAAGTTAATGTAAAATGAGAACTTCCCAGTTTTCCCAGGGGAAAAAAATGGAGATCTGATTATTTTAAAACTGGAATATAATATTTTCTTGATCTTTTCTAAAAAAGAAGGCATCATTTCCTTCTCTCCAGGTAGTGTTTCTGCAAGGCTGTCCCAGGACCAGTAGATATTCTGATCTGCAGCAGAGGGATACGCTATCATTTTCAGTGCCTCACACGAAAGGACAGCATCTTTGAGAAGCTAGTGGCTCTTAGCCCCTGGGACAGGGGGTTTCAGAAGCATGGTCAAGCAGTTCTCTACATGAAGAAGTGCACCACTCAATTTGGGCTCATGCTCTCTTCCTCCAGTCTGCCTCTCTTTTCATCGAAGCTGTCTGCTCTCACTGGATCTATTGACTGTGCACTGGTACTGCACCACAGACCAGAGGGAGGCAGAGCTGGGGGTGGCTGCCCATGACAAGCTGCTTGGTGAGTAGGAAATTTAGATGTCCTGGGATCACAACAGGCAGTCTTTAATCATCAAAACATCGTCATTACCCATCACAGGGGCCTAGCTCTGAATCTGACAGTATGACACAAACCCATTATGTTGCCAGTTTGGCTAATGAATAACTGCAGGCTCAAAAGCTCCTCTCAACTCCAGGGCAGCCCCTAAGTCACTAGGATTTTGCAGACGTGTTCAATGCAGTCAGACAAGACATGGTGCACCATTAGGAGTTCTCATACAGCAGAGACAGACCAGTCACTTCCTCTCCCCCTTCTCACTCCTTTTGCAGGTGCCTTTCCTCCCTCCTTCCTTCTACTCTCTGCCTAGTCTGCAATCACAGAGCCTCAGAGATGGAACCCTGCACACTGGTATCTTTCCTGGCTGCTCTGCTTTCAATAGCTCTCCTTGCAGACAATCACCAAGAGGTGCACCAAGTTGTGGGAGACAGATAAACCAGCATGTCAACAGGGAAAAAGAGTAGTTTATTTGTATTAGTCTAAACCCTTGGAGTAAGGGGCACTATTATTCTATGCATGTAGCTTCCCTCATTCCCCAGATGAAGAGCTGGCAAGACCCTATAATACAGCTCCAGCTGCAGCAGCATGGATACTGACAGGCTGCAGATGAGCTTGCTGACAAGCTGTGTAAAGCTGAAAAGGTCTTTGACTCGAATAAGAACCTGGCTGGGCAGGAGCATAAGCTGGCCATTTAGGATCTCATAGGATCATGTTATTGACTTGTTTTAGTGAGGTGAATGGGTGAGGTGACAGTGAAGTTGGTCTGTAAAGTTCTGAAGTGCATTTTCTGGACTCTCCTAAGGGAGTGCAGCATGTTTATTCTGCTTCTTGCATACTGTTATCTGTTCTCTGTGCTAGGATGCAGTGATTTCCTCCTTGGCTGTATTCCCACTGTACTTTGAGCCTGACCATATTTATGCATGAAGTGCTAAAAGGCCTACATTGGGGTGACTGTGAAAGTTGAGGGGCACATCTTGTGTGCCAGTGTTCATACTGGTGGAAGTGAAGTGTGGGCACAAGGGGTGTGTGTGCCAGTGGAACTGGGGGAAATGTTGTGGGTGTTCCTTGTCTCTACTGTTTGGTGTGGTTAACTCAGGCTTATACCTTAGTATGCCTACTGAAAGCACTAGATGCCTTAAATGCCTACTAGCTTTGCACTGCCAGCTCTGTCCTTTAAATTGTGCATATATTTTTACATTCCCAGAAACATGTAGCAGACATTAGGTAGAGAGGCTAGCAGAAAAACCATTTTCTGTTTCTGAACAGCTTGAATCTATGAGGTGTAAAGTTCCTGATTAATGGCAGGAAATGAACACTGGACAGTCCTCATTCCCTTTGAAATTCCATTTCAAGATGCTAAAATAACCAAACAGTACTGCAGGTTATTCATTGGGGTATATGAATGACCATAGCTGTGAACATACTGCGGACAGACAGGTCAGCTCTGTGTCTGGACTGAAAAAGAGGTCTGTGATGGATTATTGGTATCAAGTAATTGATTTTTAATAGAAGTACAAATATTAACATGAACACTTGTTTATAGAATGAGGCTGTTTTGGTTTTTGTTTTTTTTTGTAATTCACTAGGTTCCATCATTACTGGTTGAGCTCTCATTGCTGTTGGTGGCATACAAATCAAACAGTGGGAGACAGGCTTGTACTGAATGTTGGGCAATCCAAGGTACAGAACTTGCAGAGATTTGTTTATGTGCTAAATTTTTCATACTTTGAGCAGCCTGTGCCAGGACCATTTAAATAATAAAAGTTAGATGCTTGCAAATTTCTGCAGGATTACTGCATTCAGTGTTTAAAAGCAGGATTCCTTTTCTACTGACAGTTGTGCAGTTAGAACTAGCACATGATCTCAATAAAGCCACTTTTAACTTGTCCTTGTCACTGGTTACGCTGATAAGTGTTCCAGCTGTGAGAAGTGAAGAGGTAATTTCATGCAGCTAAGTAGACACTAAAAGTACAGTCAGTATGAGCAGGGAATAATGTGTCACACTTAATGGTGGGCAAACAGCAGTTGTTTACATAGAGCTTGTGTTTGGCTAAGCATCTAAAAGGTCAAACATTTTCCCAACTTTCTGTTCTCTGGAGCAGTTATACCTGTTGACAGGACATCAAATTAATTAATTAATTGTACTGAGAATGAAACAGAGCTGCCGGAAAGTCACAGGAAAAAAAACCCCAAAAGTGAAAGACAGGAAACAGTGAATAAATGTGAAAATTGCCTATTTTGCATTTCCCTTTTCACCAGTTTGGCTATAGGTACAGCCCTTGTGTTTTTTGTACTGTGCCTGGCTGCTTTTAAATAGAATGAGAAATTTTAAATCACTGGTTTTCCTGCCAAATTTTCCAACCAACCTTGTGCACCGCAGCCTAAGAGTACAAGACAGAAGTCTGTCTCTTGTTTATAAAGCAATTAGCAGGCCTCCAGAGAGCTTTTGGGGAGGAGGCGAACTCTTGGTTCATTTAGAAAAATTAACTTGGAATCAAGATATTAAAACAATGAATAGCAGCAATTAGTCAAGACAACTTCCTTTTATTTTTTTGCCAGCAAACAGGAGAGCTTAGGCTCCCTGTGCCTTCTGAGACTACTGTGTACGCTCTGCATGATAACAAGTGAGTACATGAAATCTGTTCCTCTGGAAAAATATACACTCTGAGAGATCCCTCTCTTTGCTTTTAAAAACCAAATATGAATATTCAGAAGATCTTTAAATATAAATTGCTGGGTTTTAGAGTGTTTTTGGGGGGAGGGCTGGACTCGGTATTGCAATGAAGAAGAACAGTCAGCAGATGGCAATGTTGTATAGTTGTACTAGCAGCAGACAGCCACAGGAGCAAGAAAGGGAAACCTCTGATAATTCCTAAATTGCCATGAGGGAGCATGGAGTGGCCCCTCCAGGCCTTTGGAGAGTTTGCCCTCCAAGCACACTTTGCCTGAATGCCTGTGTAGGCTTACTGAGGTTTAATTCCTATTTGTAACAGCAATTCAAAGTTTAAAGCCCCTCATTTTAAAGGGCAAACCCATTATCATCTAAGAGCAATCTAATTAAACTAGTGCATTTCCATATTCTTTTAAAAACATGATTTCATAATACTACATAAGTACAACGTGTTCTTGCCCACACAGATTGCAGTTTTAAAAAGATAAGTGGGTCTGATGCATTTGCTTTTGTTGGAATGTTTTGTGGCAATTTAACTGATCTGTTGCTGCCTTTTCAGGCTTAAACTACAAAAATCAGCTCATCAAACATGCTTCTCCAAGCCCAGATTTAAGTCAGTAATTTCCCAGAGAACCCACTGTGGTTCAGGCATAATGCAAACTAGTTTATACATTAGTTATCTTCACCAGGTCTAATCCCAAATCACTAGAAAGTATCTCTTTGACTTCAGCAAGTTCCAGATTATGCCTGCTGTGTGCTTTGCCAGCTAGAAAGTCAAAAGTACTGCATATATTTCCACATCCCCCTTTTTTTTAACTACTGTGGATAGCTATCTAAATATGTAAATCAAAACTGCAAAAGCTTCCTGCTTCCAAAAGTACTTAAGGCTCTGGAATGAGGTAAGAGAGCCTGTGGTAGATAGCTCAGACGCAAAATCCATGGAATAGCTCAGCGTAAAGAACTTTGAAAGACTTCTATAAAATGTAAGGAGTAACAGATGTCTTGAAAGAAGAAAAGTTAGTTCAAATAAAGCAATCTTTTGTTCAGATGATACTCTGCTGCATACTCTGAAATCTGCAGCTCTGTGTTAGGAGCCAGAGGAGCAGGCATCATTTCAAACGTTAGTGAAATGTGAAGTACAAAGCTCTCTGCATGCAGAGTTCCATCTAGCAGCTTCATCTAAGATCCAGAAGTGGACATGTGTGCTGAAAGACAAAGTACAGTTGTTTGTATCAAAATAACTGTTTTAGCAAAAGCAGTGCTATGAGCACCCTTCCTTGTTTACATGATAAGACCTGGATTTACTGTGTTGGGTTTCCCTCAGGGTATGAGATTGGCAGGAAGTGAGGCTCTATGTCAAACTCAAAGACATGTGTAACTTAAGATGTAGTGCTAAATTAAAACTCCTGTCACATAGGAACTACTTACTAAAATTTATGTCAAGGTTAATGGAGTAAGAAGTATTGGAGTATTTTAAATGCTGATCAGACATGTTGCCAGTCAGTATCACTGCAGATTTTTTATTATGTGCTGAAGGATATTTCAGTGTTTCACAACATTTATGTCTTCTTTACAGCAAGTTAAAGGGAATACCACAGAAATTTTAGATAAATGGAGAATCACTTGGGAAAATTAAAGGTGAACCTGAAATATTCAAATATCAGTGTCAGTGTGGTTACACAGAAAATGTCGGATGCATGGAAATGCTGGCCAAAACAATTGGGTAGACCAAAGTATGTCAGATTAGTTATTAATAGCAGCCATGTTCAAGTGCTGGTTGTAGAGCTTACACAGCAGCAGCAGGGAGTCATAATCCGATATTACAGATTTGACTTCAACATAGACCGGAGTGTTAAATACAAAAAAATAACAATGGGAATTATGCATAGTGTTTGATTAACAACTTTGATTGATTCAGTTGTTTAATTAGGTACAGGACAGACACATTATGGTACTTGTGAAAGCCTTTTAAGTTTTCTGAGGGTATCCCGCTGATGTTTTTTCGCACCTTATGTGGAGTTCAATCCATTGTCTGTTCTGACATTACTGACTAGTGACAGTCTTGGTAACTTCTTTGTGAAGTGGGATTTTTTATATTGGAACTGACTTGGGAATTCTAGACTTGTGTGCTTTCAGTATTTAGGTTTAGCCCAAGACTTTTTATTGTTGCTATATTTTTAATGTTCCAAACCCTTGTATAAGAACCCGTCCAAGCTGAAACAGCATAGAAGAGAGGCTGTCTCTCCTTATTCATTAACTGTTCATGCCACAAAATGCACATTACCTAGATAGGTATAGTTTTCAATGTATGTGGCATTGCTTCAGATTGGTTTCGAGCTTGTAGTGCTGCTCACAGGTGTGATTTCCATAACTGCAATGCAGTTTTACAAAAACTGGGCAAATGTCAGCCATAACCAAGGCTCTGTATGAGCTGAAAAAATGTATTTATAAAAAAGCTGAAAAGTCTGGTTTATTGGCAGAACACGAGGTAGATTTTCACTCATGAGCTCTGCTATTGTTCTGCAGCATTTTTGCACCTACAATCTTTTGGTATAAGAAATCACTGAATCATGTAATGGCAGGCTGCAATCAGATTAATTTCTTAGTTTGCTGCATGCTTAATTTGTTAGTTTCTGTTTCCATTTCTAATACATATTATTTAAACTATCTCCTGGAGGTGGGCATCACAGATTAGTAAAAGGCCTGAGTAATACACAGAAAAAAAATCACTGACCTTAGTGAACTTTGGGTCAGCCTTTTATGCTTTCAGACATTAGACAGACACTATGGAGAGATCTCCTGTTGTTATAACACAACACTAAGAGAATGGTTTCTCAGATTTAGATGGCAGGTGGTATTTTGCGCTATAGGGCCCAGAACAGTCACTGCAGGTTCCTGTTGTGTTTGTGAGCTATACACTTTAATGCAGTTCTGAGACTGTTGATAAAAAATCTAAAATGATACTTTACAGATTCCAAAGAACAAGATCTACTAATATAGAAAAGAATGATTCTATTTCCATCTTACTGCCAACATTTGGTGTTAAAGGATGTATGTTTTATTTACTGACACAGGCAGAAAATTTTATTTTTAAATTGTGTTAGGAAGGTAAAAATTATATTTTTTTTTTTTTTATTCAAAGAAGGCTTGGGTCTTAGCAAAAAAAGATCCTTGAGCTCAGATCTTAGGGAACATAAAGATTTTTTATTAATCTTTAGTTTAAAATAGAAAATTATTCATTCTAGGAGCCTATGGTATCCAAAAATTAAGGTAAAGCTTCAGTGAATTTACTGTTTCTGGCTCTTTCACTACATTGAGAATTGCCAACCCTGGATTTCACAATGTACAGCTATTGTAGACTTTTGTTGTCAGATGGGGGCAGTGCAAATAGCTTTCAGCTCAGGAGCTGCTATCTAATGATCTAAGACCACTAATACATGGTCATTTAATGAACATGGAAAGTATGTTTATATAACTTTATGTCATGAAGTTACTGCATATTATGTTGTTAAAATTTCCTTGATAGATTAATTCATTAAACTTTATGAGAGGCAGGGGAGGAATTGGAAGAGAACAACAGTAAAGCATGATATCTAAATAGTCTCCCCACAGCATGGAGAGCAGTTACTAGACAGTGGTATGTATCTGGCCTTCTGCTTAAATTTGTAAGTCTTTCTTTGCCTAGAAGATTTAGAAATTTACAGGCAATTCCAAAATTATATGCAAAATTATGTGAAGGTGTGTTGGTTACTGATAGTTACGTTCCCTTCAGGAGCTGAACATAAGTCAGAGTAGCTGAGCGGTTGACACAAAGGACCTGTATAAATAGGAGAGTCTTTTGATCCTTCCCTTCAAAAAGCTGTTGATGGGCCATGGTCTAAGAATATACACAACAGGAAAGGTGCAAGTAGGGTGATAAGACATGATCACACTTGCATCTGCTTACAAATTACAGAACTGTGCATGAACCTACCTTCTGGTATTTGAGTTTGAAATGAGAGTTGCCATGACCTGCAGGTCAGGTATGGAACTTAATAGATAAAAGTCATTGTCATTTGACAGCCCAGACTTGGAAGAAAACAAAGCACAGTTCTGTCTGAGAGGATAATAGGATGTATTTTGTGAAAAGTTAAAATTTAGGAGCATTATTAATGTGGAATAATTGATCAGACAAAAAGCTGTTAGAAATAAAACATGGAGGTAATTAGTAGTAAATATAGTGGAATACAAGGTTAATTAGTCTAATTTGTAGATTGTTGATTATTCAAAGTAATCAGCCCTGGGATACTTACAAAGCAGTCTCACTATATGTTTTAAAAAAGTAACAGAAAGACTTATATTTGGCTTCCAGCAGAGCTTATGTATAAACCTTTTAAAGATGCACACTGTCTTGGGATATTTGAATAAGAAGCTTTATAAAACAAATGTCCAGAATTCTGACCCTCTCCCCAGTGTTATGCATCACATTTCTGGAGCTGACATTATTTTCTTTCTCCAAATCAGGGAGACTGAAACATTAACAGTAGCATAGGATTTCTGAATTAAAGCCTATCTTGAGGCATAATTAAAGGAAGGTGTCTAATTATCTGAAGAAAAAACTGTATCATCCTTTGCCCTTAATGCACACAAGATAACTTAGATGACATTTAATTAGAGGCAAAGCACGGATTAATACTTATTTAATATCTGCAGTAGAAGCTTCCCTCTGGTGCTAAGAAATTGTCCAGCGAATTGGGCAAATATTTAGCCTGTGTCTGCAGCTAAATAAATAATTTGCAGCAAACAACTTACTTAGCCAAATTTCTGCTGTTTCTGAAGCAAGAATGTGATTTCTTTAGGCTTAGCAGCTATCTGATGAAGAGCTTTTTATTTTTAGCGTTCTTTGAGAAATTAAAAATATTCAGAATACAAAAGTCTGAACAGTATTGTTTAGCTATAAATGGATGGATTAAGTCCTGTGGTTTTGTTTTTCTGATTAGATGGCTGTATCCACAGCTGTAGTTGAAGTAGTGAAATTCCTTTTGGACTTCTGTTCACATTTATATTGGCAAACTGTCTCCCTCAGGACTTTGTAGGAGATGGCTAGAAAACAACTACAAGTTGTGATTAAATAGGTACTTTTTATTATTAAATATTTATGAGGGAAAAAAAGTCCTGTATGTATTTTTTGTTCTTATGTCATATTTGGTCCATGCCTGAGTCCTTGTAGGACAGGAAGGCAGCACTAAAGCAAGCTATGCTACAGAAACAATGGCGCCCACATTTTGTATTATAAAACCTTATGGACAAGTGCCATGGATTTAAACCACCCTTACTTTCAGTGCATAATATCAGATCTAGAAAAGGTCTCTCCTTTGGTCTCTGTTCTTTAGAAAGGTGTAGAGGTGGACAGCCTATCTACGTTTTCAAGCTGTTGCATCCAGCTGAGAACAAATTGGTGGATGATAGCTTTCTGCCTGGATCTATTCCAACAAATTTCAGTCATACCTTCCTTCTGGCTCAAGCTGTCTAAGGTGAGAGACACATCAAGTCCAAATTCTAGAGTAGTGTCTGTGGTATCACAGCATTTCAGTACCTCATTGCATTGGACCAATACCAACGAAGCATTACTGCCCCTGTCTTAGATACAGATATCTTAGAGCAAGATTCCAGCTTGTCCTAAAAGATGCATTTTAAAGTGTTTTGTTTTATTTTAGACATGTAGCCACTTTATTGTGTCTTCTGAGGAAGATCATAAGAACATGGATGTTTGGGGGAATTCACAGTGTCCTCCAGCTGAAAGTGAATCGCTTTCTGTTTGAATCTGCCATCTTCTGCCATCTGTGCTACTAGAGAGCAGTTAAACAAACCATGATGAAAAAAAAAGAAAGACAGTATTTTCTTCATGATTTGCTGCCCAAGTTTTCATTTAGCTGTAGAAATGTGACATATAATGACACTGTCCCCAAGAAGTGAGAAGGATAAAGCTTTCTATAGTAACAAGAGCAGTCAGAATTATGACAGTGTCTGTTTAAAACAAAGAAATGTTGAACAAAAGCCAGAATCCCCCAGTAATATCTACTTTGTAGAGTAGGAAAGGAATGTCATATAGCAACATATAGTGCTGATTGCTGAATACAGCATTCTGTGGAAAGTACTTTCTGAATTTGGGCCCATGGTACCAGTTCCTGTGTCCTTAGAGATAGAAATCTGGGAGCTGCTGCAATTTATGACTGCCCAGGAATGTACTCTATGAGGGTAACTTAAAATATCATAGCCACAAAGTCCTAAATTCCATGTTTAAACTTGGCTTTTTTGTTGTTGTTTTCGCTTGTTTATTTTGGTTTTGAGGGAGAACTTATTTGAACGTTCTTCAGGGGTCAATGTATGCATTCATCTCAATATAAACAATATAAACATTCATTGCCCAAATCTAATCTATAGTCATGTATGAGTACTGATTAGTATTCTGTGAACAAGAATATGTGTTTTGAACTCACCAATTATTACAGCAGATTTTTAATAATTCTCTTCTTGTAACCCTCAATTTATCTTTATTGCATTTATGAAATAAATGTAGGAGCTCCCAGAAGGTGAATGCAATATTATTTTGTGCTCACCTTTCATCAGGGACTCTGGCAGAAGTTTACAAACATCAATTAAGTTTCACCATGCTGCCATCTGGGAAATAACTTTTCTTATACCATGTTACAGACGGATAAACAAACAGGAGCTAAACAACTTGGCCTGGATCATCTAGTAAATTTGGAATAGAATCCTCATGCTGTCTCTCAGTCCCACACTTGGGTCTAACCTGTAAGCATGCTGCCACATATTTTATTTATATATTGAAACTGTTTTTAATGAACTAAGTTACCCTTTCTTTTTCTTCTGAATCATCTAGAACTAGCCAATATTTAATTTTATACAGCTTTCACGTATTCAGACTAGTACTTATAGCTAAATATAAAATATAATGTTTATCCTCACCTTTGGTTGCTTTTAATCTGTGTATGCTGCTAGCACAGGATGATAGCAAACAGAGCACAAATAATTCTTTGTGGTTTCTTTGAAGATGTATTGCCACTGACAACAGTGGCTTTTGGATCAGTTCCTCATCCTTATGTTATAAATTGATCTCGCCAGTTTCTCAATTAGTTGTATTTTTCCTTGCACAGAATCCTATTTTCTAATGCCTTTATGTTGGCAGTTGGTAAGGCATGCACAAGAAGATGAGGAGCTGTTTTATTCTGTGGTGGATTCTTATACACTTATTGAGTCAGTTTAGACTGTTTACAACTTCCTTTTTTATTTTTTTTGTTTTACTTTTTTATTATAGAGCTTTCCTTCCTGTATTGCTGATAGCCCCTTTCAGTCTAACAGGGATACATCAAATTGTGGGTGGAAATGAAAGCTTTTGGTTACAATTGCTCTCCTTCAATTTCAGCTTGAGGTAATTAAAATTTTCACATGTGGTTTTGTTTTTTTTAAGGTCATCTCAGTTCTCCTTTGTGTGTGATATTTATTATAAAGGCAGAAGGACCACTACTAGAGCAGTCACTCTGTGACACTGGAGGATTTACTTCCATGTGAAAAATGGATCATACTATTGAAGTTCCTGGAATTAGTTCTCCTGGGGAGATGGTGGTGCCAAAGAGAACTTGGAACATTACTGTACTGATAAATTCCAAATTTTAGGGACAGTCTCTCAGGAGAAATCCATCCTTACTAACCTATGAGACTTAGAAATGCCTACTGGTTCTTCTGATTTTGGCACTGAGATGGACAATCATTAAAACAGGTGATGAAGTACACTATGATAATTATTTTTGTAATAAAGAATTACAAAAATCCTTTATTATAAAAATAAACAACATTATTATTTGAAAAATTTGTCAGCTTATACCTCAAATATTAGCTTAGGGAGCAGTCAGTGGAATTCTGCTACTGAGGTGACTAGTTACTATTATGTCTGTTCCCAAATGAAATCCAAGCATATGATGCATGCATTAATCCCAGCAATGTCACTGTATAAAATATAATTAACAATGTTGCCTGTGTATAAAGGAATATAAGTTAAAAATGTGAAGAAGATCCACATAAGGGTTTGAAACTGCCCAAACTGGCCTTTTGCTTTACAAGGGACTAGCAGTCTGTCAAGCACCACAGCAGTCCCTAACTGACTGCTTGCCATATGGACAAGTGATAATCATAGCTAATCGTGCCCAGGGGACACCAATGCATCCAAAGCAGCCAGGAGCAGCCAGGGGATGGAAGATCAAAGGATATCTTTTAAGGAAGAAGTGATGGGAAAAAGAAGATTTGAAAGAGAAACCGTGAGAGGTTGGGAAGAAGCAGAAAACAGAGAATCCCAAATGAAATCCTCTTCTGTTTAAAAATTTATTTTCTTTTGGTTGTGCTAAACAACTAGATGCTGGGGCTTTAGCTCTGCATATCTAACAGTGCATTCCTTATGAACCTTTAGAGCTAAGTGAAGTAGAAATTTCTCTTTTTATCTTTTATTAAGTTTTCTGTAAGTTTTGTAATTCTCATCTATGAGCTTCTGTCAATAAATTTTACATTTGCCTTATCTTGGCTTGAGTTTAGATTGGTTTCAGGGTGCTGGTAAATACTGAGATCAATTACTTCTTCTAGGTAAGGAATCTTAAACTTCACTTCAGGATTCTAGTTTTCATTTTTTCTCCATTGTCCAGCAAATCTATTGTTCTTGACTTCCAAAACGCATCTCAGCACCTGCCCAGCTGCATGGGCCAGTTTGCAGTCTGATGATAGAGATCTATCTGGAAGAAGCCCCTTTTGGCTGACAACATTAACTAAGTACAGAATACCATGACTGTCAAAGAAGCTGGTGGAATGCCAACATTTAATTTACAAAAATTTGACAAAATGAGTAGGTGATACTTAGTCTTTTTCTGGGAATAAAAATTAAAAATCTATTCTTACCTTGCTAGAGAGGATAAGCCAAGGAGGGGATTTTTGACAAAGGTAAGAATGGAAGAATAAAATATCTGAGGTGAAGGACATTAAATGAAGTATTAAAAGATAAAAGACACTGCTCTGATACGTTCTGTAAGCAATAAATATGTTCCAGACCTGGAAAGAGTTTAGCAGAAGAGAGCCTGAAGCAAATTTCAGAGTTTGAACTGAGTAGAAAATCCTATCCATGTTCCAAAACATGGGTGCATCCACAGTAGATAGAGTTCCTAAAAAATTGAGTGTCATTTAGGATGTGAACAATTAGTAAATCATGTGTATTCTAAACAGTTTTATTTACCTTAATGCTGAGTCAAGGAACTAACATAAAGCCATTTTGAGACGTAGACATAGCCCTCCTCTTTTCTACTGTGCTTATAATAATTACAAACATTGTAGTGCTTATAATACAGATGCTATTTCTAGGATACCAACTTACTGTAAAGTGGAAACTTGATAATTTTTGCTTTTGCATATGTTTGTACCTTTTATAAAGTGTCTTTAATTGTGTCCCCTTTTGCCTATACGGTTAATGTTTTCTGCTAGTGAATACTCAAGTTCTTGGTAGAATTTTCCACAGGGCCCTTAAAAAGGAACACTTCTCTCATTAAGTCTCAGGGGAGCAGATCTCCTAATTGGATTTGAAGAGGAACTGTTGGAACTTTTATTAAATGGAGATATTTCTTTTTAGGAGCAGAATTGTTTTTTGTTTTTTTGTTTTTTTTTTTTTTTTCTCAGATGTATGGTTTCCTGCTCTCTGAAAATCAATTATAAATGCCATGTAAATATTCTTTCATTCCTGTTCTATTCAAAGAATTAGAAATTCTATTGAAAAAATAATGATCTTTAAAGACAAAGTTATTTGCACTGTGATGAAGACGACACAGCCTTGGCTATTTTTTTTTCCCCATGCCATTCTATAATATGTCAAACTGTCCTTATCCAGCAAGCTTGAACTTGTGAAATTCTTTAATCAAAATAGGGAGCTGGATTCCTAAATCATGGAAACATAGAGCTCGAAGAGTATTTATGAAACTTAGCTGAGTCCCAACACTCGTCTGACCTATTCTTGAAATCTTAAAAAACATAGAGGGTAAGGTAGATTCTCAACCTCTATAGCTTGCCTCATCTTTTCTTTTGATTCACTTTCCTGACTGTTAGACATCTAGAACAGTTTTCTGAAATGCAACTCAAAGTCCTAAGAGCACACCTGGCTGATTTCCTAGTTCAGTCCTTGAAATGGGAATTACTTTTTAATGAGGTTTCAGCCATGCAGTTTGATGGAGAAGACTGTGTCCTTCTCTAAGTGAAACGTCATTTAAATCATGAAAAGGATCAAGGCTTCCGAATACTCACTGGAACTGTTTGTTCTAGACAAAAGCAGAACCCTTTCTGTGGCAAAACCGTCACCATCGTACCATCAGTAGTAGGATTTCATTCACAAGTTTAGTATCATAGGCCAAATGATGCAGAGAGAAGACTGTGGTTATTGCCAGATTGTGCATTATAACAGTCAAACACAGAAAAATGTGAACTTCTGACTCCAAGAGATGACCCCCACGGAGGTAACTTTAGCAGGAAGAAAACTTTTGTGAGCAGGATTCATTAAAAAGTAGCGAGTCTCCTGAGATGGCTCCTGTTGTAGGATTGTTAATTTGTACCCATTTTGTTACCACCCAGGAAAAGGTTTTCTTTTCACTTTCATGTTATCTAGTGCTTGCCTTTATGCAGGACTGTACAACGTCACTGTGTTTTTTTTCAGTTCTGAAGCTCTTTTTGTTGGCTTGTCTCATTTATCTCAGGAAACCTTTGGTCCCACTCACAAGGAAAGAAAAATAAAAGTAACTTTGAGGATGGCAAATAACCTTTAGCAGGCAAAAAAGGCTTACTATTCTCTACTATCTTAAAGCAAATGAGTTTGACTCCTTAGATCTTTGCAATGTCTATCTGTCCCCTGCCAGTGACCTGTTCTATATGATTGCAACTCCAGCACAATATTGCTTAAAATGAGCAAGTAAATCCCCATTATTAGCTGCCACGAATGCATTTCTTCTATGTTGTTTTTCTAGTTAATTAAACCTTTATCTAAAGTGATTACTTAACCTAGAACAGTTGGTGTATTCAATCTCTCTTATTTTTTTCCAATAAATAAAATGCAAGAATTGGGTAGTAGTAGTAAGGTATTGTAATTAACATTTAGTTCTGTTAATTAAAAAAAACATGCAAACCCAAACATAGGATGAAATTAGTCAGTTACTGAAGTGAGTTTAGACTGAAACATGTGAAGATGCTTGTGCTTGCAGTGAAAACCTAGGTATTAAGTTATAATCAGCTGTTTGATGATGTGAACAAAGCGATGCACTTCTTCATGTCTACATTGAATCATCTGTCTAATTAGGAGCAGATTCACGTGTCTAAAATTTCCTCCTACCTTCTTCTTCTAGGTTGTCCTCCCCCTTTTCTCCCTTCCAACTATTTGAGGTTTATACCTTTGCTCTACAGTTGTTCTGATACCCACAAAACATCCTTTCTCCATGCAGACATTTGCTTCTACCCTCACACACCTGCTTGCTCAGTCCCTCCTCCCTATTTCAGTAGTCACACAGGTAGTCTACTGTTCTCCCTGCTTTCTGGGGCTGCCTGTGTCTCTAGCTGGCCTATAGTCTGGACCTGCTCCAGAAATTTCCTTCAGAGAAGCTGCAGCTGTGTTAGATAAAAGGACAGGAGCACCTGGGGAAGATGGTAACATAGAGGAGGGGCTTTGTGATTGCCATAAGTGTTTCCTAGTAATAGGTCTCCATAGCATATATTTAAGGTTGTAATGTTTTCTCTTGAAGCATGCCTGGAAGATGTGATCTGTTGTGAGACAGGACCAAGCTGGAGAACAGGCTTGTTCTGAAGGTATGATAATCCCACAAAAAATATAATGAGAAAAATGTGCAGTTGTCAAGAGCAAGATGCACTAATGAGAACATCCATATCTTATTGAAGCAATATAAAGTCAAGGTAGAAAGCTGCTTTGGGGGAAGAGGCAGGTTTTTACACAGAATAGGTGTACCTGTGTGCTCTACTATTTTAAAAAGAGTATTCATGCATAAGTCTGTCTTTAGTTTTTTTCTTATGTTAAGAGTGGGGAAGCAAAATCAAATCTAAATAAGAATCCAAAAATGTTCTCAAATCTTCATGAGTTAGCAAGTGGCAGTCTCTTTTCCTAAGTAAGAAGCAATAGGTAAGAGGAAATATTCTCAAGTTATGCCATAGAGGAAGCTTAGATTGGATATTAAGAAAAATGTCTTCACTGAAAGGGTGGGAAAACATTGGAACAGGCTGTCCAGGGAAGTGGTTGAGTCACTGTCCCTGGAGGTATTTAAAAAACATTTAGATGTGGCACCTGGGGACATGGTTTAGTAGTGGACTTAGCTGTGCTAGGGTAACAGTTGGACTTGATGATTTTATATAAATTTCCAATCTAAACAATTCTGTTTATTTGTATGCCAAAGAATTACTGATGTTTTAATTAGATGTTCTAAAGGTAATGGGGATGGGAAGAAACATGTTAGAAAAGAAAAACCCATGCAGATGAGGTATGGTGTGCTTCAGTCTGCATAATGGGAAGAAGGACAGCAGCAAGAGGCATACACAGAATTATAAATGAGAAGTCTTCGCATACAGGGATATCAGAAGCAAACCCCTTTTTTCTGTTTTTCATCACTCTAAGTCCTTTGGTGGGTTCTGTGAATCTTTTCAGTGATGTCATGGGGAGGTGGCACTTCACCATTTTATTGTTATGTGTGTTGTAATTAGGTTGATGTTCAGGGGTTCAAACCCACTTGGGTTGCATTGTAGCTAGGTACTGGAGTCCTGCAAGGATATGTGCTTCAAGAAGAGATCTTTCTATCTTGTTATTTTCTTTTTTAACTACAGCAATTCCTAGCTTCCCTTGGGGCAGGAGTGTGTGTGTGAGAGGGGCAATCTGGCTACAGTATACTGCTTTTGGCTTGTTTGCAGCTTTCTGGAGGGTAGCCTTTTTTAGGATTTCTGTGTGTGCCTACCACTTGCGATATAGCTTACCAGCTTATTTCCTTGTCTGCCATGAGCTGTTCCCATCTTCTGGCTTTTGGCAACGGCTGAGCTGTTGCAGTCCTCTCTGGACAGCAAAGTGAAGCCCTGTGGACTGCCAAACTGTCCAGGAGTCTCCTAAAGAAGCTAACCAGTTCTGTTCTGGGCTGTTGGTTACAGTGGAGCAGGTAATACTTCTTTTAATAAGTGATTCAATGTGAAGTTATGAATAACGTTGAATGCAATTGGATCTTTAGGAGTAGTAATCAGCTTTGAAAAGTTATTGTGTGGACTAGTTAGTTGTCTAGGACCTGTAAGTAACTGGTTTGAGTATCTCATCTGCAGAGATGCTCAGGAGAACTGCCTTGGGGGAAGGGTTGTGCTGAGGTATTGCTTTCTGCCTTTGTGTGTGAAATTAAGGAATTCCTGGCTGCTTCCATGAAAAAGCAATAGCAATTTCAGTAAACAATGACAATTTCATTTCTTTACCAAACAATTTGGAATTGAAGCTTAGTTTGTGGTGATAGAGCAATACACTACTGCTAGCACTACCACTGGATGGAGAACAGCAGATGTTGTTTTATTCACAGTTTTAATAAGTTTCAAGCTAAGATCTGGTTTCTGTAGCATGCAAATATGCACAAGTATAATGCTACCATCTGTATCTATACCTACATATTGTCTCAGTGTATAAAGAAGGTATTTAGTAGACTCTCTTCATTGCTGTCTCAAGGTCCCATGTTTTTTTGCAGTCAATTTGCTAAATGCTGCCTTTTGTTGTTGTTGCTTAGTTGAGAAGAGGATCAGGCCTTCTGATCACTAGTATGCTTTAATTTTGAATCCCAGCTCTCTACTCTGAATAAAGCAGTAAAGACACCTGAACTCTTATTTTTCACTGCAGGTGAATGCTTTAGATTATAGCAGTTCTGCCTCAGCTGCCTTCATATATATATATATTTTCATTTTTATTTTTTTAGGGTTTTTGTTTTCTTTTTGTTTTTCTTTTTGTTGTTATTGCTGTTGCTGTTTTTTTTTGGGGGGGGTTGTTGGTTTTTTTTTTTGGGGGGGGGGGGGAGATTTTGTTTGGGCTGTTCTACTTTGGGTATTATACTGAAATATTTTTTGGTATGAAGATGAGAACCCAAGTGTCCCATTTCCAAGCTATGTGTCCCAGTGATCAACTATTTACTCTTCTCTCCTGCACTTGTTGATCCTTTTGGTATCTCATCAAAGAGGAGCAGCATGCACAGGAGAGAGTACTGTCGTGGCTAGGATGTGCTCCTGTGCTGTGTATGGTGCAGTCCTTTCCAGGTAGAAGAGAGAGCTTATACCTAGCCTCCAATTTCCTCACCTCAGCCAGTAATTGCCCAGCTCCTTTTAGCCAAAAGGTGGGTACTAATTTGCTTCCCCATGCACCAATGGGTGTGTTAAGTATGCCTGTTGGGTTGTGTTTCTCAGGTGCCTGAACACCTATTGTGTGAGTTCCTGATATAAGCAGTGGGGCATCTGCTTACATGAGGCGGTGGTGTCATTGGCTTGCAGAGTAGAACCATTTCAGGTTTTGCTTGAATTTCTAGAAACTTCTGGTGTCCTAGGTACCTGAGTGGATTACTGAGGATTTTTGGTTACTCTAGCCTATGGAGACACCTACTAGCTTGCCTAAATGCACCTTTGGTATTCAAATGTGGAGTGACTGCAGTGGCAGTGTGCACTGTTGGGTTCTATGCTTTGAGCTTTCAGCAGAACAGCTGGAGTCCTTAGCTTCATATTTCTTTATTTACAAGGCTCTGGACAGTAAGAAAAGAGCAGGAAAAATAGTAGGATAGTCATGCCAAAATAGACCTTAAAACTATTTAGAAAAACAAGGCTATTGTAATGTTTAGGTTGTCATTTCTTTTGTACATTTCAGGCTATGTATCTAGGTTAATCCTTGCAATCTGGGTTCAGCTAAACAGTTCCATCACTCAGAAAACTAAAATACTAGCATGGCCCTGGCCTAGATGGTAGAAATCAAATACTTCATGTCCAGGATCACTTTGATATAATGAGGTTGCTTAATATGATGTGGACCAATTAACTTGGTGGATTGTTTCTATCTCTTCAACTGAAACATGTAAAACCTCCCATATTTCCTTCTGACCTTACCATTTTGGAGGCTTCATCATTGCTATTTTAAACTCTTCACCTTGCAAAAAAAAAAAAAAAACCAGAAAAACTGGAGAACATGTAGGTTAAAATAGCAGTATTGCTGCTGTAACTGCTCTATCTACCTTAGCAAGGGCATGTCTCTGTGCTCTAAGAAAGAGGATTTTCTGTGAGAATTATCCTATTGCTTCAGATATTTTTTCACTATGCTGGTATGGATATTTGATATTGTGAATGTCCTTGGTTGATCAGCTCTTTCAGGAGAAAAAAAATACACAAAGTGCATAATTTCTGTCTTGTATAGGCAAATTTCTGTATATTTTTCTGAAGTGTGTACAAGAACGGAGGTGAAGGGTTACTGAACAATATACTGCCGTTGTTAAAACTTACAAAAGACTTTATTTCTTAGTGTGTGTGTATTGTGCTTCACCATAATTCTGAGTGATCTTGAAAGGTACCTTATACTACTTGAAATACATCCACACTGTTATCTTAACAAATGGTGCTCTTTGCTGCAAAGTCAAAGTATATTTGAATATAAAGGCACTTAAAGCATATTTATATGATCTTGGGGCAACCTCAAGAAGAACTTCTAAGGCTGTAAAGCTTAAGCAACCAGCCACCATCCATAATTGTGTACTTCTGTTATTAACCCCATGACCAGAGTACTGCTGAATTTTGAATGAAACACATAAGGTGTTTATTGAGAAAAAATAAAAACCCATTCCCCAGGCAGAATTTTTACCTGTGGTCTTGCAGATTGGCTTTGTGAAACAAAAGAATGGAAAGATCAGCCTGCTGGAAATATTGGCTGCAGGGGTGGGGGTGGGTTAAAAAAAAAAAAGACAAACTACAGCTGAAAAGTATTGTCAGATGAAAGAAATTATGTTACATTTGTATAAGAAATTATTATGTCTAGTCAGATGAAGTATTTGCAGTGACATATGAAACTAAGCAAAATTCTATTTCCAACTCCTTTGTAAATATGCCTTCACTGTAGTTACTGCAACAAACATCTTTACCACCTGATACTAAATTGCACAATGAGGTGGTAGGGGAGAGAAAAGTGACAGTGCTATAACCAAGAGGTAATACAAGTGCAGGTATGTTGATTGCTATTGTCTCAATTGAGCGTAATCTTCACCCATCTGAAGACTCGAAACTGATGCTGATGTTCTAAGTAAGACTTCATTTGTGTCCAAGCATTGCACCAGCAATCTGCACTGGGGTAATCTTGTTCTTTCTTTTTTCTTGAGACCTGACAAGCACCTGAATGATTTTCTTCCACTCCCCCCCCCAGTGTACCAACGTTGTTGCAAAATGGAGGATGCTCTCTAGGAGAGACAAATTTTATGTGTGTATTAGACCTAAGAAAATTCTTTTTTTTTTTAAATTGCTTTTGACTCAATTACTTGTTAGCTTGTGAAAAATGCCTGCTCTCAGGAGAAAACTTCAGACTTTCTCCTTAACATGCATGCTGTCAGCTGGAATGTTTCTATTCAGCCATCCAGCAATGATGGGCCAGGAAGCTGTAATTTTGTTTCTTATTCACTTTTTCTCCAGTGTGGACATTCCCAACAGCAGTAGGATCCCACACTTCATGAAGGTCATATACTTGTTAAGTGTGGAAATGATAGGGCATGCTGAATACTGAGGCTGTCTGGCCAGGGAGTGCGGTTATCTGCTGAGGATACCCCCTAAGGCACTTAATTAAAACTCCCAGCAGGCAACATCTGCATGAAAACAATTTCAGTTTTGGTGGAGACCAGTAATTTCAGCTTTCTGATGGATTTTGCTCCCCTCCCCTTCATAAAACTCTATTCTCTAGTGTATATGTAAACAGACCCCATGGATTCCATTAAAAACTTGCAAATTTCCTTTAGAAGTAATGTCACTGCAGTGTTCTCAACACGTCTAGCATAAAGAGAAGTGGCAGAACTGTAATGACTATCACTTTCATATGCATGTGTGCCTTAGCTGCTTAAGGGCAAATAGCTTATGCCTTTCTAAGTAGCATGTAGTAGAATTGGACTAGCTCCTGTGTGGCAATATTGTGTGGTGTTTATTCAGTTGTTAGTTTAAAGGTATTATGGGGGCAAAAAGTAAAAAGAAAAAGAAATGAAGCTCCACGGGCAAAGCAATTTCTAAACAGTGTTTGGGCTATTATACTCCAAACTGCTGATATAAGGTACCACAAGCCATGGCCATTTCTGGTGTTCTCTCCTGGTATCCCTTCCATTAGCAGTTCTTAAAATCCTTTTTCAGTTCTTTCCCGCATCCATCTTTAAACTTGATGGGGATTTTTAATATCAGAAATGCAAGTCAGAAAAGTTAATATTCTAAAGCCTGGGGTGGATGATTACATTTGCTGAAAAAGAAGCTCAAAATGAAAGACTAATTCAAGTAACAGTAATGTTTTCCAAGTGTCTTTATTTCATGTCACAGGTGGCACAGCCTGCTATTAGAGGTCCCAAAGCACAGTTTTTATACAGGTTGCAATAAATCACACTCACATGGTGACGAGGGAGAAAATGAGCTAAGTGAGGTCACTTGAGGAGAACAAAAAAGCCTCAAAGATAAAATGTAGTGGTTGGCACTGATCTCCCTTGGGAAGGGAAGAAATAATGGAAGTTATCATCTCTTACTACTGAATTGACATACTTGGCCAGAAATGGGTATGGTTTTTAAGAGGTAAAAACCCAAAAGATTAGCAATGGAAGGAGGCCATGACAAAGTATGAAAACCACCTACAAGAAGGTTTATAAGGGCCAAGAAAGCTGAATAAGAAAAAAAAAAGACCATGCTGTTGAACTTGTAAAACTTGAGAAAAGCCTGAATAATCACTCCGGATCTGCATGCCCACTATTAGCAACAGTCAGTGCATTTGAAAAATGTGTTAGCTTACACACTTATTTCTTTTCTCTGTTCTTTTTGCTGGAAGAAACATGCCTCTGCTGAGTTCAATAGGTGACTAGGCACCCATACTTCAGATACTTATGATGTATAATTAAATAAATAAATCACAAAGCAGGGCTGATACTTTACATCCTTCCTCACATGAATAGTTTTTGTAAGGGTTATCCACATGGCTGAGACTTTTGAATTCAGGCTTTGTATTAGTGAAAAGCTGAGGAAGAAAATTCCCCTTCCAGTATCTGTGAGTAAGTATCTGGATGTCGTGGTTTAAGCCCAGCTGGCAACCCAGATCCATGCAGCTGCTCGCTCACTCTCCCCCTTCCTTCCCTCGCACCCAGAGGGATGGGGAGGAGAATCAAAAGAATGTAACTCCCATGGGTTGAAATAAGAACAGTTCAGTAACTAAGGTATAACACAAAACACTACTGCTACCATCAATAATAATAGTGATAAGGGAAATAAAAAGGGAAGAGAATATAACTGCTCACTATCTGCTAACTGATACCCAGCCCAACCCGAGCAGTGTAACTGCCCCTGGTTTATATACTGGGCACAACGTGCTGTGGTATGGAATAGCCCTTCGGTTAGTTAGGGTCAGGTGTCCTGTCTCTGCTTCCTCCTGGCTTCCCCTCCTCCCTGGCAGAGCATGAGACTCACAGAGTCCTTGATCAGACTAAACATTACTGAGCAGCAACTAAAAATATCGGTGTTATCAGTGCTGTTCTCAGGCTGAAGGATGCTGGAGAGGGACTCTTCATTAGGGACTGTAGTGATAGGACAAGGGGTAATGGGTTGAAACTTAAACAGGGGAAGTTTAGATTGGATATAAGGAAGAAGTTCTTTATACTAAGGGTGGTGAGGCACTGGAATGGGTTGTCCAGGGAAGTTGTGAAGGCTCCATCCCTGGTGGTGTTTAGCACCAGGTAAGACAGAGCCTTGGATGGCATGGTCTAGTGTGAAATCTCCCTGCCCATGGCAGGGGGGTTGGAACTAAATGATCTTAAGGTCCTTTCCAACCCTAACTATTCTATGATTTTATGAAAGTCAAAACCACAGCACTGCACCAGCTACTAAGAAGGGGAAAAATGACTGCTACTGTTGAACCCAGGACACTGGAAAACCAAGTTAGATGTAAAACCAAAAAATGAATACTTCATTATAATGTGTGTATTCTTCTCCAGATGCTTCATAGCCATAGACTCCTCCCCACCCTGGCTTCATTGCATTTTTGTACATGTGGAGGTTCAAGGCAGTATTGTTTTCTTCTTTGTAAATAATTACATGAATGACTGCATGAATTAAGAAAGTTGTTGCTTTATTTTTGATCACATCTTCAGTAGCATTAAGCCCTTAAAAATTATATAATATCAGAAAAAAATGATTTATTGGAAAGAGTTTCCCAGGGCATCTTACAACTTCTGCCTCTGCTCTACCAGCAGCTGCAGCAAAGATGGTCTCTTTGTCTTTTGGGTGAGTTGTATGTAGGCCTTAGTAGAGAAGATTGGAGCGCATTTGCCCCCTCCAAGGGGCAGGATCTGAGTGTGCAAAAGGATTTGGACCTTTGATGTGGTGATGTCACAGAAGCATGGAAATGATGACAAAGTTTCTTGCAGAATCTGGTGTTAAAAGGCTGCTGCTGGCTTGGTTTGCTGTGTTATGAGATACAGACCTTTCTGTCAACCAGTACACTATGGCTTGGAGAAGTCCTGATGTTTGGGTTTTTCTGATTATTGAAAGAAGTTATTATTTTTTTCAAGTGTCAAACCTGTCCCTATGTCAGCCTTTCCATATTTTCCCTTATTTTAAATTTAACTTAGGGGAAAAAAAAAAGCAAAACAATACTTCTAATGCCACAGTTTCTTTTATAGCTTGAAAATTATCAACTACTATAGTTTCCTAAGTGTAAAAATGTCTTTATGTCCAAAACTGCCAGTGATATGTGTCAAAAAAGATCTGTGTTACGCCTTGCCATTTATTTAATTAAGTAGCTGTCTTTATTTACATATATCCTGCAGTACCCTGTTTATTAACAAGTTGTTTATTTTTAATTGTGTGAGTTTCAATTACAAGCGATAGTAATGTTTTTCTTTCAATGCAAGGCAAATTAGTAAGAATCAGAGCTGAAGAACTAGTTATAACAGCGAATCTGTATGAAACATCTAAGCTAAATGACAGAATGTCTTGGAGATCAGGAGATAGAGAAGGTTCTTGGACAAGAAATACATTGAGGGATGTCAGTGATGGGGACTACATGTGCCTGGGAAATTCCCCTACCATGAGCAATGGGAAGGCACAAGAGATGCTGTGGTTCATACATGCTTTTTCTTTTCTTGTCTGGCTTCCAAGACATGTCCTTGTAGCCACTGTCAGTGACAAGGTACTATCCCTAGGTGGACCTCTGGTTTAACTGAGAATGGCAGTTTTCATATTCTTAGAGATGCTAAAGCTTAATTTGGATCTGGACATTTGGTAGCTGTTTTAAATAATACTCTGCCTAAGCAAGACAGCTGTTTTCTTGCAAGTTAGGACAAACGCAGGCTGAAAACCAAGCCATTACAATTGTCTTTCTAGAAGGCTCTGAGCTGGCTTAGTATACACTCTGCACAGACTGCAGACACAAAGTCCTTAAGATGTAAAAGGAATAAAGAGGACACTACTTATACTTTGACATCTAAAGATATTATTTAGTTTTATTCTAGAATCACTCTAATACTCCACAGATGTTGGTGTTTGCATAAGCATAAATCAGGTTTGCTGTTGACACTGTCTCATCAGGGGACCTGCCTCATAGTCATGACTAAAGAGAAAATTCCTGGCTTGGTTTCATGGGAAGTTTCACTGTAAAGGTTTGGAGAACTTTGTCCTTGGACTCTGTAAAATGTTATTGCACCCTTTTAAGCACTTGGGTTAGGTGCTGGCTAGTCTGTGAAGTCCTAGAAATTTAATGTTTCTTCCTTGAGAATTTTAGTTGGTTAGCGATATTTCAGTAATATACTATTTGGGTTGTAATTGCATTTTAAGACTACAGAAAGCTAAAATTCAGGAGGTGTAATTCAGCTATTAAAGCACTAGCTTGAATAATCAAGGAGGCCACTTCCTAGAAATGAATGAAATATCATCATTTTCAGGTTTTCTCCTATTTATAATGAAACAATCAAGCGCTTCTGTCAAAATATTTCACAACAATGAAAGCAAAAGATGTTGATCAAAAAGAAGCAAATGTTTCACTTCTTATTAACTAGTGGGGAAAATCTTTTATATTTTGTATTAAATCAGCCTGAGTCATTGATAGCTGCAGTAAAGTCTGTATTGCATTATTGCTGAATTTTCATGAAATGTATAATGTTTTTAGAACATTTTTCAATACTGGATATTGAAGATTCAGAATGTGTTTCATTGCTGACAATGGAAAAAACTTATTTTACTCTGAGTTGTGGTAGAACTTCATAATTTCTCACAAAAGAATTCTGAGTTTGTTACCTTTACTGCCTACATTGAGAAGACAGCTTCATACCTTGTTTGCAGTGTTGTAATCCAGCAGGTTATGGAGACCAACTTCTTAAAGACAAGATTTAGGATGAAATATTGTATTTGAGCAACTTGTTTTATGAGATAACATTTGTAATGAACTGTATCAATGCTCTGTGCCAGTTAATGCTGATCTAAGGCATGAAACCCCTATTTCACACTCAACAAGTTTGAAATCTTTCTCTTGCGCTGGAAAACTCACTTCTGTGACTTTCTTGTCATCTCTATTATACTTATGACTTGACAGCAGTTTGTGATATCCAGATATGATAAAAAGCACCTTTCAAAAAGAAAGGAGTAGCTCATCAGACCAGAACTGCATTTCTAAAGGTAGCACTAGAATTCTTTTAATGCTGTGTGTGTTCTTCTGTAAGAAGTCTGAGTTTTGTTCACTGTTGATTGCTTATTAAGAATAAATACAAAAACCCTCTAACTGAAACCCTGAAGTTTTACTTAATATTTCTTCTTGTTTCTTACTTTTGGTAGGTTTAACTGAAGAATTTGAAAAGATCTCTGATGAATAATCATACTAGATTCTGGCTTTAAGGTGGCAAATGCCACTGCAAATCCCTCTGAATATTTTTTTTTTCCTTCCAGGTTGATTATTTCTCCCATTTTAAACTCCTTCCCCAGCAGTATCAGCTTTGCCCTTTGCTTTCAGATTTTTGTTGCTGACTACTTGCTTCTACATCTGAAGAATATGGCTACTGGGTAGGAACTTCAATACTTTTTTTCTTTAGCATTGTTTTAGCATTTTCAATACTGCTTCTGTGTGTGTAACCTTCTGTGATGGCAGGCAAATTCTGTCCTAGAGTCACACTACCCAGGGAACACTTCCTGACAGCTCTGCAGGGACTTAGGTTGCCTAGCTTCTTTTAAAAGATATCGTTTTGCTGTTACACTTTTCAGCTAAGAGGTTGAGGGGGAGGTGATTCGTAAATGTATATTATCAGAGATTTATGTGGGCTATGGAAGTGTAAGACACAACAGCATTGGTGAAGTGGTATTTGTAAACATTTTAAACTATATTTCAGATGAAACTCCCTACATGTTTACTGGTTTGTATTTGGTAACTCTTGTCTTATGGTTCTGTGGTTAAAATAGTTTTGTTACCTATACCAAAAGCATGTAGACTACTTTTTTTCTTCTCCCATGTGTTTACCACTCTAGGCTTTTTCTAAATAGGCTGCATTAATTAGTCCACTATCTGTTATTAGGCAGAAGTACTTCTGGTGTCATCTAGACTGTGGAGCAGCTGGTATGACAGTTCATATCCAGTATGCTTCATTTTGCTTAGAAGTTGTTGGGCTTTTTCTCCTCACTGCACTTTGGAGGAAATATTACTTTCCCCAACCCAAGAACTTCCTTTATGTGAAGGTGCTGGCATAAGGAGCTGTGGGATAGGGCAGGCCCTGGTTCTGCCGGTGGGAAACCTGAGCAGAGGTCATCAAAGCCACACTCCACATACTGTCAGGTAGGGTATAGTAGGGTGGTAAGGAAAGAGCAGTGTCACTGAAAATAAAGAAGTAAATCCTGTTATGAGTTGTCATCATCATTGTTTGCTTTTTCAGGAAAGCAAAGGCAGCAGGATCTTTTATTCACTAAGAACATACGCTGCTTTTAGTGGAACAAATTACATACATTTAGTCAAAGTGGCACTTAATTGATTTCTGGATGGGAGTTAAACTTTTCTGCTTAGCTATTTCACATTTATTCAAACAGTGTCTAACAAAATCTGTATGCTTTGACCGGGGTCCAAATTAATGTTTTTGAACTCCATACCTGTCATGATATACCCCTGAAGAATAGCATTTGAACTGTGTATCTATAAAGTCCAATGTATGTAAAATTTTCATCAACACAGGAAATTCCAGTCTGTTTCCATACAATCATTTTTTTTAAAGTACATTACCCCATAGACATGTTTTATGCTTAGTGAACTTCAAGGCAACGAGTTGCCACTGATTACATTATTCAACTATCAGTTTGTTTTATTCCTTCAGAGGGTGTAGGGGGAAAGCTCCAGAAAAGTCTGTTGTAAAGCAGCAGTGCTCCTGTTGCATTTATTCAAGCTTGTGGTGGTTATTACTAGACTCCTGTGAAATGGTGGTGCTGTGATACTTTGAAGAGCAAGAAAAAGAGGAATCCACTCTTAGCTGGGAATAAGCAAGTTACTACAGGGTTACATTTTCTCTCTTTATACTGGAATCAGCACTCCTGAGTATAGAGGCATTTAATTCGAGCCTTCTTTCCTCAGAAAAAAAACCTACTTTTCCCTGATTTGCTCTCCCTTTTCCATTTCAAACTATCTCTAATATTCACTTTTTTCTCCTTCCATTTGGGATACAACTTTTTACTACTGCTGCAATCATCATTTGTATTGCACATCATTTTTCACTCTGCTCTTCTCTCTGTGTCTTGTCAAACACAAGACATAGCTTTTCTCTTAGGGCCTAACTTTCTCGCACCACTGAGAGCTCAACTTCCACCTCCAGTTACCATCCAGAACCAGAAGTGCTAGACACATTCATACTAATATCTTAAGGTTTTGGGCAAGTACTTCCGTGCTGTCACCTGTTAACACAGGAGCTTGTGAACAATTCCAGTGTGAGCAATTACATCAATGTGAGCTGACCTCTTTGCTCTCTTTCAAATGCCTGCTTATAGTTTTCCTTAAAACTCCCCTAATGCCTACCAGAGAATAGACATGGGTTGGGCTGCATACGGGCTGGCATCAGCTGTAATGCATAGTGCTGTTTTCTCCTTGCTTTGAGACCTTTGCTTATATACCCCTTTGCTTGCACTCAGACCCTAAAACTTGGAGGCTGATGCTCTATTTGCTTGCCTGCCTGAGCTACTGGCTGTTATGTGCAACTAGCAGACTGGTGTGTGAAGGCAAGTTGGGAAATTTATACCACAGCTATAGGAGAACCTCCATCTGTTGCCTTGTTATATATCTAGCAATTTAATTTTGCTCAATGTTTTCAGTATATAGAATCAGAAAAGGCAGTTATACAGCAGTGATACTCCAAAATTAATTATGTGAGTACATAGGTGTTTAAAATAGATGTGTACCAAGATGCTATAGTGATGGAAGGCTCTCTTTTGCTGTTTGATGCAAACAGTAGTGTCACTCAGCTGTGTGTTCCATACTTGACCTACAAAGGTGGGGTTTTTTGCCCTTGTGTGTTGAGTGTCCAGGATCCTTCCATAACTCCTATCTAAACAGCACTGCTCTGTGTTCCCTTCCCATGCCTGTGATCTTTGTATATTGTCTTAATAAACTTACATTTGATTTCTTTTATGTGGGATATATTTATCAAATATATGGGATATAGATCTATAAACTGAAATCTGTAGTGAAAAGAATTAACTATTCTTAAAAAAATCTTTATTTTGGTTGAGATCAAATACAAAGAAAATCAAAACATAAAAATTCCTGTTATTTTGCAAGATAGTTTCTCATATTTAGAGCTTCCTTGCACCTAGTTTGTCAGCACAAGAAGAAAATACTTGAGAGATATATTCAACAATGAACTAGGGAAAAGAAGAATAAAACCTCTCTCCTTACCCCAGATTTCAGAAGGACACAAAGAGACTGGTATGTGCTGTTTTAAAAGAAATTATAATAAAAATCTTATAAAAATTACTTATCTCAGTCATGCTCTTCACAAAAATGTTAGGCTTTTTCAAAGGACTTTTATACTTTTGCCATCTAAATGTTAGTCAAACTCTTAAATAATTAAACACTGATGGCTAGAAAAAATATATTAATTATGCATCTCGTAGACCACAGAAAAAAGCTATTTTATCAGGCTACAAAATGATTTAGCATGCATAAAATCTAACATTTAATAATGTCACCAAGAACATTTATTTTAAGTGTTTGCATGTTCCAGTCCTGTCTAATTAATATTTAAGTGTTAATGCACTAGTTATGCTCTTTTGTTTCTTAGTGCAGCTGAAGTTTTTTGTTTAGCAGCCCTTGGCTGGAGCTTCAGCAAGCCATACAGCAAAACAGACTGCCTGGTTTAGACTTGAGGATCCTAAGATACCTCAAGCAGTTTTCAATGTTCATGAAGAATGGTCATGAGGAATGTGTTCTGTTACAGACAAACATGAGCTGTTTCATATTATGGAAACAAACAACCCCAGAAGAACATTTTTGAGGTATTATGTGGATTAAAGAAGGTTACATCCTTCAGACCTGCATTTTCATGCATAAGGAATTCTTCCCTGTGAGTGTGATGAGGAGCTGGCACCAGTTGCCCAGAGAAATTGTGGCTGCCCCATCCCTGGAAGCATTCAAGGCCAGGTGAGATGTGGCTTTGAGCAACCTGGTCCAGTGTGAGGTGTCCCTGTCCGTGCAGAGGGGTTGGAACTAGATGACCTTTAAGGTCCTTTCTAACCCAAACCATTCCATGATTCTATGATAACTACAGAAGCAATGAAGACTGTTTTGGCTTGACTAGCATTTGAAATGGAGCAAGTTTTCTAATGCCTCCTGAATTTTAATTCCTGAAAGACATGGTGCACTTAAAGAGCAAAGCTGAAAGGAAAGCCTTTATGATGAGCTGTGTATGAGTAAGCTGTTAAAGAGCAGAAATATTGGTTCTAAGCAATGTATAGACAAAATATAGATTGAGCTGGATGATGTGTTTCATAGTCATGTCTATGAGTCTTGGCCTTATCAAGATAAGAGCAAATGTTGTATCTTCAGGTGAAATACTTCAAGTGCAAAACAGCAACATCTGAATGGAATAGAAGTGCATGGGGTAACTGCTGCTTCATCAGTTTATTTAATCTCCACCTCCCTCAGTGGCATGAAGTTACTGAGCCAATCTTTCACTGATAGACACAGATATCAAGTAGTGGTACCATGAAGTAGCCTAAGTAACCCAAAGCACTGTTAAAATACAGGAGCCCCTAATTTATTCCTTTCTGAAACTTTTTCAGAACCTTTCTCTCCCCTTCCCTTCTGTTTCTTCACTGTTTATCTTTTCCTCACCTGCAGACATCTTGGAAGAGTGGGAAGAGTCCTACATGCTTCACAAACTCGTTTGTTCCCTTCCTTCAGGTGCAGCCTTTTATTAAACAGTCCACACAGGCTAGATAGGGAGGATACCTCTGAAATATCACCCTTATGAAATATACTTATTAGGTAGATGAATACTGATAAAAGCTTCCTATGTGATAGCTGCAAAATGGCAACCTCAGATAACTGAAGTTCCAAAGGTGATGTCTGTCAGCATCACAATGACTTGCTAAATTTTCTAATAAATAAATAAATGTGGAATTCAATTAAGAGATGTGTAGATGGAATGAGGTGCAAACATTCACTGTAAGGACATCTGAGTTTAATGGTAATAGTCACAAGAGTAACTTGTGTTAGACCAGTATTGAAGGAGTATTGAGGGCTTGTGTAAAGCACAAAAAAAAAAAGAGAAAAAGCATAAGAAGGAAACAGTCAGCGCACAAGATGCATCAAGAGAAGCTGTCAGTATGAGTCCAACTCATCTTTACCACACGCACGTTTGGTTGCTCTTGGCAGTATTTTGTGTCAGAACATGGAGGCGGTGGAAACTTGCTAGACTCTGAGTAAAACCTGTTTGAAATGCAAAACAAACAGTTCAGTGCCAACATTTCCTGTCTCCTTGTGGTCACAGAACCAGCAGGTAGCCGAGGAGGTGACTTGGTTCTTTCTCAGCTTTCTTTCTGGGCCCTCAAACCTGTCTGTGGTCTATATGTGGAACTGTAGTAACTTTCATTCTGCTATCTGTCCTTGCCAGGCCAGTGAGGACTTGTCAAAGATCATGGTCCTATGCTGGTATGCTGTTGTGGTTTAGGTAATGACTGCTAGAGATGAACTGAAGACATATGTCAAGCTGCCAAACTGGGGCAATGGAGGTGCTTCTGTGTGCCCCACTCTGCTGCTGTGGGGCCAGTGGGAAGCTGAGGTAACCACTGAACACAGACTTACCAGAGTACTCATTCCCCTTCTCTCTGGCGAAGCCAAGCACAAATGGTGAGGCCACCAGCCCTGGCTAAAAGTTTAGAGTATCAGCTTAGAAGAACTTTTCTCCTACTGCACTAGTTGCTGTGCCATTCAAGTGGAAGTTTGTCCTCTGCTGGCAAGTAGTGTGCCCCACCAGTACTTCATATAGCGTGTAAGTCAGTGTGACTTCTTTATGATACACAGTTCTCAAAACATCTGTTAGATCATTTTTCAGAGATCCCTGCCCTGACATTGTGGAAACTTGGACATAAGAGTTAAGACCTAGCAAAGTATCTTTTTGTGAGCACAGTCTTGGATCTGGTGTGAGATGCTATGTTTTATTTGCTACCTGCTTTTCACTCTTGGAACTGGAAGTTTGATTTTAATTCCTTAGTGAAATCAATTTAGGTTTTAATGCTTAGATTCTGTTGGGGATAGCCCCAAGGGGAGATGACAAAACTGGAGTGTTTTTTAGTTTAAATGAAACTATTCTAAATACAGTGATGTATAATCCTTGGCAAAACTGTTCTGTGAGGTGTGTAATGGTCTGGAAAGCATCTTCTGCCAAGCTATAAGTCTACTATATGTACTAGCACTGCTGGATTGTGATTCCACTGGCATAGAAAGAGCAGAACACAGATACCCCTTCCTTACCTCCTTGGAAACACCAGAGAGCTTCCAAAGCACTTCACGAGGTGCCTTAACCTCCAAGATGAGTAGTGAGTGTGGTTCCTCATCTTGTGAATGCTAGCAGCATGGCTGAATCTAGTCTGTGGAAGAGACCATCGATCATTATTTAATAGTTTTTTTTTAAACAATTTATATAAATAAGAATATCCTCATGGTCAGAGGAGAAAAAAAACCCACAAAATTATGGTTAAGGGGATACAAATTTACATCTTTTAACTTCTACCATGTAACCCTCACCCTTTTTTAATGAGCTGGTGTCTTTACAGAGTCTTTGGCATTACAAATAAGTGGTGCAAAGTCAGGACTAAAAGGGGCCAAGAGCTGGGAAGGATCTGAGAGGGGGTTTGTGGGAAAAGACACAAGCGCTGTTGCTAAGGAGCGATCTGAGCAAGCTGTCTGCTTTGTAGATCCAACTGCAGCTCAGAGCTGCCAGCCTCTGAATCAGTTTTGGACATGCTTGGGATTAGTGAGTTTCCATTTTGTGTTAGGCACGGCCATGCCCTTGAGGCAGCAGATAGGAATTCTGAGCTTGATTTCACATTTGTTTCTGCTGGTCTCTGAGATGTCTGTGACAAGAAATGCTGCACCTCTGTATGCGCTGGTGGGAAAAGAAAGAATAAGAAAGACAGCTTTTCTGTTTGAAGTCTCTGCTCTTTCAGTTCACTTCTAAATCCAGTATTATTCTAATGCTTTTTAGTGCTCTGCAAGAAACGTAAAGCTGAGCCACTGATAAGGTTTTATCTACAGGTAAACATTTCCTTTCACTGTAAGAAAACTAAACCTTAGGGACCTGTGAAGTAATGATTTCATCTCCACAGATTTTATGAGCTTTTAGTAAGAAAGCAGTGGTGAAGAGGGAGTTAAGGAAGAGGGAGCAAAGAGACAGCATCTACCTATCTGCAAATACAAAATGCATGTAGATTTAATGAAGGCAGCAAGCAAAGGGATGGGACTTGAGCAAGTGGAAAGCCTTGATGGCTTTGAAAAGCCTTTTCTTTATTCTCTTAAGCTAATTGTGTCACTTGACAGGCTGGCATCAGGGTACAGTCAAATTCTGACAGGCTAATTTGAGCTTGTGGTTCCAATGAAACACACATACGGCACTCATTATATTTAGTGACAATCAGTGTCATTTTCTGCTAAAATGCAGACAGCTCAATACATTTATTCAGCTGCCTATCTGAAAATGAAGCATGCAACCCAGCGATGAAGGTGAAGCAAAAGGGTTAGGTCAGGGATTCTATTTGTACTCTTGATAATGCTTGGGGTCCAGAAAGAGAGTGGGAGGTCGGTGATTAAGCTGCTCTGAGTGAGACTGTGAGACAAGGAGAGAGGAGTATAATTGCCATAACCTGCCATTTGATGTGGTAAACTGAGGGAATTTTCCTTTCTGCAATTATTGAGCTAGGGGTTGAAAGGACTGGTAACAAAACTATCCCATAGAAGAGGCTGCTTCCTCTAAGAGTAAGCACAAGAGTAAGCACCATTCATTGTTGCCTAATCTTAACTAAATGTGGAGAAGGTTATTGGGAAAACATCCAGTTGGGCTGTGCACTGCTGGAAGATGGCAGTTTCAGCTATGAACTGCCCTTCAAAACTGCATAAGTTGGACTGAAGGCACCCTGGAACAAACAATCGTTAGTATTAAAATTCTGCAAATAGAAAGAGAAGTGATGAATAACTCACAAGAAATAAAATTTTAACTTTTTTGTGTGTGTGTGCTATTAATCTGCATTTACTTAATGTAATTTCTACACATGCTCCAGTAAATTCGATTTGGGCCCTAAAATTACCAGATAAATGCCTCATGAAGGCATAGGGAAGAAAGAACAATTGTTCAGTGTTGGCTCATGTTGTTTGTAAATGTACCTAAGTTCCTGTAACTTGAGGCTAGGGCCTGATCCTCTTTAACTTTTTTTTCCACATCATCTCTGGTTAGTGCTATAACCTTAGTGTGGTTGTGCTATAAATCTAGTGAAGACTTCAGGACATTGTTCTTTCCGTTTTCCAACTTTTAAATTGTTTGTCATTAGAAATGGTATTTTTCTTTTGGAGCAGATGCAGCTATTCAGTGTGACTCTAAAACACCTGAAGAATTTACTGTCTGAACCCTTAGTGCGCCAAATTTAAAAAGCATATATGGCTTGTAATGCTCTTACAAGAATTTGGTAATTTGTTTTTCTGATCATGATTGAGGTTTATGTGTAGAGCAGAAGCAGCTTGTGCAGAGACTCTTATCCTTGACCTTGGCTAAGTTTGATTAATACTCTGATATTGTCCTAAGAAGATGAGTTAGAGATGTGAAAGGCCTGTCTGTCTGGGGCTCCAATCTGTTCTGTTCATGGGCATAGCTGTGTGTTGAACAGTCAGGAGGGCTCTACTTTTTTGGGTTTGTTTTTTTTTTGGATGAGCAGAGGAATAACATGTGGCTAACAAAGATAGAGGAAGTCTTCACTGAGATCTATTCTGGTGAATTCATGTAACATGGCAGGCTCTGGCTTTAACTTCCAGACTTCCAGTCTACTCTTAGCCTGGTTTGACAGTTCATGAAATTCACTTGTCACTTTGTGGGGAGGGGAAAGAGAAACTTGCGTTGAAAGTCTGCAGGTAGATTTCACTGAAAATACTTAGATCCAGAGTCTGGATTTCAGCTGGTTTTACTACAAGTGGCAGGATTTATATTTGGGCCCTAAATATTTGTTTGTTTTCCAAAAGCCATTCCCCAAAAGGGTATCTGTGTTATAGAAGCTGTGGACAATGTAACTGGTATCTTACCTGGGGAATTTGCTGACTTTCTGTAGGGTTTATTCAGTTTTAGAATATTAATGTGTTTCCTTAAGATGTATCTACCTTTTGCCGCAACACAATCTTGCATTTATCTACAAGGCTGTGTTGATTATATGATAATATGGTGATGCTGTCATTCAAAATGAAGATCAACATTTTAATGCTAATGCACTGATTTCAACTTTGGAAAGAAACCTGTGCTTCACTCCATCAAGGCAACTTCGTATGACATCTGTCACAGTTTGGAATTGATCCAACTAGGTGTTATGTTGTAAACACCTTGTTTCCCTGCCAGTGTTCAGAGGCTGAGATGTAATTTATTCCAATCAGGATGTACTTTGACAAGCCAGATGAATATGATGCAGCTGCGACTGTTGAATATTTCCATCCCCCTCTGCTTTTCAGGTTTTCCCAGATGTCATAATCTTCAGAGCTCCCCATGCTAGCATTGCAGGCAGCTCTGCCAAGGGTTAGGAGGAAGTGGGAGTGGAATGAGCTGGAAGGAAATGTAGCCCATTATGTTCATTATAGAAGGAGATGGACAAAGGATTTTGATTGGAAAAGCCTTCTCCACTGATGAGTAACTAATTCACTTTGATACTGCATCTGACACTTATTGTGCATTTCATGAATGCTTTGAAAATTCTATATATGGAAAGGCAGTTCATAATAATGTGACTCAGAAACAGTGAAGCAACAAGCCTCTTAAAACTCAAGATTCTACCTGAGCTGAAATTATGTTGGTTTTGTTTTGGAATACAAAAACTTTGAAAGCCAATGTATTTCCATTCACTCCACAAACCTAGCAGGTAATGAGAATCACAGTAGGCTTCACATATCAAGAGATGTCTGTCTCCTAAACCACTCCTTGATGCCAGCCAAATTTTTGCTGGATAACTTCATAGGGAAGCTTAGATAACTTTATTAGGAAGTTTTGTACAGTTAGTTTGTCATTGTCCTTTTTCAGCAGAGCTGGCAGTGGAGTTATTCCATGAGATCGTCTGAAAGTGTATTAGTGTTAAACAGTGCATGAAGCTGTCTGCATCTTTTGAAATTCAGCTGTTGTGTCTCAGTAACTAAAAAAGGAACAGTAAAGCTCATCTATATATTGTTTAGCCACAAGCATCACACAAACTACTATCCTATCCTTAGGCAAACATGTACGTTTAGGGTTTTCTGTACTATGGATTATCTGGCTATCCAGTTAATTTCCAGAGAGCTTCGACTTTCTCACTTATTTGAAATGACACCAGGAATAATTTCTCAACTATTTGTTTTCCTTACAATGGTTAGTTTTGTTTTATAGTCTCTATAATTATTTTCTGTAGTCAGCATTTTTACTTCAACAGTGAAGTAAATTGGGAGAAAGGGAGACAGAATTATACCTTTGTTAAAACAGAGCAAGTGAATGTAGAGCTGGGTCTTGGGTTATTTTGACTCTTGCAGCCTTTGTTGCTCTGACTGCTAGGTAATAAACTTCAATTTCTGAACTAAACTCCACATATCAGATATCTTTACAGTGGGATTAATGCTTTTGCTGTTCTTTCCATGCTCTTTTATTGAAAGGAAAAGTAAAGATCATCAACAGGCAAAAAATACTTTTCCTCTTAGTGATCAAGTTGCAAGGATGAGCACAGACTGTAGGGAAAGGTAATATTGAGGGGCTTTTTAAGTCATTCCTGGGTTCCATGATGTCCATGAGCAGACCTGAGGGTGGATAACATTAAATTTATGAGAGTTTCTCTATGAATGCTCTATCTATACCAAAGGTCTTCCCAGCTCCAACACTTATTGTGTACCGCTTTGGGGCTTGCTCTGAAAAAATCTTTTGTTGATGGCTGTTAGGAATTTATGGTTCCTACAGTAAAGGGCAGTAACAGAGAAAGTAACTTCTGTTTTTGTGTTAATAAAATATCAGATTTTAACAGTTTGTCCATGAACTCTCTGAGCAGACACAGCATAACACAATGCAATGGAAAGTTCTTGGGGCTGCCTTACATATTTTACCCAAAGGAGCCTGCCTGCCACTAAAGTTTAAAAGATTATGTAATTATGACCATTTGGGTAAGGGCCAGCTGGACTGCTAAACTGCCAATTAATGTGTCTTGCAATGGTAGCTTCTGTGATTCACATTGTAGTTTGCTACAGAGCTGATTTGGGCTATCCATTCATTTCACACAAATAGAAAATTGATAGTGACAAATATAGTGAATTGATAGTAACTTCCTAGCTCTTCATAGCCTTCAGGTTCTATTCAGACAAAGCAGAAAATATTTATTCCATCCCAAGCTCAATATGCCATTATTATGCCATATTCAATATGCCAAATATTACATGTGATTCAAGTCATTGGTACAATTCTATGACAGTCATCATACACTGCCGCAGAAAGGACTCAGTCAGAGACCAATATGATCAGACAAAAAGCCATTTATTGCAAAGCATTAACTCCTTATATACTATTGCTTACACACACCTACAACAATTTGGCATATCATGATTGGATACTTGTCTTGAAGACCCTTAGTGACTAACATATAATTGGTTAAGCACAGGTGTGAGAACTTGACCTCGAATGCTTGCCAACAGTCCACAGTTCTCATAACTCAGTGAATTACAGCTTCTTCTTATCTTGCTTGCTTAAGCTTCCTCGGCCTTCTCATGGCCTTGCTGTATCCCTTGGAGTTATTCAGAACTCATGTACCAAATATTCATTCTCCTGTGAGAACACTGTCTCCACAATACACTGTTGAAAAAGTCTATTAAATATGCACAGTTCAGCCAAGATATATGACATGAAAATTATATTCTGACAGATTCCTTTCTCAGCTTATAGACAGTTCCTCTGCTCAAGTGCACATGGCATGTAGTGACCCTTTTTAGTACTTTCTGCTGGGTTAATTTGGCCAGAGAGTTGTACTGGACCCTTCTTGGCCTCTCATGTAGGGAGGAACCAAGGTAGAGATGCTCCTCTGCTGTACTTTTTCCCTTGCTCTATAAAGTTTCTCCCTGATCTCTTGGCCATAACAGTAGTCAGACACTTTCACTGCTGGTTCACAGGTCTCCACCAGTGTGGCTTACCTCCTCCTACTTCCATGTTTTTATTATTTCCTGGCACACAGAGCCTCATGAAGCTGCAAAATAAACTACACAGAAATTTCTGAGACCTCATGGTGTATTTCACCACAATACAGGATATCCATCAGTTGTGTAGAGATGCTACTAAGTGGTTTTAAAAGGCAAAGTATCTTGTTCATTCACAAGTTGCAGATTTGCATGAATAGAGGTTTTAATGTGATTGCTCAGAGTGGCTCCAGTGAAGCAATTCTGCTGCTATGTGTTAATCTGTCTATGGCATGAATAATGTTGCAGGCTGGTGCAGCATCATGTTTGGTGTTGCAGTGGACTCACGTGATAAATGGTAGGTTGGGGCTATGAAACAAGTGTCAATCCTGTTACTTCCAAAAATATACAATAATATTCACTGCTTCCTAAGAGTCCATTATCTGCTCTGAGGCAGTTTTTTATTAAAGCAGGCATAGTACAGCTTCGTACCACAGATTCTTTTTTTTTCCTGTTATTGCCTCTTTCTGTTACTTTGTAGCTATCAAGATGCTTGAGATTAACACAATATTTGTGCATGCTTATTGTTAGTCTACATCTTTTGTATTAGGTTAATCCTCTAGAAAGTGATCTTTCATAATGTGTTAGAAGCTACTCATGAATGTTGAGCTGAGAAAGAAACCTGGAACAGAAACTGTACAGATGGAACAATTCTGACAGGACTCTAATCCTATGAAGTGACTCACCTTACATCTGCAGAGGAACTGAGGGATAATTGTGCAAAAGCTGGTTTCATCTTCCCTGTCATATTTCTCTGCACATACTCCTGGCTACAACTAGTAGAAATGACAGTGTGATGAGATAGTGACTTGAAGTGGCTAGTCTGGCTAAGGTTTGGTTAGCACAGGGCATACTCCAAAGAGACACAACCAGACATTCAGATACCTCCTGTTTTCAGATTTCTGATTTTCAGGAAACAGACTTTGCTGATAGTTTTATGAGTCAAAGCAGACCAGCCCAAGATTCCCTAGCCCCATGTTCTATTTGCTGGACATTTGTGCTGACCTTGCTATCAGGCATTTGTGTATTGCGGTAATCTCAGTGTGGGTCTAGACTTTGCTGCTGACTCTCAGTGTCTTCACAGACTTGGTCTGGCATGAACTTCTTGTCTGAGGGTTCAAGGAGACCTCATCTCGGCTTTCACTATAGCAGCTGCAGCTGCATGGGGGTCCTGCACTGCTTGGTGTTTTGGTGGATACTGGGCACAAGCCCTATCCTCTTGGGTCACCTAATGAGGGCAGAGGGGAAGTCTTTTTGGAGGCTCTGGCTCATTTTCATGTGCAGAATAGCTCAGATTCGTGGGGGTCAGTTGTCCATATTGTTCTCTGCATTGCTGCTCCTGTTCAGGCCCTGTAATCTGTCTTCAGCCAACCAACTCCTGGTTGCACCAGGAACAGCTTTCTCTTTCTTTCCCCAGAGGTCCTCATCTCATCGAGTTCTTGCTGTTTCTGTTCTTAATTTCTGTTCCCTTGATCCTCCACCACCTAGTGCTTTGGAGTAAAAGCTATCAGGTCAAGTATTATACCGTCTTCATGAGGCTTCAGACCCTTTCCCTCCTTTCCCCTCCTGTCCCAACCCTAACCTTCAGAACCTATAGGTAGTGTTGCTGCATGGGGACCAGTGGTCTCATCATTCACATAGAATAAAACATTTCTAGAGAAGGCTTTCATCTATCTCCAAATATTTTAAGGCTATTTCAAGGGCCATATGCAAGAGATGTCTGGAAAAGCATCAACATTTGCTCTACCAATCACGTTCATGCTAAAGCAAAAATAACTGTTGAAATCAAAGTAGTTACTGCATATTCACAGTTTTGTTAATGAAGAGAATTTCTGTTGTTTGCCTTTTTGATATTTACCTGAACCTTTTGAGGTTGTATCTAAAATAGTTGTTTAGGTCTTCAGTTTTTAAAAGATGTTTAGGTTTGTACATATTCCATGAAATCAGTGCCTTTGAGGCTAAAAGACCTTTGAAAGGACTGGTCTTAACAGGTTAGTCTAATTGTCTTCTCTCATTTTTGCTTGCTTTCTGTCTTTTCTCAAAATCAAATATGACATTTAAAATTGGATTGAGTAGTTGATTATTTTAATTATTTAATTAGTAGCCATCTTAAAAAGCTCTTCTGCTCAGAAAAGAAGACCTTTAAATACAAATATGCTTAAAAAGAAAAACAGTGACACCCACCCTGCCAAACTCAGAAAGGTGACTTAAATCTATGCAGTATCTTGCCAGTCAAGGTATGGTATTATCCATTGTGATACTACCCTCAAACTTCATCTCTGTATTGTACCTGTGGCATCTTAGTAGCAGCTATTCAGTGAAGAGTTTTCCATTTACTAGTCAGTAGCAGACTCATACAATTGTATAAAAAACAACATTGTCTTGAGCCTTCTTCAAAGGGAGTTTGTTCTTAACAAATTCACTTTAGATTCTGCTTTGGGTTTCAGTAGAAATATTAAAGGCTTGTGATTAAAGGCCATGCTCAGCATTGCATTCAAGAGACATCAAAAGGCTTTACAAAGGAAGAGGTAAAAGATTGAGAATTCCCTTGTTGACTGGAGGGCTCAGCTCCATTGAAACAAATTAAATTTGCCTCTAACATGGCATTTCAGCTGTGTGACCATGGGAAGAAAACCACCATTCCTCCTGCCTCAGTCTTGATGCCTGCCCATTTCTGACCTTTTCACTCCTGTTCAGGGTAGGTGTAGCCTTGGAGGGAATTCCAGTGGTGGCTGCTTCTGAAGCAAAAAGAGCAGCTCTGTACCATTTGGTCTCAGGCAGGCTTTGCTCCAGCTGGACCATACTCTGTGTTTGACAGTCTGATATGAAGATGGCATGCTTGGTGAGACAAGATAAGCCTAAGGCTTAATGTCTCACCTGTAAATCCTGCAATGTGTTTTAAAACCAATTCTCAACTCATCATCTTTTCAATAATCCCTTGGTAACTGACCAATACTAAGAGCTCAGTTCTGCCTCTTCACAGCTCACGTTAAAAACCCAGCCCTGGAAATCTTGGGGCCTTTTCTCTGTTCTGCAAGAAACTGAATTACACAGCAGGACTGGGATGTGAAGCAGGGCTGTGGTGCTGTTGTTGCATGTCTTGTTATTAATGACACATGAGAGATAAAAGCTGCTTTCTGCAGATGGGTGCTTCTGCAGTACTGGAGAAAGAAAAAGGTTCTTAAAGTAAGGCTTGTAGGCTGGGATTGGGAAGGCCTCATTTCTGGTTTGAAGGTTAGAATTGTTTCTGTAATTTCCATGGTAAAAAGAATCACACCTTACTGAAGAGAAAAATCCTTGATATGGGAACTAGGTTATTGGTCAGATAACTTGCTTTTATCTGAGATAAATTTTGAAGTTTGACTGTGGTCTTTTGATGTAAAAGATCTGGGAAAAGTTGTTATATACATGATGGACTATGGCAGTAGTACCCTCACTTTTTCTTCCAGTACCTGTGGTTTAAAAAGCTTAATTCTGTTTTGGTTAGGTTTGATTTGTTCTGGATACTTGTAGCTGCCTGACTGAAGAAAAGGTTTCATCCACTCCTGACTTCAGTATCTAAATTCGAAAAAGTGATGAGGAGTTCAGACATACCAATCTCCTACTGGTTTGTTGCAAAGGGAGTAAGCTTATTAAGTCATTTATTTGGCTTGGTCTTCTAAACTGACACATTGGCATAGATTGGGTACTGATTGCAAGTTCCTGGTTTTGCTGTGGTAACACAATATTCTCCCAAAAGCAGGAATTTCAAGACTTTGTCTCTAGGTGCCTGCTTCATCTCTTAGTCTCCCATAATGGCCTCTAGTACTGGGACAACTGCTTCTGTGCATATGCAGAGATTTGGAAGATGTTCTGCTCCATATGGAAAACCTGCAGTTCCTTGGTGTTACTAAGCAAGATTTAGAGGGCTATTAGCATGGTGTGAGCACAGATGTTGGTTGTAGCCAAACTGGATGTGCATTGACAAAGCAGGTGTGTACACTGTGGAAAAGAGAAATAAAAAAAGGAATTAGTGAGCTTTTCGGTAGCATGATGAGCTTACTCTTGAACCTTGAGTATCTCATCTGTATGCTTTGCTGCTAATGAAATTGAGTTAGTCCTAAGTTCATTTGTAGTTCACCTCTCCAGAAAGGGCTTTGCCTCCTTTATAAGGCTTCTTTCATTGCTTTACAGCTGAATTAATTCATACTGATGTTTCATTACCAAGTGAATAGCATAAACAGTAACGTGAGATAGAAACTTTGTTGTTTTAAATTCCATTAAGCTCCTCAGTTTAAAAATTGTAGCCCTTGCAATCAGATGTTCTGAATGGAAATACACCATACTACATCTGTTTAAGTCTGTGTAAGCAATCACAAGGATGGCAAGATACTGACTGATGCAATCATTGAAGGGCAGAGGAAGGAGGGTATTCACTTGAAATCATGTTTCATTCTTCCAGGTTTGTTATGTTAGGACTTGAATAGCACTGCCTAATCAAATGTTTTACATATATCATTTGCTCAAAACAATTCCCCATTTAATGACTGGTTGTTGAATGCTTTCTATATCTAGAAGTTTCTTTTTTCCTATTTTGAGAATAGTGTTACGGTGTTCAAACTATTTGCCTTTATCAGTATTATAATATCTTGAGTCCAAGTGACTGTAATTGGCAACTTTTTTTTTGATACCACCCAATAACTACAGAAAAAAAAACCCAAATATTTTGATCGCATCTTAGACTGAACAAGTTAAAAGAATAATGCTCTAGTGTTAGCCTTTGATGAGGAGACACCCTTTTTAATTCTCTTATAAAATGCCATTTTTAATTGCTTTGTGCAATTATCATTGGTTTCTTTTTAAAGCTGTTTTTCCAGGCTTTGCAGCCTTTTGCCTTTTTGTAAAAGCTAGAAGTCATGGAATTCTGGAGAGGAATAAGTGATATGTTTGTGAAAAAGTTCTTTTTTGTAGGTTAGTAAATGCAGTCAGGGTAAGCTTGAGGAACACAGTGAACATATGTAAGAAAATGTGAGTAGGAAGTTAGTTTCATTAACTTTCAGTACACTAACTACTGTATGATACTTTGAGAAATGTAGCACTGGTTTTGATTCTTCTCTAAGTGAGTTTTCAGTGTGAAGCAGTGTTATTATGAAGAACGCTAAACTTGTATCTGCATTTGTCTTAATTTCCTTCCATACTGCAGCTTTTATTTATTATATCCTTTATATTCAACAACATTATAGGTAGTGTTTAAATGTTCAGAGAGCAATGTGGAAAAATGAACATACTATGGAGGAGCATTTACATCCACTGATTCTAGTCATTTATGCTTAAAGTGATGCTGAACTGAATGTTAAGCTTATGAGCTAAAAGGTGGCAGCCCAGGTGGCAGGATTAATCAGAACTGCTTAAATAAGAAATTCTTAGTTATTGCTCTTTCATTCTCAGGCACTGCTGGTGTCAATTTTGGGTCAAGTTATGTTGCAAGCAGAGGTGTGTAGGCCTTGAAAGCAATGTATATTGACCTATGTTATTGAAGCAATGAAGCATGTTAATTTATCTACTTAATTAAAAAAAAACAAAACAAGACAACATGCCAATCTAAATTGTGTGGAAATTGTCTGGAGCCAGACTTCATGCAAAACCATGTATTGGTCTAACTGCTAATAGCGCAAAGCTAATGAACCCAAAATAATGACATTCATCCATACCAAATGTCAAGGTAGAAATACAATCCTCAGAGGAAGCATGGGGCATTGCAGCAGAGAGGTGGGGAAGAGTATCCCTTATAGAATGGGTGGTGGTCTGGTGCAGAGCCCAAAGTGTATTTCAGGTCTGAAAGAGTAAAAAGCTGAGGAAATCTACTATGCAATAAACAGAGCACATTATACACATTGCTCCATGACATTACTTTAAAGTTACTGAAACTATGATCTTTTATTACATTTGTCTCTTTGGAATTAGGCACTCACATTGGATGCCAAAAAGAACTGTGGTGGGTTAACTTTGACTGGCTGCCAGGTGCCCACCGAGAAACTCTCTCATCCCCCTTCCTCAGCAAGACAGGGAGAGAAAAGAAAGTTGGAAACACTTTGGATCGACACAAAAGCAGTTTAGGTGGTGGCAAACAAAGGAAAAAAGATTTATTCTCCATTTCCCATCAGCAGGTGATATCCAGCCACTTTCTGGAAAGCAAGGCATCAACATGTGTAGCACCTGCTTGGCAAGACAAAAGCCTTAATAACAAATGTTCCTGTCCTCCACCACTTACTGCCTCTTTTCTATAATCGTTTATTGCTTAGCATGACATAGTATGGCATGGGATTTCCCTTTGGTCAATTTGGGTCAGCTGTCCTGGCTGTATCCTCTCCCAACCTCTTGCCCAGTCCCAGACTACTGGCCTTTGCAGGCATGTGTGGGTAGAGAGACATCCTTCGATGCTGTGCGAGCACTGCACAGCAGTAGCCAAAGCACTGGTGTGTTATCAACACTTTTCTAGCTACTAGTGCAAAACACAGCACTACATGGGCTCCTATGAGGAAAGTTAACTCCATCCTAACTGGAATAAGTACAGCAATAAAAAGAAACAAACAAAGTCAGAGACAACCCTGAGTGGGAGAATACTTTTTTTTTAAATTTATTTTTAAAACATGCATTTAATGCTCTGGATCCATGACTTTGCCAGAATAATGCTGCATCTGTATTTGTCTTAATAACCTTTGATTCAGCAAGGCTAAATACACTTATTACTAAAATTGTTGCATGTCACTTTCTGACCAAACTAGACTTTATACGTGAGATGTTCTAAGTAATCTTCACTGGTTTATAGCTTCATCCTTGTCTGCAGATAAATGTATTGGTTTGGACAGAAGAGTGAGAAAAATGAGTAAATTTCATTGCCATTTGTTTCCTGGGAGAGGTCTCAAGTTTTGAGCTTACTCTTTGCAGATACTAGCCTGCATGCACTAATAATTGCTGCTGGAAAACAGAAAGCTGTCATTGCTGTGTGACATTCAGGTCTGTCACCTTGGAACAATAACTCTTTTCTCACACAGCTGTCATAACAAGTAATCTATTTTTCAGTCAGAGGGTCAGGTATGGTTGTTGTCTTACCAGATGTAGATAAATCATTTCACACTACCCTGCTGTGTTGTTGGTAATAGGAAGGGAAAATTCAGGAGATATTCCTTTGACAGTGTGAAGTTTTGTCAGTTTTGCCATTGCTGTTGCACAGCTTTAGGGTGAACAGAGAATTAAGTAGAGGTCTGTGTAACTATTTGAAAAGTTCAGGAATCTCATAATTCAGCATTCAGCAATTGCTGTAGCCATATGCTTGTCAAGTTCCTGTAGATACTCAGGCAATTCTTTCTACCTGGTATACAAGACCGAGCTATGTAGTTGTATCGAATTATTACCATTAGCAGAATTTCTCAAGAATTTAGCCAAAGGCATGCTTTTGTCATATATAATGCTGAAAGTCGTCTTTCATATCACCAGCTGGTGGTAATCAGCTAACATTGCTGATCAGGGCCTGCAAATTTGATAAGGTAGAGAATTTTCATCTTTAAATTCTAGAGTATATCTTCAGCTGAGTTTAGCTGACACTTCCTCCAAGCTCTAAGGTACCCTCTGAGAAACCTAGCCCTTGATCTGCTCTGTATCTCTACTTATTCAGTGTTGAAGTATTTTATAATCCTATCTTGGAAATGGAAAGCTTGACTATTTTACGGAACTTTAGGTAACAATTGGATCTGTATTAAAAATCACCCCTGCCAGTGCTCAGAAATATTTTACTGCTGCAAGAAAACTTATGAACATTAAGCTGATTGCGGATATTTTGTCAACAGTGCTAGGATGTTTAGGCTTTTTAATAGACTGTTCTCCTCCCCCCCCCCCCCCTTATTTTTATTTATCTACAGAATGGTGCAGTCAGTGGCTTTCAGGGAACATACATAACAATACCTATGCAAGAAAAGAGGCACACTATGAAGATAATTGCACCAGCTCAGTCATGGAGTAAACCCCCAAGATGAAAAAAATCTGTGAATTAATTTCACTTGACAATTATAACCATGCACAAAACATACTAGACATGAAGCAATTTAATTAGTGAAATTAAATAGCTAATCCACCAATGCAATATACACTCTTATGTTTTATTTCCTCTGCTTTACAGTAATAGACACTGTGGAAAGCCATAGTACTAACTCAGACACAATGCCAGAATTTTCTCTTTCTAAACTACTCTTTTTGCCAATTTTCCCTTCCCAAAGGATTTCACAAACCTTTTATCTAGAACAGCTCTTTTGCGACAGGAAAGTATCTGCAGTTCTCCTTCAGGCTGCTAGATGGGCAATTGTTGGACTGAGTGGTGGATAGGGCTCATAAAACCTGATGAAGAGGGTGGGACTACAAGGTTAACTGCAGAAGAGCTATTTCTCTACAGAAATAACTATTTACTCTTCAGGTGCCCATTACAGAGAAAAGTTCAGTTTCAGGTAGAAGATTGTTAAAATTACAATCTTTACAAAAACCACTACATTGGCATGTACTGTTGAACCTGGTCTTTAGTTGCTCCTATAAACAATCTCAGGGAAGCCAAAATTGGATTTAGTAGGTTCTTATGGAAATTCATTATTACCTACTTACAGGTTGGTTTCTGTTTTTTTTTTAATTAAAAAAGTTCTATCCTTCTTTTGTGTACATTTCATTTGTTCCTCCCTCAGACTCTTGCAGATAATTTCCTCACACACACTTTCTCCTCCACCCCCTTGTCAGGTGCTTGCATAGCTGCTTATTGCCTAACCAGCCAGGTCTTTCATTCTCAGTTATTTGGGTTACTGCTCTGTTGCATGATTTTCTTTTTCTCTCTTTTGTACCATTAGTAAATTCTTCAGTAAGTGTAGGAAGATGTTTCCCCTTGAGATTGTAAGGGGATCTGGGATTAAGTGTTTATAGCCAATCTGCCACAGCCTGTGAATCCATTAAGACAGGTAGACCTGCATGAAAGGTCAGGAAATGTAACATTTTTTCAGCTTTACTATTCCTTAATCTCATTAGGTATCTCAAAAAGTTGTGCTTTCTCTTCTGGTGGAGGTAGCTGTATTGTAATATCTGCCTATAAATAAATCTTAAATTATCTGCAAGTGGATAAAGCATTGTCCCTGAGGACAAAAATGCTTTGTGCAATTTCTAGAACATGCATTTTGACCAGTTTCTCAGAATTGGGATCAGTGGCGAGAGGGACACTAATGAGTCCCATCTTACCAGCTAGTGATCCAGATCTCTAGTGTCTGACATCTTTGTAAATTATTCCCTTGCGCACCATCTTTATGTGGTATCATCTTTATCGAACAACATACATGTCGTGGCTTAAGCCCAGCTGTAAATCAGAACCACACAGTCTCTCATTCCTCCCCTTCCCTCCTCCCCCCCTTCCCCCCCAATCTTACGGATGGGAAGGAGAATCAAAAGAATGTAACTCTCACAGGTTGAGATAAGAACAGTCCAGTAACTAAGGTATAACACAAACCACTACTGCTACCACCAATAATAATAATGATAAGGGAAATATCAAAGGAAGAGAATATAACTGCTCACCATCTGCCGACAGATACCCAGCCTGACTGAGCAGTGATCTAACCCTTCTGGGTAACTGCCCCCAGTTTTACATCCTGGGCATGACGTGCTGTGGTATGGAATACCTCTTTGGCTAGTTTGTGTCAGGTGTCCTGTCTCTGCTTCCTCCCGGCTTCCCCTCCTCCCTGGCAGAACATGAGACTCAGAAAGCCCTTGGTCAGAGTGAACATTACTGAGCAGCAACTAAAAACATTGGTGCTATCAGATCTGTTCCCAGGCTGAAAGTGAAAAACACAGCACTGCACCAGCTACTAAGGGGAAAAATGACTGCTACTGCTGAACCCAGGACAGTAAAACATTTCACAATATAATGACTCTTTCCTGAAAACTTGGAACATTCTGTAAATATAAGGCTACTTGGGTGAAGCTGCTTAAGATAAAGTGTTGTAATTTACTCTTTCTTAGGCTAGGCTTTCAGTATGCCCTTGGAACATTTATTTAATTTCTTAACACCTTTTATGCATACACTTTTGTTTTTAACTTTCTTGGGCTTAGGGACTTTCTGCAGAATTACAGTCTAATGAAAATAAGAGGATTTAAAATAGAAGTTTAGTGCATTTTAGTGTGATAACATATTCATCTTACCTTCAGGTGATCAAAATCCAATGTGAGATTTAAGCTAAGGTACTATCTGCAAAAAGCCTGTTCAGTGACTGCATGTTGTTTGACTGTAGTGCTGGTGAGGTTCTGGGGTTTTGGTGATTGTTGTATGTTTAGGTTTGTTGTTTCTTGTTCTTCTTCCTCTATCGTATAGCACTTATGGTTGCAGAATTTTCAGTGTAAGGACTCTGATCTTCACTGTTATCTCAGAGAAAATCAGGATGGAATATTTCATACAGTCACAGAATCATAAAATGGTCAGGGTTGGCAAGGATCTTAAGATCATCTAGTTCCATGCCATGGGCAGGGACACCTCACACTAAATCATGCCATCCAACACGCTGTCCAGCCTGGCCTTGAACACTGCAAGGGAGGGAGCATTTACCACTTATTTGTACAACCTGTTCCAGTACCTCACCACTCTTACAGTAAAGAACTTCTTCCTTATATCCAATCTAAACTTCCCCTGCTTAAATTTTAACCCCTTACCCCTTGTCCTATCACTACAGTCCCTAATGAAGAGTCCCTCTCCAGCATCCTTATAAGCTCCCTTCAGGTACTGGAAGGCTGCTATGAGATTTCCACGCAGCCTTCTCTTCTCCAGGCTGAATAGCCCCAGCTTTCTCAACCTATCTTCATATGGGAGGTGCTCCAGTCCCCTGATCATCCTCGTGGCCCTCCTCTGGACTTGTTCCAGCATTTCCATGTCCTTTTTATGTTGAGGACACCAGAACTGCACACAATACTCCAAGTGAGAGCTCACGAGAGCAGAGCAGAGGGACAGGGTAACCTCCTTTGACCTGCTGGTCATGCTTCTTTTGATGCAGCCCAGTATAAAAAGCCCAGGCTTTCTGGGCTGTGAGGACACACTGAAGCTGGCTCATGTTCATTTTCTCATTGACCAATACCCCACAAGTCCTTCCCCTTTCCCTGCTGCTCTGAATCTCTCCTCTGCCCAATCTGTAGCTGTGCCTGGGATTTTCCTAACTCAGGCGTAGGACCTTGCATGTGGCTTAATTGAACTTCATGAGGTTGGCATTGGCCCACCTCACAAGTGTGTCAAGGTCCCTCTGGATGGCATTCCTTCCCTCCAGTGTATCAACTGAACATTGACAAACCTGCTGGGGACGTGCTCAATCCCCACCGTCCATGTCACCAACAAAGATGTTAAACAAGACCAGTCCCAACACCAATCCCTGAGGGACACCACTCATTACAGGTCTTCAGTCGACACAGAGTCATTGTTCACAACTGTTTGCATCCAGCCAGTTCTTTATCCAGCGAGTGGTTGACCTATCAAACTTACATCTCTCCAATTTAGAGACAAGGATGTCATGTGGGACAGTTTCGAACGCTTTGCACAAGTCCAGGTGGATGATGTCAACTGCTCTATCCCTGTCCATCAGTTCCATAGCCCCATCATAGAAGGCCACCAAATTGGTCAGGCAGGATTTTCCCTTAGTGAAGCCATGCTGGCTGTCCCCAAGCACCTTGTTGTTTTTCATGTGCCCTAACATGTCTTCCAGGAGACTCTGCTCCAAGATTTGGCAGGTACAGAGGTGAGACTGACTGGTCTGTAATTCCCCGGGTCATGCATTTTCCCCTTCTTGAAAATGGGGGTTATATTTCCCTTTTTCCAGTCATTGGGAACTTCACCTGACTGACATGATTTTTCAAATATTTCATGGTGGGCCTGCCATTCCACTTGCAGAATAAAATGCTCTCCACTATGTGTGATTCCCAAACAATGCTGTAATTAACACAAATGAAAAGCTGGTGTGTCTTGTTGGTGGCAAATATTCACATGTTAACAGTTCAGAACACAATCTTTTTTTTTTTTTTTTCTTTCTGACCAGATATTTGGCTACACTTTGGTTCTGATTTAGGAAGGCACTTGAACAACTGTATTATTCAGAATATCTGAGTTGATTAAGCAACATGATTTGTCACATGGGTTGTATTTTTTATTTTCCTTTTTTAATCTCATCTTTTCACCAGGGAGACAATTGTTTGTGGAGAGGATTGCCTTTGAAGGTTCTGTTTTGATTGTTTTATTTATAGCAGTGCTGTAGCTGTGTAATGTAGTCTTCCCTATATCTGGACAATCTGCAAATATTTTAATTGCTGAATGTTACTTAGGACCGGATGTCATCCTTTATTCATTGTTTTCTTGAACCTCCTTGTAGAGCTCTTTTATGAGCATTTTATATTTCTTTCATGCAATAGTAAATTATTACAGTTTTTACATGAGGTGCAATGTAGTGTAAGTGCAGCTTTAGGACTACAATCCCATTCTATGTCATAGTGTAAGAAACAGTTTAGGAGCTCCGTCTTTGAGCTAACTTACAATTCTGCCCTAGTGCTTGGAGGGGCTGTCCTTATCTAAAATGTTATTTTCATTGAATTCAGTGAATTTACATGCACTTCTTATTAACCAAGTTCTGGAGAGGGTTAATCAGGTTCTGGAAAAGGATCTATTTGCATTTAGAATCTGGGGTTTATTTGGAGCTGGGACTGGTTTTGTTTTTGTTTGCCCTGAAGTTTCTGACAAGATCACAGTCTGAAATATAAGGAATGGAAAGAAAGATGCTTGTGTGACTACAAGTGAAAATATTCCTCTGAATAAACTTAGCACCGCTATTTATGAAAATGTATTTCTGTATCAGTTGAATGAGCAATAACAAGGAGCAGGAGTTTCTGTCTTCATCACAACAATGCATTTTAAAATGTTTTATAATAAAAGCCCTGCTGTTTGTCTAAGAATAACAACTGTGTTGTACAGTGTGACTAGTGGAATTCCTGTACAGACACTCACTCAGTATCCTTCTGCTACTTGAAGTGTATGGCCATGTATAACAAGCTTTTGGATTTACAGCTTAGTCATGTGGAGGACTTTAAAAATATGGTTGTAATATTGAGAGAATAGACTGGTCATGAGTTTCAGATGTGTTTATATCTTTGGCTTCACTGCCTTAAGCTTCAATTACTTTAAGAAAAAAATAATCAAATATATGGGTTATTTTAAGCTCTCAATTTAGATTTCCTAAGGAAAAAAAAACCAGAGCATATCTGTGAAAGAAGGGAGGATAAAGAAAGAAATATTGGATTGGAAAAAGTTGATGGAGGACAGCAAGGGCTCATTTTGATTTGTTCTGACTTTATGAAATGTAGATTTTACAGAAATAAGAACTCATCAGCTACAGCTGACATGTATATTTTAAGTAATCTGACACCATTAGCAAAATGCAGAGGATTTTCTCTTCTTTTTAATTTTATACAGCTGTCTCATCAAGAGTATATGTTGGAATCTCTTTAATTAGAGATCCCAAATACTAAAAAAAAATTGCTATTTTATGTCAAGTTCTCAGCTACCTTCTTCATTGTCTTCACCCTTTATATGCCAAATGATGAAAATGAACAACTTCTATGCAACTATGTAAATGTTATTTTCTACCTGTTCTGTCATACTCTGCCTCACAGATACATATGGCACGATCCTCAGTCAATGCTGTGTTTAGTGTAGCCTATGAGGAAACATTTTGCTATTTCCTTTAGGAAAAAAAAGAGGCAGAAAACACTTTTCAGAAGTATATCTTTTACCTTCTATATTCTTTCATACACAGTTTTAAAGGAATCCTCACATATGCCCAAGGCTTCTGACATTAAACATTGTCTGAGCTATGACAATCCTACCAAGTGGTCTCTGCAAAGAGACAGATGTATGACAATATTATGGAGAGCTTATAACTGCAGCAACAGCAAGCATATGTGATCCTATAGACTTAGTTTTTCAATAGTCCGTTCTCAGAGCACAGTAGATGTAAGTTTTGTCCTTTTTATGCCCTCATTCTTGCTGATCAGCTAAGGATTTGGCTATTACAAGATGGATTTGTGTGACATAGTTTGAGTGACAGACACTCTCCCCCTCAAGTCGTCATGTAAGGGAAGAATTGTTGGCTGTAGTCACTACAGTCCTGCCTGTGTGCTGCTCACTCCATATTATAGGATTCCTGCTTAGGTATGGCACTTTTTTTGCAGGATGGGAGAAAGCAGGTGAGGCCTTCATTATCTGTCCCTCTAGTTATTTTGCTGTGTCAGATCAGTGAAAATTAGGAGACTGAGTCCTGGTTTGGCTGAGGACCACACGTCCACATTTGCAATGTATTGTTGAAGAAGCAGTCTCTCCACGTGGTGTCAGTAAAGCAGAGAGCCTGTTTTGCAAGACAGCTTGATGTGTTTGGCATAATAAACCCATGATCACAGCTGACATTACATCCATTCAAGGGCAGGGATGCACACAGGACCTAGTTATATCCAGTTCATTATAGTTCCAGTCAGAGCCAGGTCCCAAGGCTGCACCTCCTGGCTTCTGAGCAAGACAGGGGAAGGAGGAGGGAGTTTTGCCTTGTTCCACTAAAGCCACCAGATGATGATGAGCAGTCTTTCTCCTTTCAGAGAGCAGCACAGGAGGCTGTGTTGCAGCAGGCATGCAGAAATCACCCACTAAGGTCGGTGAAGGGAATGCTTGCTTTGTTAGGGGGTGCATCAGCTTCCACTTGCTCTTTTCATGAACACAGAAGAATCAGATTAGAGTTTGGTTTTTAATAGCTGAGTATTTCCCCTGCCTTTAACCTCAACTCGCCATCTACCCCAATGCTGCCACAAGCCTCACTCTGGGACTGTCTCTTATTACCAGAAATATTGCTGATCACAGAGGAGAGATACAGATCAGCAAAATATCCCATTCCAGGAAAATCATGTCATTAGGTGTGGGCTGTGATGCACAAGTGCCTTTACTGCTTAGCTACTGGAAAAGTAGATTTTGCTGTGACATTTCTACCCAGCTGGAAAATGTTAGGGATGGTAATAGCAGTTTTTTAATCTGTGTCCCTTAGTTAGGACTAAGCTCTTCCACCTTCCATCATTTTTTGGAAAACTGAATGTAATTGTTGTAGGATAAAGGAAAGGCAATGAACATGCAAGCAGCCTACTCAAGTTGTACTGTCAAAGGGTGATGGGTCACTGCTTCTAATGCTGTATCCCCGCCTCAGACTATCTCCTCAGGCTATATTGTGGGCTATAGAAACCTAAACCCTCCAGCTTCCTTAGGAACCACAAAAGCCCAAAACCGTGTGCAATTCACGGGTTATGCTCTTGTTCTTCAGAAACTGAGAAGGTTATCCCTGCTGCAGACCCTGGCAGTGGTGGTGTGGAAGCAGAGATGTTGGGACCTTCTAATGTTTCTAGTAACAGCAAGGTTTTTTTTTGTTACACATTTGAACAGAAAATACCAAATAAAAGAAAATGGGATTCCTGACCTGCTTTTCAAGTTTCTGTTGAGTGAGAGGTAATGAATGTTTTACGGATTAGTTTTTATGGTGGGGTGACTTTCAATTGCGTAAGCCTAGACACTGTAAACTAGCACACTCCTTGTGTTTATGTTATGTTGGATTATTATGTTTCTGTCAGGTTCTTTGGTACTCTTTGCTAGCCTTTCTTTCAACCTTTGCTTGCTGTGTAAGAGAGGCAAGTACCAGAGAAAACTTTTCTCCTATTTCAGACTGCTTACTAAGTATCTCCTTGGAGGGAGAGCTAACACAGGGTGCAGGGCTGGAGGAGGAAGGGGTGCTTAAGGCGTACATTGAGGGAAGACCTAAAACACTGAAATTATTCCAGGTAATGTTCTGGCCCATGAGAGGAAGCAGGTTAGGAGGCTGATTTTAGGAAAGGGTTGGTATTGGCACAGGAACCTAGAGGTTATGCTGCTTGTTCACAAATGCTGAAAAAGTTCACTCTGGAGAGAGGATTCTTTCTTGCTTCTGTCTTTCCCAGTCGATGTGTTCTGGGGAGCTATTCGAAGAAACATCTTGCAATGATTTCTCTGATCTAACCTCTTTTCTAGCCATAGTAGAGGCAGAACTGTGGACCAGATGGATGTCTACCCTGAGCTGGTAAGACCATTCTGCATTATTACAGTGGAATGCAAATATCAGAGTTCCACAGTTCGGATCTTTTTCTTCATAAGGACAGACCAACAAAAGCAAAAAGTCATAACAATGTGAACTAAAGCATCATGAGTAATCTCAGTGCTATGTAAAACAATTTTCTGAGACTTTTTGAAAGCGAACGGAAATGAAGTACATCCTGTGTTGTTGGCTTTTCTAGTGTACTTCAGCGTGGATGAGCTTAAAATACCTCTTTAAACTAGATAAAGAAGCATGTTTACTGTAAATGAGGAAGATAAATTTATTTTTGTCAGAAATGATCAGTTTAATTCCCATGAGAATGCAGAAATGGGTAAGTGGAGCAATTTTTTCTACAAGATAGTGGACATTGCCTACGATATTGGTATAATATGAAGCATAAATGATGCTTCACTTCTAGTTTGACCACTTGAATATAGTTCTGCCTAAATTCTTCTATCTGGATTTTGAAACAACAGAGGGAGGGATGAAATGCCAACAGAAATTGCAGGAAAACACTCTAGGATGTAGTTTCTGCAGCAATTTGAAGGAAAAGTGTGGGATTTGTGTGTTAGTTAAGAGCAAGGAGCTGCTCTCACAATGAAAGCAATCTGTGTCTATCACAGAGAATAAATTGTGTGGGCTGTCAGTTCCAGAAGCACAGTCAGCTTTGACCAGAATTGCTGTACTGCATCTGACGAGTGCATTTAGCAGTTTCGGGGAGCACATTTTTAGTACCTAGTTGCAGACCTGACAGACTGCAAGGGAAGAACCATCACAGCTTCAAGGAAAGGGATTTTCCAAGGGACACCACCATGAAAATATTTGTATCATATATATATATATATATATATATATATGTATATATATATATATATATATAAATGCTCCTCCCACCCCCCTCTGCCTTCCACCACTGGAAGAGTTGCCAGGTGAAGTTCTCATGGCAGAAGGTCCATCTGGGGGCCAAAGTATGCTCAATCCTTGAAGGTTTTTGAGTGGGGAATTGTTGTGTGCTGGTGCCACAGAGGCTGCATCAGTACTGCCTTTGAGGTTTTGGCTTGCAGAGCATTTGGCAAGACCTGAGGATACCAGGAGATCTACCTGTGCTCAAAAAGGGGCTAAGTCACAGGGCTGGGCCCTGCCCCAGCAGAGCCCCATGGGAAGACTCAGCCATCAGGGAACCAATCATCAGTCCCTGTGGCACCCTGACAAAATATGAGTAGACTTTCATTTGGACAATGACAGATGGAGAACCTTGAAGCCACTGCCAGTTTGTTAGTGTGGACACAGTTCAGATGCCATGATGTGGTTGTAACACACAAAGTTTAAAAATGTGCCAGCTGGGTGGCTGTGAAGGTGTGTAAGTCCTCATGTTACATTCATCCTTGTGGGAATACGTGGCTTTCTCCTTAATGAGCTTGGCAAAGATTTCTGGAGTGGATGGGAGAGGGAGAGGTTTCCCTCCTTTGTACCATGGGAGGTACAATACTTTCTTCTTAAGGTAATTTGAGAACTTTGCTTAGCAAGCTGGTTGAAGCCCTGGGGACCTGTCACACTTGACAATTGAGAGTTGTGTCTTCCTGTGGTCCTTTGCAGTAGGCATTCAATAGCCACAATAACGAGCCTTGTATTTGCCAGGAGTTGGTGGGTAGTGTAGTGTGGGCTGTAGTAACATGCAGGGAAGATATTTTAAAAGGAGTTTTTGGAAAAATTTTGGTTGTATCTTGCTTTCCTTTGTAGGTAACTGGATTTGGTGATGCAGGTGATACACATGTACTTTGTTCTAAGCATGAAACTTGTTAGCTGCAGGCTTGTCTGTCTTAAACTAGAAAACTCATAGTGAAGCTCCAATAACATACAGTGAAGTTCCAAAATGAGAAGTTCACAGTATAAGGATGACTACTGTTTCACTGTAGTATTTTTCACTGTATTGTAACTTCAAAATTCTTTTGATCTCCAAGAACTCTTTCCAACCAGTTTATGATTTTCACATTGTCCTTGATAACCCTGACAGTGCTTTAGGTTAGGTAACATGCAGACAAGAGAATTCTGCAGGTTTCTGTTTTGAAATAAATCATCACTAATAAATGAGAGTAGTCACAATGTACAATGAGGCTTTGAACAGGTAACTAACAGGTTAGGGAATACATCTGAAATGAGAACAATGTTCTTTTTCTTCCTTTCTGTGAGCTACAGTGATTGGCAGGTTCATCAGCTGTTTCATGTGTTTTGCTAGAGACAATGCAAACAAGCCTTTCTAAATCTCTGTTCCAAGTAATGTTCCTGCTTCTCCTTCACTTGGAAGCAATCTTGCTTTACTGCCTTTTGTTATGTTCTGTGCTGTTATGCCCTTTGTTTCTCTTTCTCTCTCTCTCTTTTTTGTCACCTTATCTGTCCCAGGAAATTGTAGCTTTCTGTTTTATTGCATCAAACAGGAATATTTCCCGGATATGTACAGCTATGCTCTTGAACTTGTGACATTTAAAGGGCAATAGAATGCTAATGTGACTAATAAAACAGAAAAATGGCTTTATATAAGTCAACGTGAAAATGGCTCAACCTATCTTTTACACCAACTAATTTCAACAGCATTCATTGATAAGGGCCTGAAGGGAGACTGCAAAGTTTGGGGGATTCAGCTAGAACTGTAAAAACAAAGAAAGGTCTTGTCATTCTATTTTGACACCTTTAAAAGACATTCAACCAATTTTTTATATTATGGGGATCCTTCACCATTTATTTTCTGTAGTTGATAATTCACAAGAGTAATTGGCAGCATGTTCTTGGTTTGGTTTCATTCTGCTGTGAAAGACCTTGTAATCTAAATGCAATTTTATTGTATTTTTTTAAACATTGATTTTTTATTTTTATTTGAACATCTACAGTAAGTTCCACATTTTATAGTTCAGTATTTCAGGTTAATACTAGGAGGCCTAGAGCAACTGTATCTATAATATTTTCAGATCATGTTCTTTCTGAACTATACTAAGACTATACTGATTCTGAGTTTATGCCATGTGGCAACTAAGTCATGAATCAATGTGTACGGATAGACAACAAAGAAAAGCATGCGTCAGTTTTTACCTTTTTAACCTTATCATTTCCACTTTAATCAAGGTTTCTCAGTTAACATGAAAGCCACCAGGTTTTTTTTATTATTACAATAGGTGAAAGGCATCAAATAACAAGAACAGTTTGTGATTGTAATCCACAGTAATTATTATGTATGTTCTTATTCTGA